>NW_017276147.1:185097-231918 GCF_001594065.2 Cyphomyrmex costatus
GGGAAGGAGGGAGGATCTAGTCAACCTTCTCTCGTTCTTTTCGTGAACTGAAAAATCCCATTTCAATATTTCACGGCTTACGTCCTATCGCTCTTGGCCGGGCGTGCGTCGTTAATACGAAACATCCTTGCGAGTAAGGGAGCGTCGCGACGCGTCGCAATGCCATGCCGTCGCCGACGACGTCGCCGCCGCTGGGCCCGCCCCGACCTAGCCTGCGGAATGACGTATAGATTGCTCTTCCTATCTTGCTCGCGACGAGAACTACTCCGGAAGCTGCGCGAGGATCGAACCTCCGCCTCTTTCGATCTCGAGACCCACAGCGAATTACATGGCGGCGCCATGCCTCATCGCATGCCAAAAGTCCGTGTACGCGGGATATCGTCGGGGACCAATTATCTCCACCGTTCTGTAATGGAGCAATTATGGAGCCGTCGCGTTACACATAGGCATGTTCGATTAGAATTATTAACAGTGCCTTCTCGCCCGGTGTGCGTTTAAGAGAGAGACGCTATGGTATATTAGCTCAGAGTGTAATTTTCTCGACGGAAGGGTCTACCGCCTTCGTACCGACGTTACCTCCTGTACCGATACTCCTGGGGATTATCGGCGTAACGAAGTCGGTGTCATGTTACGCTGCGCGAAGAGGATTCTCGCTGGCTTCCCACCTGTCGCAGGCTTCGTGAAGAGCTGCATGGATACTCTCAAAACTTTTAAATTTATAGACGAATGTTGATTCAGATATAAAATGCACCAGCTCACCGTTTTAAGATCTATTTTGTTCAAAAACGATACAAAATATTTAAGAAAATTTATGTCTATGGAAAGACAAATATATATTAAATTAATAAAATTAATATAAATATTATCTAAATGATCAAATAATTATATATTTAACTTTTTATTTAATCTTGTTTATTATGATATGTATATTATTTAAATAATTTTCTTTATTAGAGTTAAAGTTAGAGTACAAAAGATTGATCAAAAATGTGGAACTAAATAGATTTTCATGAATCTTTTACTAAACATTCTACCAGGTCATAGAGCGGAATTAATAGACATTGTTCAAGTTTTGAAATGGTCTTAAGCTAATGCTTAAGATGTCGTGAACTAATCAGACAGCTATATATATTATCTTAAGATATTGCTTATGACGGTCTTGAATAAGCGGGCTATGATCGGTTATATAATTCATATATAATACTGATGAAAGCATTTTATGTAGCACAACGACAGCAAGTGAATTCTATACATTACCTCACTTCTTGGAAATTTCCAAAAATATCGGGGACTCATAGACGATTCGAATCATTGAGAAAACGCACTGCAAAGTTCACATAGTTCAAATCAAAATGTCACAAAGAATCAATCAAAATGGAATCGCCAAAAAAAAGAACGACATGTTATCCGAAAGAACGATACATCTCTCTGTTTTAAGTTCTAAGTTTTAAGTTCTTCATCCTGTTACTCTTTTTTATGACATTACTTAAGGCCTTAAAATACGAACAGACTATGAATATATCCTTAGTGTATGCGAAAATCATGTACAAACAATTATGACACATTTGTGCTTCGGTTATATAGAGAGCTTGATTAAATTTTACATGCGTAAAATGACACTATCGACTATTCTAGAATATCAGTAAACCCAAAAATAGATCTTAAAAATTATAGACAGATGTCTGTAGGATTCTGAATTAGTACAATTAAGAAATTAAGTGAAGGCTCTATTGAGTTAAATCGTCTATCTCTCAATTAATAAGGAAAATTTCAACACATGTACATCTAGTGGCCGGCTCTCAATATGGCATTTTTCTTATATGATTCTGAAATAAAATGTTATGATACTGTTTAAAACGTTTTCAAACACTTACATATTTGCTATAGGTCTCAGGACGTTCTGAAAATTTTCATCTTAATACCATATTCTGAACATTCTATACTTTCAGGATGACGTCTTAAGTACGCTATTAGAACACTTTATCCTTATTTAACATTTAGGCGGTTAAGAACAACAAGGATAAAATGATCTGAGTACACCCAGGTATTTCTGAAGGCTGCCCTAGTCATTCTATATAAAATCTTTTGAGGTTTCCACTGATACACTTCTATATATACATAGAAGCTATGTGTTTCACGGATTATCTCCGTGTCCATATCCATTCTTGGCATTTAAAAAAAAAACATAGTTTCTATATAAAATCCTTTCACCATTAAGATTTTATGATTAGAACGTTTGATAAGTTTAATGAAAAATTTATTTAGTTTAATTTGGATCGAGTTTTGCATACTTCTTTACGGTGTTTCTCAAATTTAATTTGCATTATAAAACAAGTTAGTTCTATAACAATCAGAGAATCTGTAATTGCAATTAAGGTCAAGAATTATTGATACTGGAAATTTATTTTAATCCAAAGTTTGAAATATTTTATCTTTGCTATTCAATACCGTCGCGAGTAAAATATAAGGCAATGTAAACATAATAAACGACAGAAATAGGCAAAAAGAACGGCGATCTATCTATATTATTCGATATTTCGAGCAAACTGACTTGAATCCGTTTACACTGCCTAGCGATATGATCGATCGCGTCTGCCATTTCTAAAATTACATAGATCAAAGTTTCATAAATGTGAAGGTATAGTAATGCCGTCGCGTCGATATCTGTCAGTTAATTTCGATATGCATACGCTGTCTTTCGCTGTATCGATAGCGGTGGAATTCAGCAGGAAAATTGTTGCTTCGGGGCACGTTTTAGTGCACGCCGAAAAGTTACGTCTACAACAGCGCAAAATTGAATTAGCTCCGAAGCTTCGGGCTGCAAGCTTCAGGAGCAGATAACCTTTGAATTATGCAGTCGTTGTTGTTCTCGTGTTATTCGATCAAAATTACAACCTCACATTCTGCCGTATCAGTTATTTAAACTCTCTGGAAAGGCACATTATTCACAGCTTCACAGTGTACATAAACGCTTTGAACTTCCATGTCAAATTGATATCTAATGCTCCATATACAAAGCCCCACTTTGAATTAAATCCGGTTGAAATATAGTGTTTCCATTTAACAATTTCACGTTTCTCTGGAATTTTTTATTTTTTTTTATCAAACAATTAATATCAATGTATAATAAAATTTCTATAAATCGAACAAAAATGATATATAGGATATCGTATCCTTTCTCTCATTTATTGACTTTTACTTGTAAGAAATATATCATAATTGTGGCTTTCTTAAAGTATATATCGTTAAAAATATAAGAGACATGCTTTTTCAGGTGCCCATTTTGAAGTTTAAGGGATAAAATAACCTGCAATGTTTACTTTTGATTTTAAGTAGTTATCAAAATCGTCAAAAGTAAGATAAATAGTGGTGGAGTAAAAACAGTATATAAAAAGTTATAAATAAAACTTTTATGTTTTTTTTCATGCGATTTATAATTATATATTTATATTTTCTAAAAATGTTTATTTTCTTCAAAATCGTCCCACCTGGAATTATTATCTGTGTAAAATTATATTTTTTCTTTAAATAAAAATTAAAAACAATTTTGTACCAAATTTACTCGCGCAATAATATAATTTTGTTTAAAAAACATAGTTTCTTATTTTGTATTTAGTAACACTTTTTATTTAACAATAATATTTTTCAAAAAGAATCAAATCAATTTTGGACAGTTGTGACATACCGCTTGGTTCTTTTTTACACAAATGAGACGATAATCTTTTTTTACATTACTTAAACTGTTTTATTAAAGTCAAGTGTTTTACTGTGTTTTACTGTGAAACAAAAATTTGACGCTCTTGAGAAATTTTTCATGTTAAGATTAAGTTTAGAGTATGAGGAAAGTCACCATGATGAAAGAGCATCGACATACGAGAACGACGACGGCCGCGACGACAGCATATCCGATTTCCCTCATACCATATGCCACCCCGTGCCATCTCGCAAGAATGACGAAACGTCCGGGAGGAATCTGCGTATCCTTATAAAAGAACGCGATTTTTCACGCACCGGCTGTTCAGAATGTTGCGCTCTCTCTCTCTTTCTCTCTCCCTGTCTCTTTTTTCTCTCCTCTTTCTGCCTCTTTTTCTCTCTTCTCTTTCTGCCTCCGAATCTCGTATCTCGTCGAACGTAGCAAATGACTCGTGCACATTGTAGCCGACTTGGAAACCCAGGGGAAAAAGTCACTCCCGGCTTTAGGCACATCAGTGCCCTGAAAAAAAAAAAACAATAATGTCAATGAAAATGTCGAGAAATATATTTGTATTAGCGTAATCGTAACCCCTAATATTCCATATAAGAAACATTTGTATCATGAATTGCTGTTTCACTTTCACTAATTTATTTGTACATACTACTTGCTCTGATGAACATTAATTCCTATAACCATGTACTTTTTTATATTTCACTAAATGTCTCCTTTATTAATTTTCATTGATTGTGCGTTGCAATTAAATAATATCAATTAAGTTAAATATTCTTAATAAACATCAAAACGAACCCTTTCGACTCTACTCCTAAAGCCAGTACTGGACGATAGGAGACGGTGAGGATACGCGCGTCACGTACACGATACGTGCGTCGGATACGTTAGTCGTAAACGGTCGAGAAATCGCATTCCAGGACAACGGGAGAACTCGTGGTGGTTGCTCGCGATCCGATCTAGCCACGTGCATAGCCGTGTAGCGGCTGGCACAGACCGACCGAACGTTACTTAAAAGTGCAGTATTCCGTCGTTTCTGGACCTTCGATGGGCCGCGGCCGCAGCTTTCGATCGGCTCTAAGATCGAAGAATGCACGCGGATAGTTAACGCGTATATACATATGTATATATGATAGACACTACAATACTCGTACAGTTCGCGAACCAAATATGCTCGCCGATACGATCTCCGTGGGCTTTTACAATGCGGTCGCGACCGTGCAGTTACGGCTCTCATTTTCTTCTTTAGATACGTGAACAAGGGGAAAAAGTAGGAATATAATGGAGTGGAAGTACCTCTCTTTGTTTACCTCACAGATAGTGCGCGTGCGCGTGTTGTTAAATAATTATAAAAACGTTAAATATTTTATAACGTACAGAGACTGTCATAAGTGGAATATGCCTCTTTAGAGAATGAATTTGATATTTTTAAACAAAGAGGAAAATTTATACAAGCGTTGCCTTATTTTTAAGCAACTTTCATTATATAACTGTGCCGTGTGTGTTTTTCCTTTCATCTTCTTTAAATATTTAAAATATTATCTTACTGAAATAATATGTAATATATATGTGATTTTTTTATTACATTATTAAAATAAACTACATTTAAAGCGGACAAAAAATATTTGCCGAGCATAAGCGAGCGTATGTTATTCTATTCCAATAACTGCCGCAAGTACTATGATATGCCTTCGTTTGATACAGCGTTCAGAAACGATTCGCGAAGTTTTAATGGATTCCGCGGGTCGTGCCGTGTACGAGTTCGGATGTGTATAGGTAAACTCGCGGTTTTGCCTCGTATCGATTAACGAGCCCGATATTCGCCAATGTTACTGTGGATAAAGTCACGTTAATGAACAAAGGCTTTTCCCGTCGGACTGCGTATTTTGCGGCTCGCATCTTTCGTGAACACACTCTAGCTATTGCGCTTCATATATATCGGACACGAAAGTCACGGTATGATCCCTCGAGGAACCGTATACGTGTTATCCGTATGGGACATATCTATCTTCTTTTGTAATGTCGGAAACACAAGATACTATATTGAAGATAAACGGGAACATGCGGTCCGGCGGTGCACGGTCTAAGGGTGCAGCCGCGTGCGCGCACCCGGCATGATCTATCGCGACAGGACGAATATTGCGCTTCGTATTATCCGGAACACGACAGGCTCATTTGTGGGGCCGAGTGGCTCTGTACGACGGCACTCGATCCCTGAATCGGTATGCATGGACACTAATGGGTCGAAGGATTCCATAGTCTCTGACACGTACTCGTTGGTGGGGCCTGCCAGGTTCAGATGGACGGACAGGCAAAGAGGGCGAGATAAGGGGGAGCGAGAGGGACAGGAAGGAGCATTGAGAGCGGAGTCGAGTGGATGCGGTTAGGGTACCCTTGACGTCAGTCACGTGCGTGGACGCGCCGCAGCTTCGGTGGAAAGGGAAACATCCACTAATTAAGCTTGATATTAGAGAATTTCGGATGACGTGGCTCGCTTGAGATCTCTACCCACCGCACACACTGTTTGTGGCTGTTTATGCACGCTCTCATTAAGTAAATACGTAAACGGATAAACAAAGGAGAGTCAAATACAGAAGCGAGTCGTTTCTAAGGAACAGTACGAACGTATTTGCCTTTACGTTTTCTTAATGGTTACGAAGAGACTTGCTAATTTCTACTTTAAGATTCATGATATTGTTTTACTCTTTCGAAGCTGACGTCAAAATTTGTATAGTAATTTCTGACTTTGGGTTTGACCCATTTAATTTATGTCAATATTAAAAGACACTAATTCATCTCGAGAGGAATCGAAAAATAAATACTAAATATATTTTAATAAGAATAATCCAAAGGATCTTGCACTAATTATATGGAAAATCCGGATATCCTGAAAATGAGTTAATTTTCACATATAATACAGCTTATAGGTAATGTAATAAAAAAGATGTCATAGACACAAGGTTCAATAAGTTTTTGAACTATGGGGTGCATTAAAACTTATACTCGTAAAACACATTTGATACAGCGTAGTTCAAAAACTATCCATTACTGAGTCTTAAGTGTCTACGACATTTTCCGTTCACCTTATAATTAAACTATTACATTACGGGAGACCATGAGATCAATCATGTAATTTTTTTCCTAAAGCGGAAAAGTGAAAATTTTTTGCATGTATGTGTGTATATGCATATATTAACTTACATGTATAAAAATTTTCACTCTTCACATTTTTATTCTAGCGAAAAAGTTATATGATTGATACCCTGAATTCGTTTAGCATAATTTTCGCAATTTCTGTATTAGACTTTTTAAATATAAACTAATTATTATAATTATATGATATGTCTATAATATGATAGAGCGAACCTTTCTCTACATTTTCGTGCCAAGAATGGTTCTGTACACTGTATGGTTTCTTTGTAGTAAGTGAAATATGAACATGCTAGGCAATTTGCGATGATAGTAAGGTAAATTGATACATATCACGGTATAAAATGCTTTTACGACAAACTCTATATTAAATTAATGAAAACGCAATAGAAGTAAGAAAATGGATAACATAAATGTTCTTCTTATTGTTAGTAAAGATTGCATCTTTTAAAGTTATTTTGTAATGTTTAAAATAGCAAAATGTGTTGTTACAGAAAAATAAATATAAATTATTTTAATTGTAGCTTATTTTAATATTAAATATAAAGCATTTTGTCAGAGTTAAGTTGTGACTTTCTTAAGACAAAGAAAAATTTACTTACCTTTTATTAAATTAGATATTTGTCCATTTTTACTCTGTAATACACCTGTTTGATTTAAATTTTAAATGAAGCTTAGGGAAAGTAGCTGTGCCATAAAAAAGAGATATTTTGTGGTGATTGTTCATTGTTTCTTTTACCATAAATATACAAACGTGGAACGAATTACCTTTTGTGTCAATGAGATTTACCTTTTGTGTCAATGAGATTTCGTCCTATAAACGAACTTATATCACCGGAACTCAATTTTCCATATAGTTAGTGCAGGATCTTTTGCAGATATAACATACGAGTATATAAAGTTGTTTGACATTTTTGATGCAAAGAAATTTATAATTGAATGGGTAGATTCATGTCAACTTTAGAGGATTAATTCCAAGAAAATTTGAAACGTCTCTTTTTGTCGCTCTATAAAATTAATCTTTCCGGCTTATGGCTGTACATATTTCAGCGCTTCGTACATACCAATATAACTAACAAGATTCTCCTTCTGAAGAAACCGTATTACTATTCTATTTGAATCGTCTCGCGCGAAACTTATATTCATCGCCGTGAGACACGCGTAAGTGTAAGCCGGCGCGGCATGTTTCGTCGGAAAGAGCAACTAGTTAACGAGAGAACTCGCGACGATAAGGTAAGGCGAGCCATGGCGTAATCGAATAGCGGATTGAAATGACATCCGCCACTCACGGGTAACTCGACGAGACCTCAAGTGCCGTCAGGCTGAGTGGCTGAGGGCTACATTCTATCTAGAGCGCGTGTAGCGTGTAGTAGCGTGCGCGCACGCTCTAGACAACCGTGCACGTTGACCATTATCGGTGCACGTTGCACGTAAGAAATGACTTTAGTGCCGGGGCCATATCGAATCTCCACCGAGTAAAAGGAGCCCTCGTATATATCTCCTATCTACGTACGTGGATAGACTTCCCCCGTACTTTTTGTTAGTTTAACTTGCTTCTTATTTTCTCTATTATGGCGGCATGGCTTCCCTTCTATTATACTTAAAGAGCCACATCGATCAACGAGCATTTACGGGTCAATCGTTGAAGCTATGCTTACAATATATAATATTTCTTTGACTGGAACAATATCTTTCGCAATAAGTTCTTCGCAGTATTTTATGTGCTTACCATCGTTATTGAATTGATCAATTTGTTTGGTATTATTAGCTTGGATTTATGTGTTATAGTGTTTCAATTCCAACAATATTCGGCGCGCAATTTATATAATTGAAAAATATATTATATTTAAAAACATATAAAATATTATTACGTATCAACATTTTTCTTTATTTATTCTTTACTTGTTGAAAAAAATCAAAATTGTATTTATATTATTTTACATATGAATAAAGAAATATTATACGAGTAAATTAAAGTAGACCGTTATACGAATAAATTTTTTTCATTTATTCATATAGCCGTTTAGTTTTAGCTTATTATTTCTTTTATATATGTGTGTGCATACAATAATGTGGATATAATTTTAATTTTTTCAAAATCAATATCTGCATAAATTAATTATCCTAATTATAATAGTTCTTTATGTAAAAAGTATATATTAGTATAAGATACATAAGAGTAGATTACTAACTTCTAATTATCACACAATTGTAATTAAATTGAAATCGAAGTCTTTCTTATTAATGATAATATAAAATGAAAATGATACGTACTCTTTGTAATATGATGATTCATTCGTCCTGTATAAACTATCAACCTGCTATAGCGTGTTGCGGAAAGTATCCGCGCTGTCTAAGCAATAATATATTACCGCGGATGTTGCGGCCGACTGCGTTGCGCTTTATCTCGCGGCTATCACGGCTGTCTCTGAATAGTTTATAAATTGTTCATCCTGGCATTAGAGAGAGCCGCCGGCAGCACGAAACGAAGCGACGTCGGTAAATCCAGCTCATCCGATTCCCGAACGAAATCGGTTTTTCCGATACACTAGAAATTTGTAATACAGTGTCACATTTCGTGATGCCGTTTTGTTTATCGTTTCAATCAAAGCCAATATGTAACTTCCGTTTAGACATTGTAACGAAAATGTCTAGGTAGAACAGGCTATTTAAAACAATATTTTCAGAAGGTGAAATAATAAAATGTTTTTTTTTTTTACTATTATTAGCTTATATTATACAGAAAATTTTATAAATTACGGACTATTTTATATTATTGCTAAAAATTTTGATCTACATTTGTAAAAGAGAGTTTAATTTAATTTATTTCATTTATTATTATTGTAAATAAAAGTTAATATTATTTTGATTATATATAAATTTTATTCCAATAGTATATGTTAAAAAATAAAAATTTTAAATAAAATATATATATTTATATTTGTAAAAAAAAAACCATGTTTTCTTTAAAAACGCTCTAAATTTTTGAGAGCGGTAGTATGCATATATACGATAATTAAATATTTTTAATATATAAATTAAGTTTTATTTGTGCTTCATGTCACAAAATATAATAATATTGTAAAGATTTCGCGGAAGAGCATAATGGTCTTCTTATATCTTCAATGAGTAATAAGAACGAGTCTTGTAAACGGTATTTTTGCTCTAAAGTTTGCTGCGCTAATGACATTCAAACGTGTTGCACAAAGTGGTAGCGCACGATGTGCAAACATAGTCATGATACTTGAGCGTGTAGCAACCGTTTCTACCTCGCGTAACATTACGCGGGCGGATAGAAGCCAGGATGGAACAAGGTGGTCAGTAGTTAAGGCCAACGCGCGGCTAGTTCTGCCCCTTATCCATATTCCGAGCAGCTGCTATCAAAGCGCTACTGGAACTGAAAATACCTCCGAGCACATTTCACTCGGATTATCTCCGTCCGCTGGTCTATCGCGTCGGGAACACTTATTCGTCTGGGAAAGGAATGAGAAACAAAGCCGCGGATAATGGAAAAGAGGACGTTAAGACGCGGTGACGAATCGTACGGAGATCGTGCCGTTCTACTTGTTACATGCAATATACTCGGAAGAATGAGAGCTTTGCCATGGATTCATCGTTGGAATCTTGCTCGAGACACGTGCCGCTGATGAAAAATGAAAGATGAGATAATATACGTAAAAATACATTATGTACACGGCTGTAATTCTCTTTCCGCAACTTTTATTATTAACGTTTGAAAAAACAATGTCGATCTGTGTGCGTAATGTATACAGGCTATATTTCATCAAATTTTTAAATCTTTCAATATTTTTATCACATATAAAAATAAACGTATATAGAAACATTTTTCGTTGTTACACGTAACATTAAACGTACCTTTCTAACTTAACTATTTCAAAAATACAATATCCAACCAAAACTCGTCTTCGACGAATCATACATTTTTCTAATGATATTTTTTAACGAAAACGCGAGTTTATTTAATGGCCCTTTAACCAATAAAAATATTGCTGTCGATTCCGGCAACAATATTGACATTTTCCATCCCGTGTCATCCCTTTGAGAAATACCGCTATGAAAAATTTCCGCCGTTTTATGGGCAAACAAAACCGATGCGCAATGTTAAAATTTTTCCACGTACCAGCAGCAAAGTAATGTTGATCTTCGCACCGTTAAATAATAAAATACATTTCGACGATTAAAATGCAATAATGAATACATCTTCTCGATATCGTCATGCCAGATACCTAGATTAGTACTTGATCCTGTTGGATATGTTGTATCGTTGCATCACACTTCATTTATATTCCTTCGCACGCGTGCATGTTGTCAAGAGATAACAAAATCTTTGGGGTTGTATGCACTATGTGATACCACGCTGCATACGGATTCGATGCACCAATTTGTTGACGATAATAACATGGTATAGGAACCGACGATGCTCCGCGTGGTGGAGTACATGGTAAAAAAATAAAAAAGGCGAAACGCATTTTGCGCGGGTGAACGCGCTTATCCTTTTTTGCCGCCCAGCTATTTCAGTTCTGCAGCAGCATTTTATCGCAGCATCTCCGTTGACTGCCGCTATGGTGACGCGGCATGCTGCAAGTACGTCAGAGTGGAAGATACGGGTTTTTACGGGTGGTAGCGAGAGAGAGGACGGAAGAGAGGAAGGCACGGCGACAGATAGTGCTCAACAAGTCGCGCCATTGCCCTGAGCTTTTCTCTCCCCGGGCTTTGCCCTGGGTCTCTCTTCTCTCCCTCTTTTCGTTGCATTTGTTGTTCCTTCCTCCTCATCTTCTCCTCGTTCAACCCTTCGATGCAGCTTTCGCTCGCCGGCTTTCTCCACCTTCGTTAATGTCGACGTTCCTTTCTTCCGACCCTCTTGTCGCTCGCATTTCCAAGCGCCTAATAACGCGCTACTTAACCACCCCGTCGTAATTTACAAATTTCACTGTATAATTCGCCGTTTCGCCAAATTAATCGCTCCGCTGAAATCGTGATCATTATTCGATACGTGTATCTCGTACTTTAATTTCGTACATTTTTCACAGCTCTACTCGTTGAATTTAATACTCGCTTGTGGTATGAACATGTCGTGGAGAGAAAAAGTGTTGGCGCAGAATTTCATTTTATATATTACATTCTCGCAAGAAAAGTGACACAAATCAAAAATATAAAATTGTTCAGGATAGAAGAAAAAAAATTTACGTATTTTATAGTTAATTATTTACGGTAGTATAAACTTAAGTTAATCAGAACTACACAAATTGCTTGCTTTCAAGTCTAAAAGTAATGCATCAATTTTGTTACGTCAAAAAATTATTCCTATTTCAATTTGTGTCCTTTTTCTCGATTTCAATTCTTTCTTATTCTCTATTTAAATTCAATTTCCATCACTTTTCTTGATTGAAGGCCAATGTATTTAAAACACAATCCACACATAATACGAAATTAAAAATTTTCGATTTGTGTCACTTTTTTACGGAGATTATGTTCAAAGCTTTTTATTCTCGTAATTATTTGTGTCTGTTTACTTTTGCGTTTTTATTCGATGTAATATAAGTTAAATTTTTTTTTAAATTAAACTCACATTTTTCTCGTATATTCATATACTTAACACAAAGACACAATATATGAAATTTATTAATTTGCTTAATGAGGAGAGTTAAACCGCGATAGCCCGTTACAACATGAGAAGTACAAAAGCTAACTCAAGTTCTAGTTTACATAATCGATTACAGCATTAGAGTAACGCTAGGATTTTCGCGAAACAATCGAAGTAGTTTCGAGGGATTTTATGAGAATTGTATAGAGCCAATTACGCTGTATGATGGCTAATATGAGACTCATTAAGAATGAGATTTAAGAGTAAATACGTAGAAAAATAAAAGAATTTATCGAAAATATGCTTCTTTTGAATCTATTTACGTGTAATTTATAGTTGCTCATTGCATAACTACAATGAGAGACGTAGAATAGTCAGAAAGAAACGCGCAAATGAATTATTAAATTCCTTCTTTATCAAATTCTCTCTTTATTTTCCTTAACGTTACCTTCTCGTAATTTATATTACTTTGAACATATACTGTTGGACTATTCAACGTGCCTAATCACGCGCTACGTTTATTATGTTTCGTGAGAACTTCTGCAACACGAAATCAATTCCACTCTATTTTGTTACAATCTTGTTTTTCATTCTCTCTCTGTCTCTCTCTTTCTCAGTCTCTCGCCAATTTGCCCGTTTATCCATAACAGTGTGGCCACAGCTTTCCTTCCAGCTGAAGCTGAAGCTTCCGCATTGGAGTTTCGACGGACCGGCTGTTACAAAACCGCGGATGTTACAGACTAGAGAGGGGAAAGAAAGGGCTCCCATGGCCTTGTGAAGACGATTTTCGACCGCACGATTAACGGAACGAAGCTTCTTCTCGTAAGGGAAATCGCGTCGCGCGAAATCGTCGCTCCCGCGGGATATTCTACCATTGTCTTCTCATTATCTCTACGATTGGGCGGGAGTTTCGGTATCGCGGCAACGCGACGCGATACTTTAATTACTGTAAATCCATGCCGTGCCCTTTCACCGCCACAGGCGAGCAATTCCCCTAGGTTCGGGCGTGGTGTCGCTTTAAATCTAATAAGGCGTTTAGGTCACCGAACTAACCGACCGATCCAATAACGGTGGCGCTTGGTGACCGCGGTGAGCGGCAAATAAATTTCGGTCGTTCGATTAATTAAATTTCGGCAGGAAATTAATTAACCCTTTAACCATAATGAGTAGTATACCGGCCGTTGCGCGCGCGTAATGCGCGCATGGTGCGCCGGACGATAACCGAATTAATTTTGAGACACATTATTCTCTCGCACACCTTTGGGCGCGACAATCTCGCGTAAGGTATAACGTACCGACACCTCGCAAACGCTGGGAATCTCGTGAAATAATGTCGTTATTTAATTCACGCGACCATTTCTCGGCTGTGAAATATAACGATACATTAATTATTGCCACGTTATTTTAATAGTCTAACCATTATTTATAATTACGTAACACAATATGAAATACATTAATTCAACGAGATGGATTTAAAATGTTAAAAAAAAGCCTTAATTATGTAGGTTTGTCTAAATTAATTAGTTATACGAGAATTAATAGCTAAATGAACGCAAAACAGATAAATTAAAAACGTACCACATATATTTTTAAATGAAAAAGTTATTTAAAAAATTACAAATTATTCTAGATTGCATTTAAAAGTAATAAAAAAATATTTTAGCAGTAATTTAGAATCTGGATAAAAGAAATTTCAATAAGAAATAGTATTTTTTTTATTTGTGTCCTATTGAAATTGTGTTATAAAAAAACAATAAAAATCTCAATTTTTTAAATATAAATACTTTAAATATTCAATATGATTGATAAACTTTATTTGTTTATTTACGGAACAAATAATCTTTACATCTCGCAATAAAACTTTACATAAGTCATTTTGAATAGTTGTAATATTTATACAGAAAAATTGAGATTGTTGCCATTATTTTTTTATATTTCAGTATTATTACAATAAAAATAATAACAAATAGAGAGTAAGTCAACTATAAAAATGCATATTACACATATTGCGGAATATAATTCATATAAATGGAATATTATAAACACTTTAACATATGTACATGTATGATTTATTTAAATTATAAACATTAATACATTTATAAAAATGGATATAACACTCTTAATTTAATTTTCTGGAGAAATACGGAAGAGAAAAGTCACAAATTATCTAATGCTCTCTTACACATATAAACTCGATACGTTATAAGTTCATCGAAGCGACAGCACTCGAGAATGTCAAACGTACGTATCGATGTAGCGCCGCTCTCATGAATTAATTTTCAACTATCGAGTATCAGCCGTCCGCAAGGTTACGCGCGAGTGCGCGCGTGCCTTCAGCTGTCGTGCGTTTTGACACACGGTAGCACCTGCGAATGAATTTTCCATCGGCGAATGTCAATTTTAGAAGAATTTCAAAAATAGCCTCGCGGCGAGATTTCTCGTCGGTCCGCTGACAGTTCCAGCATTAACGGTATAGAGCGCGCATCTCTTTTTTACAGGGAGATAGATTGATCGATTTATTTATTGTAATAGATGCATTCGTGAGGCAACAGCGACCGAATTGTGAATCCATTTATAACGGAATTTTATTCGCTGCGTGCGCTGTGAATAATATCGCGCTCTTGCTTTAATTCCGAGATAACATCATTTTTACTTAGTAATTAATATTTTCGCCGTTGTGTCCCAAGTATTAACAGAGTTTACGATTTCCCCCTTTCCTACCCTTCCTTCCCTCGCGATTGCACTGGAAAACTCTGGCTGCGTTATATATAGTGTTACAGGTTACAGGTTGAAACTATGGCCGAACTGCGTCAAATTCTCACGGTGACGGCCCCGTGTTTCCCGTCGCCGCGGGCACAAATTCGTCTCGCCTTAGGGCGAGAATAATTGCCGAACTATCTCTGGAGTTCCGTCCGTCTCGCGGAAAGTTGTCACTTCCACGTTGTGAGCACCCATTCCTCGCGGTCTCGCGCCATCGTCTAATTTCTCGTAAAGTATCGAAGGTCGTGAACTGTCACGACCGGTGAGATACTCTACCTGTTGGTCCTCGTAAGGTGACCGAGCGGTATTAATACAACAACGTATTTAGATGCAATTAACATTAATTGGTTATATTATATTTTCTCTTAAATGTTTATAGAAGAGAAAGATTGATGTCCACAAACTGATACGACCTGTCAGGAATATTAACGACGCAGCATATTCTGAAAGCTATACTATTACTTAACTTTACGAAATATATCTTTTCTCGAGTATTTAAAGAAGAGAAATGTGAGAGAAACAAACGCGCAAAATATAGTTGTTATTTAAATGACATCTATTTATCTATTCCTTCTGTATCTAATAGATCTGAAACTAATTTTCAAAAAAACACTTTCTTAAAAGATGGAAAAATATAATAATCTTAAACAAAAAATATTAACGTGAGAAAATACATATATTATAATATTACTATTTTAAAATACAAATATTAGTTAAAATAAAATTTATAAGTATTATAATTTTTTATTACCTATATACTTTAATATTAATTCTTTTCCTCCGCACCCAGATCTCAACTATTTAAAAAAATTGCCTTTTTAAAAAAAAGTCATAAATGCACACACTAAAGAAATATCATATAGCTAGATACACGTGTTGTAAAAGAATTTTTTTCAAACAAAAATAAATTAAAAAATATTTAAAAACATGTATAATATTTTTCAGCAAAAAAGTATTAACCTGAGAAATGCATTATATAATATCATTGTGTAAATCCTTCTTTTTTATTTCTAAAAAAAAAGAAGTAATGAACAAAGTTGAGCTAATAAAAATGAAATTTATACACTGTAAATTCTTTTACTACCATGCTCTTTTAAATTTTTTTCCTCTGTGACGAAATCCCGACGTAAAATATCTTTTACATCACTGAACAGAATGCACGTGCGCCCTGCCACGTTTCCTTCGCGTTTCTTAGCTTTGCAGTGTATGCGGTCGGCATATTGTCGTCCGTGCGGCGCGTCCATCCGTCAAGGTAATCGCACAGGCACGAGACGCGCGAACGCAAATTGGAAACGTGAGGTGAAAGTGCCGGAGTCGCCTCGTTTACAGCGATTTGCACCGACTTCGAGTGCTCGTACGTTCGTTCGTTCGCGTCAACCCTATATATACCCGACACGTCGACGTCGAGTCACGATCGACGCCGTAACTCCGCGCCGGAAGAATGACGGAAGGTGTTCGTTCGGGAAATGTTGCAGGACGACGACCCTGGCCGATGAGTGCGCGGAAAGTCGAGATAAATTGTCGGAACGGTGAAACGGAAACGGGGATTACTAGTATCTTTATGTATGCGTTAATGCGACTCTTAACGCTTTAATGCTCGATTGCGTCCATTGCCCCATTCACAAGCCTGACTGTTGAGAGGGACGGTCAATCCCGAAATAATACCTTACGATATTTACTAAAAGTTCTCGTGTAAATCTTTTAGAAATAAAATTATGATTGTATTTCAATCCTTTCAAGTTTGTAATATATGATTTTTAATGCTCTTTCAATATCAGTTTCTATATTTTTAACGAAAGTACAATATACAAGTAAGATATTTTATATTTGAATAATAATAGTTTTTAATTTTTTAAAACAAAAAATCCCATACTTTGTGTTAGTAACCCGCTATTTAATGTTTACGTTAAAATTTTATATATTTTTTTATATAATAAAAGAAATTTAATAGGTTTTTTTAACGAGCCTTTGAAAAGTTTACATAAAAATAATGCAACAATGATCAACTGCGCAACACGATACAGAGAGAATTTAATGCTCTTTCCCGTTCATTCTTCCTACCAATTCTACTCGTCGACGCAATTTAGGAAATCCCCGGAAGCGTCCCATTTGGAAACCACCGTTGCTCGAGAACCGCTCGATTCCGCGCGACCGCTCGTTTCGCGCGACACGCATTCTCAAAACCAGCGTGCCGCTAAACCAGAAATCGTATTTGCTTATCGATTCGATTGCAGAGCAGACTACAATCGCTACAAATCACTCTTGCGAAACGCTGGCCACCGCGTCAATAACAAAAACGCGTAGACAGACTAATGCGTGGAATCTGCTCGCGATACCGATTGTTAACCCGCGAGTGTCGTGCGTCATGAAACATCGCTACCGTCTATACGCATCTGAGGGTAGCGGCACAATGTTTCCGGAGATAACCGTGTGACGTTTCCAAACTGCATCATGAAGAACGGAAAACGCAGGTCTATGAATATATACGGCGCTCCGTGATAATCATCATTTTAAATTAAAGCAGAAAATAGGAGGTGTTTACAAAAAAGTGGCAAACAATTGTTTTTTTTTAGGATCCCAATAAACGTTCGCCATTTTAAATTAAAAAATTGCCTCATCGTCGCTTGTGAAAATTGTGCATACCATATACCTCTCGATGTTCTATGTGCTCGAGAAATAGCACAAATTATTGGATAACCTGGTTTTATCAAGGACCTGCATGCGTTGAGGGAGGGAGAGAGAGAGAGAGAAAGAGAATGTTCTACTGTAGTTGCAACGATACGCGAGATCATGCACATACAAGAGTAACGATGCGGGATTTTTTTTTTTTTGCGCGCGGCGTCCAACACCAGGCGGTATCAGGCAAGTCCCGAGTAACGCGGTAGTTTCGATGGCGATGAACGAGCCACGAAGCGTTCTCGCCACGGTTGTTTCCACGGCGAAAATACGCGGATGGAGCGCCCCGACAATCAGCGGGCTCTTCGCGCCAGTTACGAGCCAATCTTTTTCGTTTGCCGTGGCAATTCGATGATTAAAACGTATTCGATTCGAAGGTGAAGAGCTCGGGGTGCTGTTACAGAGGTATAATAGCTTCAACACAGAACGTCAAACGCGCGGATTTGATTGGCGTTTCAGGTTGCCCGGTGTTCGACGTTTACGTCGAAAATGAAAAGTTCTCGCCGGCAGACTCGCATGTCATAGTGTTAGCTTATCAATTGCGGCACAATTCATCTTCGTTTATCCAACGTTCTCAGGAAAATTGACGAGCTCAGTGCTTCCCGTCATCGATAAGTTCTCTTTTATTAAATCGCAGTTAATCTTTTTCTAACGAAATTTTCGCTCAACACCCTCCTTCCCTTTCTTGTCGCGAGTCGTGATAAAATTTCGTAATAAAAGATTTCACTTGTGAGAAACGTACCGCGAGTGTGTGTGTGTGTGTCTGCGTCCTCCGAAGAGATCGCGGTGTAGAAGTATCGTTATTGCGCTTCCGTTACGACGTAATCCAGTTGTAACACGATGTCTCATCTCGCGTAACATCTCGCGTAGCGTCGGCCGCCACGTTTGAATTTAAATTCACTACAATTCTATCTCGGCACGTATTTTCGGAGACAATAGCACGAGCTCACGTGCGTGGAACGTACGCCGAGCGCGATACGTTGTGTCCACGAATTAACGACTTTCTGACTGCGCTCACGTGGCCTGAGTGCGAATTCTCGTGACGGACGTCGCGCGTTTGCCTCGTTCCATCTACGAGTAATTTCATTCTAAGTGTGATACGCCAGACTTACAGTTTCTTATTTAATTAACGCTTTTTGATCCTTTCTCGCAGAGAATTATATATCTCTCGTACCTACATAAATTTTGTATTGTAACTTATCACTTTCTGCGCGCCTCAAAAATGAAAGAATGAAAAATTAAATTAAATCTGAAAATACAAAATGTAAGATTTTCTTCACGTTTGTACACGGAAAGAACGATTTAGTTCCAATACATATAATAAAGGGTAGATATAGGGTTGAAAATAATCGAGAACTTATACACGATACAATAACAGCGTTAATCATCTCATGCTGTTATTGCATAATCATCATTTTTTAAATACTTAAACCCTTCACGCACGTTAGAGAGGGCTTGGAGTTACAATATCACAGAAATGACGAACTGTGTCTAGATCTCTGCCAAGGGATACTATTAGGTGGACCGTGTGTGTGTGTACCTTCACATAATGTATTCTGTATATGCTGAAAATCACGATTTTTATATACATATCTTTATATTACTCACAATTCTAACTAGAATCATAGTTTTCTTATTATTTAACCATACATGTGACTCATTTTATACTACATTTAAATCATTCTGACAAAATTTTTATTTTTTACCACTTGTTGGATAAATCATTGTTATCTCTTGTCATTTAAAGACCTAAACAATGATTTTTAAGGTTTATTTATTTTATACTTGAAAAAATCGGTATTTTTAATACCTTTTAAAAATATGGCCATTTTTGGAGAAGAGTGAAATCGATCGTCTTCTCATTCTCTTAGAGTGAGATTTCATTTCAAGTAATTTAGAGAAAATTAAATCCTCTAATTTTCTCTCTCTCTCAAAATAATTTAAATCTACTTATACGTTACTTCTCTCATATCTGGGTTCCCATTTTTATTGGATCATTGAAATAATTATCATGTAATGTATTTTAGTTTATTTTATATATTTATTTCTTTAACTATTAACTAACCTTCTGGTCCGATTAATTTATTGTCGTTATATAGTGCTTGTTATTTCGCTATGTTAGCGGATTGTATGTACACCGCATACTATTTCATACCAAATTAACATTATCAAATTAATTATTTTAAGCTAATACTGCTTGCGCTAATAACGTTGAAGTGACGCAACATAATTAGCATAATGTTATGAAACAGCAGATGGATCAAAATTTCGTAATATGCTTCACAGGCGAATCAGTACGAATGAAGACATCCCCTGCGGCGCATCCGTCGTGCATTCAGATTGTCTTTTCTGACGATAATGCGCTCGAAACATAACAAGTAGTTGTCGCAGGGTGACATTAATAACCGAAGAAATTTCATTAAGATGCAAATCGAATCAAGCAGTGAAATATTCTCAGAAAGTGTGGGCGGACTTACGTTGTTAAAGCGCGATAAACCGACAGAGCGGAAACGCCGACTTCTGTTGCAAGTTGCGAGCAATGAGCTCGAGAGGATAATAGCGGGCACACGTCACCATGCTCAGAAATGATTACGAATAAATTGCGAGCTCGCACGTATATACGGCACGTACATATTTCAACGGCGGTCTTAAAGAACGTTGAGGCGCAAAAAAGTTAACTGAAAACATCACGTTAAATTTCGTTTATTAATTCTTTAAAACAATGGAAGATTAATATAATACATATAAATAATAACAATGATATTTATACTGTAAATTATATAAATTATTCGTAGATAAATAGAGTAGAAGAATAAAAATTAACTGCAGACAATAATATAAATGGAAAGTCGAGTGATACGTGAATAACACAAAATAAGTGAAGAGGTGAAGGCTTGCTGAAGAGTACAAATTATTTCAACATAATATTACAGCAACAATGCAATCTTTCAATAATATTGCAAACAATGTTATTGCAAATTTATTTTACGCTTACTCGGTTAAAACAGCTCTTGCGCCTAATAATATTTCTATGTGAATTTTGCAATTTAAAACTTCTGTTTAAATATCAGTGTTATTTCAGATTGTGACGTCACAGAGACATGAGAAAATATACTTTAAACATTCTTGCAAAATATATTAATATGGAAATATGTTTCAATAAAACACTAATAATCGATATCAGTTCGTAAAATACAGATATCGAAAATTCTTCTCTTATTTCATTAATTATTACAATAAATAACTATATACAGTACTGGCCAAAAATATATCACGTTTATGTTTTCGGAGCATAATTTCCGTCAAAATGAATCAAATGCATTTAAAATTTTAGAGTAGACATTTGATGGTACAGGTGCATCTTGTATATGTGTGATAAAATTTGTTAAAATATACACAATTTGAAAAAAATTGAAGTCTCTATTGATTTTCATAAAATCACATTTTTATGTTTCTTTTGTTTCTCGTGTGTTTTATTATTACTGTTGTTTTCATAGTTATAAACTTGTTTTAGTAATTATAGTTTCACGCTATAGTATTTAGACTCGTTATGGAAATTTATTATTCAATTTATATGTCGTATTTTTGAGATTTTAAATAAAACTTATTTTTCACAAGTTGTTTTCGTTATTTGAAAAGTTAATTGTTCATTTATTCATAAAATAACTGCGTTATTTTAACACTAAAATATGTAGATTTTTTAAAAATAATTTGGTTCAGAACGGTTGATTCCTTTAATTAAATTATTACGTATTTTAATAGAAATTCATGCACTAGCTTTTTAAATCAAATTATTCTAAAAAAAAAAAATCTAAAGTTGATATAATTTAGGCTAGCACTATATCTAATAAAATGAATAAATAAATAATGAAATAATATATGTAATTTTTTTCCGAAGGTAATTTTCGATATATTTTATAAGTCTAATCTATCAGTTGTAAACGTTTATTATATCAAAATATGTTTTTATTCCAGTATATAATTTGCAAAAATTTTTATCATGTATTTTCTCACTTCTGATATTATAATCTGAGGTAATAGTGAATAGAAACTTTAACTAAAATTAACGAAATATCTTCTTTAGGAAAAAAAAATTCATCGATTTGTGTATTTACATATTTTTTGCGCAGTTTTTATGCACATCAATGGAGATGTTGTTTCTCGCAACAGACAGTGCACGCGTCATCCTGTCATGGAACGAGATGATTGCTGGCGCATGCTCGACGATAGGTTCGCACGATAATTCTCACATTGAGCCTCTGCCGCATAAGCCTCCCGTGGCTCGTCCGGCGGGATCGCATGGTCACCGGTCATTGTATCTATACCCTCCGGACCCTCACCCTTCCTAGATCGCCTTTCTCGGACCAACAAACGGCGCGGCATGGTGCAGTGCCTGATGGCTTCGTGTTAGCTCATTATCTTAATCTGCCAGCGGGACAAATAACAGGGTATCGCTCTTCCCGTCTTGCCAGTTGGCAATGATTGGCCGTAATATCTGCTAGTATCGATGCTTGAATATTTGGATTTGATATTTGGATGCTTTAGCATGATAATTAACCGATTAATATAAATTAATCGACATCAATTTCGTTTAGGATTGAAACTTAATAAAATTTAGAAAGTAAAATATGTAAATAATCTTGATGAATATTAAAATAAGAATTAATAAAAACAGTTGAGCGAGAAATAGATACTGAATTGAGATTATCATATTTGAGTGGTGAATATTTAACATAATATAATCGTGTTATTCCAATATTTTGTGTTAAATTCGTATTCAACATTTTTTATAATTAAGTGTGTGTGTTAAAATAATATAGTTTATGAATAAGCGAATTATGAATAAAGCAAAAGTAATATCTTTTACGTAAATTTAACAATAAACAAACAACGTGTGCTAGTGTAATGATTAAATTTACTGAAACATAAATTTAACATATTATAAACGTGTTAACACTGAAAAAATATGCTTCCACAATTTGTTTAGAAATTGGATCAGTGTTACATTTTTACATAACATATTCGGAATCGCTTATATAAAATTAACACAAAAATTTGCATAGACTCGTTTGAATTTAGCATGTGAAGCGTGTTAAATTTGACAGAAATTTTCCAACTATGTATAACGTCGAAATTTACAAACTGATATTGATCTAAAGTGTCGTTGTCAGATGGTGGAAAACGGCGTAGCGCGTGCTGTATCGAGGAAGGGAAATAGGATCATCAATGTGCTCTACAAATGTAGAACGTAGGAGAGTTCCCTGTCCATCGAAGTGGACCCCACGCAATCGACTTTATTCCCCTTTTCGTGAGCGGTATTGTTTACTGTCAACCTCGTTTCGGGTACCACGTTATTGTACCTCGCATCCCGACCGATCCCTCGCCAACCCGACGGATCCATATGTGATCAGCTTTAGGGGAATTAAGCGCCGGCACGGTAATTGCGGAGTGTTACGAGCGCGATTAATTTGTATTTCTATGGCATCGTAGATGAATTGCTATCTGGATGAACAGCAGACCGAGCTTTATTGAGTTTGATGAATCGCAGTCCTTAATTCTTACTTTCTCTAAAGGGAATTGGATTCGTCGTAAATCGCACAATGCCGTATAAATCAAGGATTTGACAGACTTAAGCGACAGTTACGTTGCAAAAATTTTGCAAAGTAATAAATCTTAATTTTGTAAGTAAAACGAGTTAAAACAGTCGTGATATTAGATATTACGCTGGCAGACACAAAAACATACGTTCATAAAATTAATTAGAGACGCCGACATTATATGTGTTCATATGTTATCGTAACTTTGCTCTCGACTCAGCGTTGCTGTCGGCCGTTTCGCCTCGTTTGTACACGGCACTAACCGGCATTGTAATTTGCGTAGGAGTGAGTTAAGCGTTTAAATGCTTAATTACCGCATTAGGAGTAACCTGCAGTATCGCGCGGGATCTTTAATCGTGGCTCATCGGAGCGCGAATTACTTTTGTTTTGCATCGCGCTCGGAATAATTGAAGCATTTACGGGTGGTGGCGCAAACTCTTGTTTGCGATACAATAGCGGAGCCCAGAAACGTCTAAGTCCAGCGTTAGCACAATAACGAGAGCCCGCGTGCTATAATACGCGTGATAAATGCACGCGCGTTTCACGGCGTCGTTCCCGGCGATTAATTACGCGTAGGTACTCAGTGACGAATCGCCGTTACACCAGCGGATTAAACTACCAGGAGTGACGATATTCTCAACGGGGCATTACACGCGCGAGTCGTATTTGCGCGAGCGCACCGTCCTACGTTTATAAGCGTTGCACCGGGAATAAATTTTGCATTAGTGCGGGAAGACTGCGAGAGGAAGTTTGCACGATGGTATTACGAGGCTTACCTCTTGTATGATACCGCGGAATCTAGCTGTATAGGTATTCCCTGTTTAAAAGTAACGTATAACTCAAATTTAGAAAATTTTAACCTAAAACAGGAACATCAAACGTGCATCTTATTATCCAACTTTCCTTGCTTTCTGGATTTTACTCTTGCCCCACTTTTGAGAATCAGCGGCTGAAATAAGTCTCGATATTAAATAAGAATGTACGTTTCTTTAAAAAATAGCGCAGGGTATTTTAGACATTTTTTTTTTTTTTGTAAACAAGCGCAACGTCCTAGTTTATATTCTTTAAATTGATCCTATATTCTCGAAATTATTGATTCCTTTAAAAAAATAACTCTTAAAATAAACGTCTTTCCTCTACGATGACATCGCCATTGTCCTGCGATTGTTCCTCCGCGGCGCATCGTGGACGGTTTAATCGCCACTTGGGGTGGGAGACGACAATCGCCGTCGGATGCACCCGGTTACGTTCCCAAGCTAAACGTTTCCTCGACCACACGAACTCCGTTTTCCCCGTTGACGATCCCGCGGAAAATGGAGAACGGACACAATTCCCTCACGGTCCGTCTGCTCTGGCGCAAAACGTCTCAAGTCCGAATTTGTCCTCGAATTCGCCGGATCCTCTTGGTACACCACCGCATGCCACGTGCATTCTGCACCGGGCTGCGGTGCGGCGCGGTGCGGCCCTTACGGTGTGTCATTTTCTAAAAGGACGTCCATCGGTCAGCATTGTCCCCGGGGTTGCGGTTAATCCGGTCCGTTGGCCGCGGTCGCGATCGTGGTCGTAGCGAGCGGTCGCGGATGCGTTGCGCGAGGGAGGATGAGGACGGCGGTGGAGGAGATGAAGGAGGGTCGGGAGGCAGCAAGGGGAATGAGGAGGATGAGGCGGAGGTGGAGAAGGAGGACCAGGAGAGCGGGCGAGCGCAAGCGCCTGTCCGATCGATGCCCGTCTCCCGCGTATAAAGCTCTCGTCCTCGGGGGGCGCGCGACAGTTGGTGTTCCGCATCCGGAACATGCGTCGCGCCGCGTGCCAATCTCGCCGGGAACATCTCGTTGCAGTCATCGTCGTCGACGTTAGTGCGACCTGCGTCAACAGCGCTAGCCATCGCGAGTACAACCGTCGTCGTTTCCCTCGAATCGAACTTGAATCGAGCGCGCCAATCTCGAGGTTCGCCAAAGAGCGACGTTGTACTCTTTTCGAACTTGGTCGATCGTCGAATCGTCGTAGGCCACTCGCGGGAACACGAATTTCTTGTCCCTTGACCGATAAGGAAGAGAGGACGAAGGCAGCGTCGGATCGACTACGCCGTTTCGTCTTCCAACAACAACTTCTTCTTCTCTTTCTCCTTCGAGTCTTCCTTCTGACACGATTCTGCTCGGAGCGGAGTATACACGGTAACCCGGAGTAATGTGCGTCCGTGAATGATTGGAGCGAGTCTGACGCGAGCGACGTCGCCGTCGGCGGAAAGAAATCGCCGACTGCGACGAACGAACTCCTCGACGTTCACCATCGCGTGGACCAATAATTACACGCGAGTCAAGATTCTAATCGCGATATTTTTCGGACAAGCTGCGTAATCTTTCTTGTCACATTGTCCTTGACGCATTGCCCTCTCGTCTCAGGAGTCAAGCTGTCTTCGACTTGGTGACACGTACTCTGGAGTTGCAACGCTCTTCACGAACGACCGATGTGAGACCTCGAAGTGAAGAGGCGAATTCTCTCTCCGCGGTCGCGCCACCCGCGCCGGGAGAGATCGAGATCCCGGGTCGGGAGCCCGGTGCCGCTTCGTTGCTGGATCGTATTTGGGGACGCGTTACCGACATTCATCCCGCGCGGGATCTGTCATCCAGGCAGGCGACGTCAGATCGGCGGTCGTTCGATCGTCCGGCGGACGTCTCGGCCGTCGCCGCGCGAAGAACCGGCGGCGTCAGGCGGAGGCGTAGGGGCGGCGGAAGAAGAGGTGGCGGTGGTGCTGGTGCTGCTGGTGGTAGCGGTGGTGGTGCAGGAGGAAGGCCCGCGGACGTGCAACAAGTTAAGAGGCCGCCGCCGTCGACGTCGCTGTCGCCGCCAGCCTCCTCGGCACGATGTGACATGGATATCCTCGCCGTAGCCTGCGCCCTCGTCGCGACGGCACTCTACTGCAACACCCTGCAAGCGGGTTTCGTCTACGATGACCGGTGAGTGAGAAATCTTCTTTCTGTTTTTTTTTTTTTTTTTGCCGGCATTGAAATCTTGAATGCGAACAGAAATGAATGCCCCCAGCACTTTCGAGTGCTTTAACGCTACCGGGACTTGAAAAGTGACGTAAGTCAGCTAGGCAAGCTGAAACCTCGACGCTATCGACACGCAAACATGACATCTGTATTAATAAATATATTCGTGACGGCAAAACCGTCACGGTCAATATATATATCCGCGGTATATCTGTATTGTCGAAAATTGCATTCACCGAAATTATATCGCATTGGTCTTGATTACCAGGTCCGAAGTTTCAGGAAGTCTCGATCCAGGGCTTTTCCTGACAGGAGTTGCTTTAAGACTGGGTCGAAAAGCAGCTGGTGACATACTTGGTGAGGTCGCGTGACGAGATTCGTCGGATTAGAACGCGGTGCCGCGAAAGTTTCGAGGGCGATACTCGAGAACGATAATTCGCCGTCACGTAGTGATAGCGGGGCGAGCTTTGATTTGACTTGAGGGAAGCCTGGTCAGAGCGCGATACTCAGAGTTGTTGATAGCTTATCGAGGCTTATCGTCTCATGTTGGACAAATGCGACTTAAAGCACAAGTGAATTCAATTCATTTGCACATATAACACTACCTGTCGCTTGACTGCATTTAATCCTTAAAGGATCGAAAAACTTTATGCTGCTCGTATAACGCATTTCTGATCGTAGACGTTGATTAACATTAATTAGAATGCACTGATTTTCTGTCTCTCCTTTTCTCTTCCTCTCTCTTCTATATAAAAAAAAAAGGTATCTATCGAGAGACGTAAAATCATCGATTAAACACGAGCCAACGTTTGCAATCTGAAGTGATAATTTCGAGGCAACAAATTGAACTAAAAATTCTGTCTTAGGTGAAATTTCGGCAAATATACAATATACTCTCGATCCTGTAAAAGTTGACACAGGTTCGAACTAGGTTCGCTTGATCGAATATCGTTAATTATGCCGACGGGTCGCGTCATCCGTCATCTAGAAACGAGGAAAAATTCTTGTCGGCACGTTTTCGAAGGACGATGAATGTCGCTCGTAAGGACTCGAGTTTTCCGTGAATATTACTCATACCTGGGGTGATATACGATAGATGACATTCCTCGCGATATTTCAGCTGTCACTCCTGCGCCGTGCGAAATTGTTTCTGCGCTGCCACCGGCTTCGATACCTACCCCACCGCTATGGAAAACAAATAGCCACGAGCCGGAGTAATCGCAACAAACTGTGTACCGTATCGTTCGTTCGTTATTTCGCTTCTCCTCTCGGATCGATAAGACTGCGTCAGGATTTGCACGGTACTCTCTCGCCAATCGGCTCGAAATTCTCGCGATCGCCATTCTGACGGTTTAATCTCTCGCTAGCATCATACACTTCTTGAACAGATGTTTCGCAATTTTTGTCCAATATCAAGCATTACGACGCAAGCTCATTTTATCGCATGCACAGGTGATTCAAAAATCGTTGCGTGTCGAATTAAAACAAATATTACAGAGCACTTTGCGCAAAAGGTGTTGCGAAAGAAGAAATTTTTTAAATAATTAATTTCATATCGAAACGATAATTGTTGAAATTATCGGAAAAATAACTGAGATTCGTATATATATAAAGTATTGTTGCGTTGAAAGAATTTAATTTTGTAAAAGCTTTCCATTTCATACACGGAAGTAAGAATTAATTAATCTTTAGATGGTGAAAAATGTTGCCTTTTCTCTCGCATTTAATCACTTTCTGCTAAATAAAAAGGAAACTTATTGGATAAAATAATCATTATGGCTTTATACTCAAATAATCAAACAAACGCACTGAATATGATAAAATTATGAAAAGACTTAACACGCGCGCAATTAATCGCTTATGAGATAGAGGGTGGTTTCCTCTTGCCAACGACTCCCGACATTTTTCATTTATAGTCATTTACGAGCCATATCTCGTGCGGATAGCGGCAGCCGAAATACTCAGAGCGAGGAATCGATGGGTATATCCAAAGTTACTCGTACGATAAGAGCCCTTGATCCGAGGCTCTCGAATTCTATGACACTGAATCCCCTAATTGAGTATCCCGTAATCTCCCGGACATCGTGGCCCGAACTCGATCGCGCCACGTCCTGCGCTCTGAGACTGACGTTCGCGTCAAGATATCGTAAGACGGGATCAGATTGCACTGGAAGAGATAATTGTACTCTATGCTGAACACAGTATTGCAAAACAATCGTTATCCTAAAATATAATGCCTTAATATTTTCGTTATTTTAATAGAAAAAAAAAGATGTGACAGGGAAATTTCGAGTATATTAAAAAAGTTATGATGATATCTGACGCGTCAAAATGGCGCCCAAATGGCTCCGATATGATTATTAAAAATCACTTTTTGATCGATCATAATTCATTTTAACGTCATTTTGATGTTATCGTGACTTGTTGTTCTCCCAAGCAGAACAACAAATCATGATAATGTCAGAATGACGCTAACTGAAACTGATCGTTACTGATTGAAAAGTGATTTTTAACAATCGTTTTGGAGCCATTTCGATGTCATGATGATTTGCATTCTATTTGATCTATACTTGGGATTCAAATAATTTGTTTGAAATGTGATAAATTTTTATTTTATCTTTTGTTTTACATGGGTTTAATAAGATTTTCTTTTCTATTACATATGTCATATATTGATGCAATTCAGTTAGATTGTATTTTATAATCATATTTTCTCTCACGTATACACGTGCAACTCCATTTCTATTTTGCCTTTATATTTACTTTGCACTTCGATAGCTTGTAATTGGCGACCCCTGCTGTTATTAGAAGGCAATATACGTTGCATGCGAGAACCATTCGATGAATTGAAAACAAGTCGACGTTATTTACACGACTGGTGTTTGAAAAACCCGGCTGTACTTCCGCCGATCACTTCCGTTGCGCGCCCGAGTGATTCGCTCGATCACGGTTATCGGAAGCGCTGTGCAAATAATCACGTTTGTTTCTCAGGTAGGGTGCAATGAGTGCTCTCTTTCTCTCTGTCTCTCTCTTCGTCGCTAACTCCGTGCCGTTAAAAGCGTACGTCTGACACGTACAGCACTTGCAAAAGTTACCTATCGCCGAATTATTTGCTACCGCAAAACTTTTGCGACTCTCGCGCGGAAGTTTCTGGGTGTAACTAGCTATAAAGGATTAGTCGCGTTACCAGGTGTAATCTTGCTCGCTGCACGTGTCTCCCGCGGGATCGTGTGAGTGCCGGTCCGAAACACCTCTCCCGAGTTCGATAGTTTGCCAAGGGTCTCCGTAGGCGCGCTCGCGGGAACATTTATTCTTCGTAACCAATTAACACGACACGTTCGTGATTTTTCTCCAATTTTGTTGGAATATTAGTTTAAGCTTTAATTTCGAATGTGCTCGGACCGGTTATTTCAAAAAAGAAAAATTACTTTTTTCTCACAAATTTCGTTTATTAAGAAAAATTTCATCTATTTTTTTATTTATTTGCACTCATTCGATTTTGAGAAAATTGCCTCTTGATTACATCATATGAATTATATGTGTGTGAGATACTTACTTAGAATATTCGACATACGCGAGAGGAGAGAAAATTTTGAAACTTTTGAAATTATATTGTCAATAATTGTAATATTTTTAATTTAAATAAGTCACGTAAAATGTAAAAATTAGTATTGTGAAAAATGACTTTGAGTATACTATCTTCTATCCGTTTTGTTATCACTTTTTCCATCAATTTTATACGAAGTAATTTAGATATACATAAAGCTCTATAGCGCAATTTACATAGAAATTAAATTAAAACGAGACGCCTGTCTGAAGCGATAGAATGAGTTTCGTAGCGATAATGTCGAAGTATCGCGTGACCGTCGCGCTCTCTTCGCATAAGGAGCATCCGCGCGACCACTGATTCGGTGCGGTTAATCAATCATTCTGTTTACGTTATCGCACGAACTAGCGTCGGCGTTATAAACATTTAGGCGCGGGACGGCACGTGGTGGGAAGCGGCGCGGCGGCGCGGGGAAGAGTGCTCGCCATAAATTAAATTATTCCGGTCCGGGCATCGGAAATCAACTGTGCCGACCGTTCCGTTGGAAACGCCCAGTACGATTAGTCCGATAATCAAGCGCTTAATTATGGAACGAATTTGGACAGTCGGAGGAACGGATAAATAGAAAGAGGAGAAGGGGAGAGAGAGAGAAAGCGGAAGGAAGAGAAGCCCGAAGCAAAGGGCGCGGATATCGCGTTAGTTCCCGGTAGAGCCTTAAAGCGCTCGCGTAATAACGAAAAACGGCCGTGCGCGCATTAAGCCGAGATAATTTTTCATCCATATCCGGCCCATTAGCGGCTACCTCGTTCGATGCGACCGCCGAGACTAAAGCGGCCGATGCGCCCGCCGCGCGCCGCGCTGCTGGCGACCATAATCAAGTCGAGTCCGGTTATTAACGAGAGCCCTTCCCCTCCTCCGACTCTCCTCCGTCCTCATCCTTTTTGCCAGCTATTCTCTTTCTCGTTTCCCTTTGCTCTTCTCTCGCGTTCTCATCCTATTTTCCTCACTTATACCACTTTTCTCATCCCTTTGCTTTGGCGTGACCTAGCAAAATACCCGCTCACCAATCACGGTGGTGGTGGTGGTGGTGGCGGCCTTACTGTTCCTGGTTCACTTTTGGTCTTTTATGACTTGCTGGTTTTTTTTTTTTTTTCGATTATAAAGTATCGATTTCGAGGTCAGTTGTTTCGGTGCAATGGATTACTTGAACCGATTTTATAAAATCTGATAATAGTTAGCAGATGGGGTATTCTATTTGTCGTATTGGTGCGTGTAGTATTATATTAAACAAATATTGTCAATCATAATAATATTGATCGATCATTTGATATACTGATTAAAAAAGTAAAGTAAGCGTTTAGTTATGATTTTGGTTATATACGTATTAACCGAACATTTAATTGAACATTTGATTGAAATTATTTCATCAAAGCTTTAATATCTATCATCTAGATTCGATTATTATTATCTGACTTTTTCCGCAGTTGTGTGAGAACATTTGATTTTGAAATTGATATATCAATTGGCTTGATTTGAAATGGACATATTAATTTCAACATCAAATGCTCTCACAACTCTACTATAAAATGATATGCTGATACATATGCCTTGTATTTCCGCATTTTTAACATACTATATGTTAAAAATTATATATACTTACTTGTTTAAGTTTGAATTTTCACTTTGTCTAATGGTTTAGAAGCTCTAAAGGATTACGTTTCGTTATTTGATAAAAAATAGAAAAGCCCAACGCGGACATGAGCGAGAAAAGCGTCTCTTCTGGAAGATTCCGGCTATTTTATTCTGACCGTAGGTCTTGTGCGGAGTTTACCGTTGTCGTGAGTTTATTCCGGTCGCGCCGCCGCGCCTGAGACTCATAGGATAATAAAGGCCTCGTATTTTACCGCGACGCCTCGACCACAATGGCCGTGCAAAGAATACGGGACATATTTATTCGGCTAGTTTTTTACCAGTGGCGCCAGGGACCGAGTCGGAAGTAAACGAGAGAAAAGAGGACAGACCGGGAATAGATAGAGCCAAGGCGAAGGAGGAAAAGCCGACGAAGTTGGATAGTATCCTCTGGCATCTTGTCGCTCTAACAAATCGCAAAAGGAAAATGTCTTGGTTAATGTATGCGGCATGCGCGAATCTACATACAGTACGTGCGTCTCTGCTATTTATCATTTGTGATTTATATAACGTTTACTTAACGCGTTCTCCATACGGTCTTAATTTTTTAATTGTCTTTTTGGGTACACCTGATTTTCCAAGTAGGTATACGCACTACTAGAAAATTTTGTTACATAGTTTACGAGCAAAAGGAATCTTTTACTACTGAGATGCAAATTAGAGACTTTCAAAGACATATTTCGGTATGCAGATGCGGAAATTTGGAATACACTACCGTTATGCATTGCAAACCTTCGCATCTCCATAACTTGCTTTTGATGGAAATATTAGGTAGCAATTTTTCGTTATCTCTATATTTTATCTAGACATAACGATTCTATATTTTCAAAACTATATATTTATTACACCTCATTACTTTTGGTATGTTTAAAAGAGAGTACCTACTCTTTCAAAAATTTTATTATATTATTCTGTTATTAAATTTCTATTATATTTATTGCATGAAATTATTTTTGCATTTACATTCAGTTACACGTATTCAATTCATTTTTATATACATTTCTTAATACATTTATCTTATTTATTTCGAAATTTATATCTCTTATATACGAATTTCTTTTAAGAGGTGTAAATTCCAGAACAGAGGAGAAACATCTTTCTCCGCCTGTTTTCGCGCGTCAGCTAGCTAATCTCGCACGTGTATGTTTGCACGTAGATGCGGTAGCGCCGATGCAGTTGCATTGAGAATGAGTTTGGAATAAGAAAAGTTAGCGGTCGAGGCTTAGCTTGTTCCGTTTCCGCCGGTGAATAATACCGCGGTATTCGGCGTGGAAGCGCGCCTTCGGTCGCATGAAATGTAAAACGCGGCATTACTATTTCAGTCAGTGCGGTGCATTCGGACTTACTACGATGCACGTTTTCTCAGAGCGTGCGTAAATAATGGACGCGTTCCGGAACATGCCGGGTTATAAAAGAAAAATTGTGCCAACCTTGGGAGAAACGTGCGAGACTACGCTGAGCATCTTCATTATGGAAACTAGCAAAGTCAAGTGATCGATCAAAACGCAAACATCAAGTGATTGATCTGACGATCATTTAGCGAGTTCTTAGTAACGTTATATAATTATTATGTATGTATGCTAGGAATTTCGCGTTCCTTCGCTTCTTATTTTCCGAACTTCATTATAAGTCTTCCTCTTTGGCGTTAATTGATGAAGTCTAACTTTTGCATGTGTTGTGTGTGTGTGTATATATATATATTTTTTTTAAATATACATGTGTATATATATATATACACACACATATATATTTGTATGTTGTGTAGTAATGGAAATGATCGTGTATACTAAGGGTCAATGTATTTTAATAAATTTAACATTTATAATATGTTAAATTAACTTTACATTTTATATTCATTTATTTTAGATTTACACATATTAAAGAAATTATTTTTATATTATTTATTTACTCATAAATTGTATTATTTTAACACTAATACCAATTTAACAATAATATGTTAAAATAATACAATCACATTATGTTAAATCAACACTCGAATATACTAAACATTTAATACAAAATTTTAACAAGGAATTGATTGTTTCCAATACAAATATAAAACATTTTTTAATGTGCGTTAGTATCGATGTTCTTTACGTTGACGTTGAGCAATTCCGCTATAAAAATTGCTTAATTTACATTTGACATACATGAAAGTTGAAAATAAAATGTTATTTAATTCAAGGTATTAGAATTTTCCTGTGTTCATCACTCCTTTGATATCTATAATGGTGTACAACAAGTACAGGTGACAAGTTTAATATTGCATAAGTTTTATACGTAGAATTAATGTACATAGTTAATAAACTATTTTATAGTTATAATAACTATGTGCATAATTAATTTTACATATAAAACTTGTATTATACTTGTCACCTTAATTGCCAATACTATAGATCTGTTCTATTCAGTTGAACTTTTCTGGTATTCATTTTTCTTGCTTTTGCTTCTACGTTGAAAGAGAAGAGAAACTGGTACGAAAAGTTTAGTTAAAAAAAACAGACTACGTTTTTTCTCGGAGTAGATAACGTGTCTGTTTTACTTCTTTTATTATTGCGTATGTTTTACTTTATATGCATTCCTGATAGAATAATTACAATATTATCATAAGAACACAACAATACGTCCATTTCATTTGACAACAAAATTTCTGTGCTCCGAGTTAATATTAATTATTTCCGATTAATTGCTATTGGCAGTAAGAAATTTGGCATTGTTTGCGTATGAAGAGTTTGATAGACATCTATTAATCTGTACATCAATTTTGTATATTTATTACGTATTTCGCAGCCAGAATATGCAATCGCGCCAAACACAATTCAGGCACCAAGCGCATCACAAAAAATTTATATTCCATCGAAACTACCATCGACATATTCGTTTTACGCAATAAATCTATCCCCCAGATATAATTTACAAAACAAATGCGGTTAGTGAGACAATAATTTATGATTATTGTCACGTAAAACAGCCGTACGTAAAACGGGTTAATATGATTGAAATGGGTCCAGCGGCGCAGGGGAGATTTTATTAAAGCCAGCTCTCGCTGCCGGCACGATTCGCAACGAATCAAAATAAAAGCTTTCTCTAAATTTATTTTGTTTCTATTTTATTCAAATTCCTTTTTTTTTTTACACCTTCGCGCATCTCTCGTATCTTCGACATCCACGAATCCATCGATATCTGATATATTTCAAATTGTATTTCTCAATAAATTGCACCGGGAGAGGCGGTCGACTTTTAAGCGCGTTTCACGCGTAAGCTCGTTCGCGAGTACAGTTTTCATTTCGAGAGAAAGTCGATGGAAATGTCCGCCAACAATTCTAACGCGCTCTGTCCCTCGGACTCGCACGCATTTTAATTTAAACGGAACAAACCTTTCGCACATGGAAATTTCCCTCGTTCGCGCTGTCAGCTGCGACTGACTACGCTTCTCCCAGGACAGATTCGTGACGAACGGGCTGCGATAGACGCTCGGGTGGGGGAGGAGGGTTTGGATTAGAGGTGGAATTAAACCGTTGCCAGGTAGAGTCTAAATGGATAGAACATACAGTGGAAAATGCTACCATTTCCAAGGACTTCTCTCGCAAAACTGACAATTGAGACAGGAAGAAGATAACAAAGATAGATCGATGAAAAATGGTGCTATTGTTCTTGAATGTCGATACTTCACTTTGACATCACATCACATTCCTGCCATTTTTCTTGAAGCGCGAGACTCACGAATGACGCAATTTTGCATTTGCTTTCGCCATCGAATTTGCTGCGATTCAAGTATTGTTTGCAGTAATATCGAAAACTCTAATCGAAAGAACGATGGAGTCGAGATTTACGGACACGTATCGATCCTATGCAATCCCCAATGTGGGGGATAGATAGCGCGGAAAGAGGATGGAACATTATAAATCCAGAAGCCGCGTCAGTCACGGAATCACACGGCCAGCTGCCGGGATAAAAATGACGAGCGGGCAAACGCATGTCCCTCTCACGAATGGCAGGAGGGACATGCGAACAAAGAGATCGACGTCGCGGGGAGTGGAGCACCTGTACCATGTTTTATCGAGGCGCCGCGCCGCGCCACACGTACGAACGTTGCACCGCGTCATTCGGACGATCCGCACTGGAAATTCTTGCAATTTCGCTGCAAACGGGATATTTCTGCGCGCGCGATGTCTGTGTGCGTGCAGGTCGCGTGAAGGACGTCGTACCGTTCGCGATGGTGCACGGGAAATTCGGGGGGATGCCCGGCCGCGTCGAGCATTCATCCTGCGGGACCGGATGGCATAGGATCGATGCACTTTATCGCGCCAGAAAGACTGCAACTGCGCGGGGAAAGATAGAGAAAGGGGTTGGAGAAAGAGCGAGCGAGCGAGAGTGAGAGAGGGAGGGAGGTAAACGAGATATAATTTACGGCTAGGTTCTCTTGGTCTTGATAGGACTTTACCGCAGAAACGAGAGATACAATGCGCGACTGACACCACGCCGTGCTGTAAAGATCGGAAAACGGTTAAAAACGAGAGCGATGGTACCAACGCGTACCCCGTTCGAGGTATAGTTAAAAGGGGTAGTATATCACTAGTCGTGCAGGCGGGGTCGGAGAGAACGAGCGACGCCCAGCCGTTGGTGAATAAGGGTGCACTGTAATGGCGACACGATGCAGTAAATATCGTCGCACGGATGGGGCGAATATATACCGGACAGCAGCGTGCGAGAAGTTGAGGCGTACGAGCGTGCGTGTACGTGCGCGAGAATTAATTGGTGATTTTTATTAGTGACATTAAAGCAAAATACAAGGAAAGAAAGCAGAGGGAGCCACAATGAGCGCGGAACAATAGAAATGCCTCTTTAATTACGTAAAATTTATCGCGCCGTGATCATCACCGTCGCTGTAATTAATGCAGGAATGAAAATATGTATATTTCTAAGCAGAAAACATAGTCGTCGACTTTTTTAATGAACGCATATTCATAGTTGCATCTAGTTTTCCTCTATCACTACTGCATGATTTATATTTTGTGTGTGTGTGTGTGTGTGATTCTCAATTACGTAAAAAGAATCATTTTGCTGAAGTATCTAAAAATTCAACTGGATACAGATCTGAAAATAACCTCGTTGGGGCTTGACATTTTAGCAACCAGCTTGAACGTCCGATAGAATTATTTCGACGCTCCGCGATAAAATTATTATTAGATCTGTATTTAACTAATTGTAAATTTTTAGACATTTCAGCAGACTATTCTTTCCGTGTACTCATCCAGAAATAACGCGCGAAAGAATATCTCGAAATGCAGAATTTGTCTCGTTTGAGACGAATATGTGTCAAGCCTTCTCGTGCATCGCGAGGGTAAAGTGGGGGAGCATTTGCAAGCTCGGGTTTTAGCGAGCTTCCTCGTGTGTATTGTCGAGTTTCACGAGTGAGTGGCATGCGCAGTGTATACTGCATTTATATACATTAAAAAGGAGCCTGAATATCCTGAAAACGTTACTTGAGGAGAACAGAATTTTTTTAAGAGATTGTCGTTACTTTTCGCTTCTGCGACATCACTTCTAACAACAATAGAGAATAATACGTGAATATACAGATAAATTAATGTCTTATTAATAATTGTTGAGAATAATAAAAACGGCTGTCAATGGCACAGAAACATTCTGTTTCTACGATTAATAATATCTCTACAATAACAGAAGCAATTCGCGAAAAATTCAGATTTTTCTCTTAAGAGACAGAGATATTGCGAGCGTTCAATTCAAATTGTACACGACGCTACATCGATTGATTATATCCGAGAAAAGAATTCTCGGAACGTAATACTCTTTGTCTCATTCTTTTTTCTTATCGATAGAAAACAAAGTATGAATAACACAGCTTTTACAGAGAACACGGCAAACGACTGCAACGATTATTAAAGCCACGTGCGCGCGTTTCTATCGACGCGGCAGAGTTCGTTCCGTTCCAGTGTTACGCGAAATGCGCTATAATCCGTTACAAAGGCGCGGAGAATCCAGAGGGAGAGGACGAGAGAGATAGACAGGAGAGAGGAAGAGTGAGGATGAAAAGGGAGGAAATGTTTGCGGAGGGGTGTGCACTTGTACGTTTAATCGGCTCATTACCTGCATCCCGAAGTCAGGTAAACCGCGGCGGCACGCCGCTCGCGCGAGTGCAAAATTCTAACTACGCGATTATTGTTACACGATGCGTGTATGCACGTCGTGTACGCCGCCGCCGCTGCCGCCGACGCCGCCGTCGATGCACCTCGAATTAGCCCGCTAGCGAACAAGCGCTCTGTATACGCGATATACTCGCAACGCGACGTACCATCGACCGTGCAAAAGTACGTTTAATTGTTCGTACGCGGAATTACGCAGTTGTAATTGCCGAGCGTGTTTGCACAGTCATAATACTTTCGCGTCATACGAGATACGCGGACGAGTTGTAACTTGTAACACTGGCCGTAATCGCCGGGAATTAAGCCCTTTAAAAAACGTCCTTTCCGATAGACATAATTGGGCAAGTTTTACTCATCCGGAATGCAACGCTCGAGAAGTTGCTCGAAAGTTATCCGAGTCGATTCTTGTCTATCGATTTATGTGCCATTAATTAACTTTACAGTCTTCCACTAGCAATAAAATTGTACGTGTGCAGGGGGATGAGAAAGAAGAGTAGTATATCTGGCTATAGTTATGCCACGTGGAAAGAACGGCTTTGTGGAATATTTTACCAGACGCGGAGATTTGTAAATAATTTCGATGGAGATCGTCAAAATAATTATGTAGAACGTTTAAGCTTTGACAATATAATGTTGCAAAAATTTTAACATTCCAGCAACCGATTTAAGCGTCCTACACATAATTTATTTTGATGGTCCAAAAACAAAGTTACATCTTTAGGTGTAGTTAAAAATTTTAGAACACTCCTTAGTAAAATCGTTCTTTCCATGCAGACAGTTTTCTTTTATTAATGCAGCTTAAGATTATTATCCACTACTGGACTGCATACTTGAAATTCTAATAAATATTAATAATTAATTCCTAGGTAAACATTAAAAATATATTTTCGGGTACTTTTCGGGTAGAACTTATCCGGCAAAAGTACGGAGTACGCTTCAGTTACGATCCTGTCTTAATCCTCAAATACATATTTTCTGTCATTCCGCATAATTCCACGTCACGTTCTATATTCATAAGAAGCTTACGCGACGCGGCTCCAATGGCTCGATCGAAATATCCGATTGTAGCGAAAAAGTCCGATGAAAAATATCGTATCGTCGAGGTGATTTGCAAATGAACGCGATATTTGGCGTGATTCTGCGCGAGGCTACCGATAATAATCGCGGCGATGATTCGACGCCAGGTGGTATCAGCATCTAGCTTTTTTTACTCCGTTTTTTTCGCGGCATCAGCGCTCGTCCCGCGAATTGGAGCGGATCAACGAGTGGCACGCACGGCCATTTTTATGCTCGTTTGCCGAATCGTCCGCCGCATCGTCGCAAAAAGTGACGCGAGATGAAACGGATTTCTGGCGTGGCTCTATGGGTCGCGATAACGCGCACGGCGATTTGTGCATTGCGAGTATTTTGCACGATAAATACGTATAATGCAGAGAAATCTATTTTACGCGCGATGCTCTCGTCAGCAGCTGCCTTTCTAAACCGACGTGAACATTAAAACGGAGGGATTAATGATGCAGCTAATTTAAATTTAATCGTAAATATTTCCTATTGAAATATCTACGGACAATGTGTGTTTCAATGTATACGTTGTAATATGTATGATAATATACAATCAGAGCTGGGAGTTACTTTATAAAAGTAATTCGGTATCGTTCTCTTTTTCTGAAAAATAACTTGTTATTGTGTTATTCGATTTCAAAAAGTTAACTTGTTATCATTACCGTAAAAGTAACGGGTTGTTTCCGTTATTTTATAAATAAGATTTTGATGGTCTCTTTTCCTAAAGTGGCATTAGTGGTTATGTCGATTGTATGATGGTTATATAATCACAACATGGTCAAACATAATACATTTTTTTTCTTTTGAAATTCATCATGCATGATCCATATTCATTGTACGTGTACAAAATAACAATATACATAACGATCGTATTCATTATCGTTATTCAACAAAGTCATTGCGTTGTCATTAACACGCCACAAATAAGGAAATAGGTAAATATTTAGAAACATTTGAACGCTTAGGAACATTCGATTTTTCGCGAGAAGCAGGGATCTTATTTGATAATACAATATTATAAAATTAATCTTGGAAAGTCATTATGTAAGCAGAGGAGTGTCTATAAATATTACTATTTCAGCTTTAATATTTTTGTAATTGTGTTTTTTTAAGCGTGGCAGTAAACAGCGCGTAAAGGGAAGATATATTTAAAATTTACATATAAATATTATTAGATAGCCTTTACCAAATGTGTGTGTATTTTTCTTTATTTATTTGATTTTGTATTTTTAATATTCATGAATTTATAACTGAGAGCACGCGGTTATTAGATTTCGAATTAAACTCTTGAAAAAGTATACGCCCCGGTTGAATTTAAAGAGGCAATATGGATTCGTTATTCGATAGCAAGAAGAAGCTCAGTTCGGTGCCTAAGTTTATAGTTAAGCAAAAACTAACTCCAAATTGCTCAAAGAATCTATTATTAAAATTAAGGCTGGGATGTTCTGAATAAAAGTTCTTGCACCAGTCCTTCGATTAAAAACTAGGGAAGGAGCAGGGCGGAAGTCTCTGCTTTGAAATTAATTCAAAGAGATACATTCAGCGTTTCCTCGAGACCGTATTTATCTTCACAGCGGTGCTCACTCTATCCAAAGGAGCACATGCTAATCACTCGTCGCGACGTTCTCGCTTTCTCCTTCGCGTTTTACACTGTGCAAACACTCTTCATTCCTATCCACGATGAACCACTATGATGGCAGCCATAGTGCCAGCGGCAACTAGAGCAGATAAACAGCGGATTCTTTCTTATCGCCTCGTGGCAGAGGGACCCTTTGCGCGAGACAACAATGTTCAGCCGGTAGAGAAACGTCAGTCTCCTTCCCCTCTCTCTCTCTCTCTCTCTCTCACCTCGCCCGCTCTTCCGCCGCTTTTCCGTCATTTCCCCTCCCGGATTTCTCTCCGTTTCCCTTTGTCTCTTCGCCACGCTGCCAAAGTCTCGCGAACTCCCTGACGTAGTTCTCTCCAGAAACTGGCTGCCTCGTCGAGCTATCGCGGTAGTCGCGATAGTCGGAAAGAGATAGGGAATTCGCGGATAGGACGGAAGCGACGTGTCGAGGAGCAGTGGCAAGGGAGCTCGAAGAGAGTCAAGCGGAATGGCAAATCCCGAAACAAACGGCGCGCAGTCTTTGCGAATCGAGCGAGCTTAGCAGTGGATTATCTTCGGCGTGTGTATATATAGCTCGATGTCGAGAAACGGCGAAAGGGGGGAGAGAGACGGGGGATAAACTTCGCCCGGATGCTGGATAGCGTACCCGTAAGAGCTCAAAATCGTGTTTCCTGACGGTTTATACGACGCTATTCTCTTCGCCAACAGCGACGCTGCCGCAATCGACGCCGAGTCGTATTTCTGGTTTTCTAAGGAAGTTGAAGCGAATCGACTATCACGCTCCTATAAGCGAATTTAAACAGTGTTCAAAAATTTTTGTAAAGAATTTACCCTGAATAAACTTTAGAATTCTATCAATATTGAGTGATACAGTGTTGCATTTGATATGTAAGTTTCACGTTTGAGGAAACGGAGCACTTTTAACCGTTTGCTTGCATCTGGGTTCTTTTTGGCACAAGCATCTTTCTCTCAAATTTCACCCTCATTTTTACTCAAATTTACTCCAATTTTTATTAAATAAAGGTACATGTGAGTTAAAAAAAACTATCTGGTGATGTAATAGAGATGTTGAAATATAGTCCTTTTTTCGAAAGTTTAGAACAGTAAGAAAATTTACTCTACTCATAAAAGATCCAGATTGTAGACGGAGGACATAAAAATGTGATTGCAGACAGAAGATTAATTCATGCAACATGAGATTTTTATACATTTCACACTTTTAATAGGGAAACATTTATAATCTAGACCTTTATAAAAATCTATTCTCTCTCTCTCTCTCTCTCTATACCTTTATAAATAACCTGATTATTAATTAAAATTAACGATTTGTTCGGTCAATGTTGATAATTTTTATCACTTACTAAAATTGGATTTGATGACGTAATTAATTATAAATAATCAAGGTATACGACGTGTTCCATTTTTAAGATAAATTGAATATCATAAAGTAATAATTTGCTGACGCATCGATATAGCCACCGATTTTTAATTTTAAAATTCTACAAATGGCTATATCGAAAGTGAAATGTCCGGATCGATATCCATAAATAGAGAAGAGAAATGCAACCTGCGGCCTCGTGTACTAGCCGACTCTGTTGTTGGCGATGTCCGTCGTTGTCGTAATCAAATTAATCCCGTTGAATCGGGACAAGTTGCGAAGCGGGGTATCCGAAAATTACGACGGCGCGCTATGGAAATACATTGTGTCTGAATACGATATCGCCTACAACGGTGAATGATTTGTTTTACATGAGTTTCGCAACGCAATCGATTGCACACCGACGATTGCGGATAATGTCGTTTTGTTTCGAACAAACGGCATCTTTTCCACGGTCGCGCAGTTTTTGTACCGTTTTTATGTCGACGCGAAACGTCCGAGTTATTGTTAAAATCCGATAAATGCACAACGCGCGCAGCGATTTCATTCCCCCGGTTAATTACTGCCGAACGTGAAATTCGGCAGAGGAAAACTCAAACTGTGCGGCGACAATGTCGCCCTGGTAAATTGCTAATAATGCAATAACATCGGCCTGACTGTTATTTGTGAAATTATGATGCACGTTGTAAAAATAAATATTAAAGCGATACAGAATGCAACGAATAAAAAGAAGCGGCATTTTATCGATGTTACGCATAAAAGGTATCGCTCGATTAATTATCGTACAACATTTTACAACGGTAATTAAAATGTTTGTTAGACGATGACACATTATATCGTCATGATTAATAATAACGTAAGCCGTCCTAATTGAATATGCAGGAATACTATAATAATTTATCTCCGTCATGCTAAATCCTACACAAACTCTCGTACTTATAAGATGGTAATGTAGTATCGTGAAACAATTTGTCTCGAAATTAATGATTCGATCAGATTTAACAGAGAGTTTAAGTCTCTTGTGTATATGTAGAGTGCTCTGTGTGCATGACGCTCCTCGAAAAATGGAGTTTTTCTAAGCGGTTGGTATTAAACCTTTACCTTTACGGTGCGAATTTCAGTGCTTCTATGCTTCGTCGGTAGCGAAGCGGGGCGGGAGATAAATGTATACAGTCGTCCGATTATATCGCGCACAGGCCATCTAATAATTTCCCGTGGCACACGGAAAGAACTCCTGGAAAGCTCTGCCCAGAGATTTTTAAGATGCTTTCCCGGACGGGAGGCGGGAGCCACGGAATGTTTGCGGTAAAATTAGAGTGCCGTTCATGCCACGACGGAAGTACAACGGGGAACAAGCGCTCTCGGAATTCCTTGGATTAGAAAACGACTAGGAGTAAAGGTAGAAAATAGCACGTAGAACGTTATACGGCGTTACGTGGTGATTTCATGGCATTAGGAGTCGCTACTCATGGCACTCTCCACACGGCACCGGTGCAAAACCGTGGGACAAAAGTAGGACGCCCGATAATGGAGGTCCTTTTCTACCCCCGCACCCCCAGCCTCGACCCCTCCTCCTCCCTCCCGCACCAAGTCCTTTCATGACCGAGACACCCGGTAGATGCGAAATCGATGCCAGTGCCGGGACGTGTCCGCGCAAAAAACGTTCCCGGGCCACGTTATAACCCGGGACTCCCGGTGTCGTCCAAGTGAGACTTGCAGTCGGGAAGAACATTACAGGCGACATAGCAGGTGTTTGTGGAGCAGTGGTTCGCAAACTCAGAAGATACGCCGCGCCGCATATCGATCGATTGAAACGTTAATTGTGGATCGTATAGTTAGTTAACCATCGAGTCTTTTTTTAATGATAATTATTTTTATGAATTTTACGAAAGTGTGTTTATCGGAACTTTTATGACGGCATAATATTAAAAAAAGAAAAGTCAACCCACACACGTAAAAAATTATCTGTTTAAAACGAGTGAGGATTAAAATAGTAGCTCGTGTTTACGGACTGTCGTATATCGCTAATGCTCGTTGGTAGGATGTTTAATACAGGCTATTAAAGGCAACGGGACGTCTGGGAACGCCAAAGCCCTCATTCGACCGCTAAGCGACGATCTTCAGGGATTACCAAAAAAGAGATATATATGGCATGACGCGGGCGAGCTGCTTCTTATCGACAGATAAGATCCCTTGCCCGACCTTCATTACTCTTACTAGCGCGTATCACGTGGTTATATTCGCACGTTTGCGAATTATCCATACGAGCTAACGGGTACGTTTCTTCCTGTGGAAATAAATATTTCATGAGATAGGTACCATTCGCGTTACTATTGCTACAACTATAAATATCAAAATATAATTTCCGTAATTGAATGTAACAACAAAAAATATCAAAACATTTTGATTTCACTTCTTTTTTTAGCATTTATATTTTTATTGCATTTTTTGAATGTATAATTTACAAAATAATTTTTTGCGTAAAATTATATTTATTTTCTTAAATACATATACTTCGAATAACATATGTTTTGATTTTGCTTCTTTTTTGTAGCATTATATTTGGCTCCATTATATTTGCGTTTTATAAATATATAGTTTACCATATGATTTCGTATAAAAATATAAAATATCCTTACTGTTTCTTTTATATTTTTACTTTTACTTTATCACGTGGTTTTCGCACGTTCGCGAACTATTATTATTATTATTATTACTACCCATATACGCTTCATATAAAAATAAGTATTTGGCGAGATAAGCGTTAAAATATGATTTCAGCAAATGAATGATATAACAGTAAGAAATATCAAATAAAATAATAAATATGATCGTAAGTTTCTATTCTTCTCGAATGTGCGAGCGATACATTTTGTGAAACTAATTAATTACACAAAAAAATTTTTATAAGCTTAATGTGTTAGGAAAAATAATAATTAATGCTGAATGCAAAGTTTATACGTGTGTGTAACATCATATCGTCCCCTTATTTCGAAAGTGATACGACTAAAATATTAAATTCTTATAAAAAGAAAAACATTATTTTTTAACTTGACAGAAAATTGACTAATTAAGTAATTAAATAATACCAGCAATGTTTACTTTATTCATTCATGATCACAAAAATCACGTTTTTTTTATTGTTATGCAATTTTTTTTAAGCAAGGAAGCAAAATATCAATGCTTGTTATAAATAGGATTGTGTATATCTATTATTAATTTCTTATACCTCTCAACCTTATATTTCATCATCATGATTATGTTTCATTTCATTGTACTCTAATCGCGCCCGCAAGTTGAACCAACTTCCTTGTTATATGATCGGCGGAATACTACGTTAACAATCTCTCGCTAGGGTTTACCATCCCAAACTTCGTAAAGGGTAATGATCTAAGAGATCTTCTCTATGCTCATTAATCCCCCCTTTATAATACGTTGTTTCCCGCTGCGTTCAGTCGTCTTTGGAGGAAATTCTCATTGTGATAAACTTAATCAATTAACAGTCGGTCGCATTAGTTAGCTTTCCGATTATTATAAACAACACGCGTTTGATTAATATCGTGAAAATGTAAATAACGGTCAAATAATATAATGATAGGTTTATAAAAATACTGATGAATGCAATACATGGATCCAGACTGTAAAACATTGCTTTTGTGGTATAGTAATGAAGTTTAAAAGCTTTTTAAAAGCTTTCCGAAATAACAGTAAACTTTCTCCGCGTTATTGATAACAATGTCATACGTAGAGGAACAATTTAGCGTGACAATAAAAACAGCTAAAATCCGCTACTTGGATTTAATACTCTTTTTCTATTATATGCGGTTTAGATTTGTATAGATTTCTGTTATACAAGCTTCAACCCAGAAAGTATCAAGTGCTCGGTATGTAGAGTTCGTGTTAAGGCACACAGCGCTGCATCTCGTTTCTCCCATAGCTTTTTCCGCAGTTTGTTTATGAGGGGTAAAAGCGTGCTTCGTATGAAATCCGCGGAGATCTGGAATTATCTTGTTTTATGTAGGTGTGTGTACACGTCGCGTGTTCTCGAGAGACCGGGGACTTCGCGAGAGTATCGAGTTTTCCAATAAATCCGTGACGCTGCCACGGGTCTCGTTTCGTATAATATTTGCATGGTATCATTGTTTACGGCCACGACACGCGTTACCCGCGCGCAATTCGCACGCTATTTCACGCGCCACTTACGCAAAACACACACCGTACACTGCTCTTCATCGCCATGCGGATTGCGACTCGTTGAAAAGAAAACAGGGAAATCTCCTCGAAAATGTATCCCGCATTTTTAGCGATTGTCCCGCCGGCGCCGATGATTACGTAAAATATCCCGATTTGTGATAATTAAGACGCGGATATGTTGAAATTAAAAAACTCGCAACGGATTGCAATGCTTCGCGCGGGGACACACTTAAGCGATTAAGCGCGTTGATTGGACCAAAGGGGGCCGAGATTAAAAAACTTATTTCCATGGGTTCCCTTAACTCATTCACATTCGCGCTAAACTCTGAAAAATAATATCCAGTGAAATCGCTTGCCAATCGTACTGAGGCAAGACCGATGTGAATTCTATACTCGTGTCCGTATCAATCACGGTAACACCGTTTCTTATCGTATCGCTCTTTAAAGCGCACGATTAAAGACTGCGCATCCCCGCATGCAACCACACGCTAAAGCAATATGCCCGCGACACTTTGAGTGTACGCGCGAGCACGTTTAGAGCATGACGGGCGGGAAATTACACGGAATTAACACAGAGCATTGTTTGTAATAAAGATTAATAGTGAGCTTTGTAACGACCGCGTTTGATACTCGCGGCTCCTATATCGCCACGTCTTTGTCTCTCTCTCTCTCTCTCTCTCTCTCTCCCCCTCTC
>NW_017276147.1:232109-252617 GCF_001594065.2 Cyphomyrmex costatus
CTCTCTCTCTCTCTCTCTCTCTCTCTCTCTCTCTCTCTCTCTCTCTGTCTACCAGCCGCGTTGCGACGAATGTTGTTTGTGTAATCAACGGAACGAACACAGCCTTTCTGCCACGCCGCGCGCGAGGGTAGGACCCACCCACCGTACCAGTAGCGTGTAATTTGTAATTCCGCACGCTGCATTATTTTCCGCTCTACCGCTTTCCCGCTTGCCGTCCCTCGCGCGCTGTCAACCCGCTCGCTCTATCCGTCGCGGCTCTCTTTTGCTCGCGCTGATGGCCCGCGCTTTCCTCGTCGAGTGCGCGCGTTAAATTACGGCTTCATTCGCGTTTCGCATGACAATCCGCCAGGCTACTGCGGAAATTGTGGAAATCAGATCAGTTGAGCGTGTGCGGCGTTACGCACGATGGTTACTTCGAATGCACAGTTTATTACCGTTTATAGAAAATGATTCGACTCGCTAGAATGAGGCGAAATGTTTCGAGGAGAAAGAAGTAAACGTATACTCTGAATAATCTGTATGAAAGAAAACGTCGTCAACGTTTAAACAGAAAAATATTGAAGTACTTAATCCAGAAATAGTCACTTCAGATATTTTGATATCCTTCATTGCAACGGCAATGAAATGTTGTAAAATGAATATTGTTTTTTTTTCTTTTTGGATATATTTTCTTTCTTTTCCAATAACTATTTTACGAATCTTTAAAATATGGAATTTTATCAAAAATTTATAATAAAAAAACATTGTATTAAAATCTTTATTTTTCTTTTAGCATACTTACCGTCATAATAAACTAGTAAAGATGCTTATTCCGTTTAATATTTATCTAGTTACTTTTTTTAAAAGAATAAAATGAATAAATAAATCCATACTCATAATATTCTCAATTGTCAATAAATCGGAAAGCAATCAATATACAATAATATATTGTTAATAATAGTGATTTTAATCGAGGTGCGAAAGCATCCCAGGTAATCGTTTAAATAAAATATAATGTGGGTTACTCCCGGATTAATTTTGTTATCTGGATTGTATTCCCTTTTCAATTTTTTAAACACTATTATATTATACAATATTTTCATCTGTCATTTAGAAAACCAATAGAAGTTTTACTTTACATTGTGCAAACAGACCAGCTCTCCGTTCCTATCACGCGATTATATTAATAAATAGGATTTACACAAACGAATGCATGTGTGCATATGCATCGATATTCAATGATTATTCTTGAATATTCAAAAAAAAGTGTAAATCTTTGGATATTCATCAATATAATCGAAAGATAATAATCAAGAATACCGATACCAGTACAACTATGGAACGTTTACAGATGTACGAATCGATCTGAATCTCACCAAATAAACGACGTCGTATAACGTAATCATACGCGCCACGTATCTTGAATTCTTGAGGCGCAGGGAAATAAATGGAAACGTCCGTTCGCGCGATCGACAGGATCGCTAATAACACGGCTGATTCCCGGGTCTGTCCTAGGCGCGTCCTAGCTCGCATCCATATGTATGCTCACCTCCGGCAATCTTGGGCAAAAACTTCTCCCTTCGACGTGGCGACGCTGGCGTCGCGCGTCGGCTTGCTCTGGCGTTGGTATTAATAATGTAATCGGCGGGGGTTGAGAATTAGGAACGATGTCACGTCGTTGCAAGGTAGGTAGGTAGGGGAGGGGTACCGCAGACCGGTAAGTCGGCGCCTCACCGACCCATGGAGGCAAAGATAATTAAACCAAGACCTCACGACGTTCCTTGCGACGAGGGTGCCGTCGTCATCGCGTCGCCGCGCCGTCGTCCTCATCGTCTCGGTTACCTGAGCGTTATCGTGCCCGGAATGAGAATCTTAAATGGAAAGGGGTTGTTGCGAGTTGCGAGCATGAAGGCCGAAGCTGCGACGGCGTTAATAACGCCGAAGGCGTTTGCATTGCGAGCGCAGTATCCGAGACAACGTCGGGGGCAATATAATCGATACACTGTCGTGGAAGTTTCTCGGCGGAGAGTGCATTTGACGTACACAATTGCGCGATCGGATCTACTGAATTTATCTCTGGCGTCGATTAATCCGAGAATAGTGTCATCTGGGATAATTTTTCTGCAACGAGAAAATGAAGCTCAATTACAATAGATTTATATAGTATATTATGTAATAGTTTTCACCACTGATCGAAAATCCGTACTTATTTTTCCTCCCTCCCTCCCTCCCTCTCTCTCTTTCTCTCTGCTCAGCTTTTTTTCAAATAGTATAAATGATCTCAAATACTAAGAAATTGTGGAATAATGAGTATTTAATAATATACAATATGTAATTAATAATAGTGACTTTTAAGGTGTAAAAATCATTCGAGATTGTTTGCACAATAAAAAGTAGGTCATTTTTGTCCTTAATAAATCGATGGGACCAACGTGTAATATCTGAAAATAAAATTGGATTTTAATATAGTAAAGTTAATAAAAAAAACATAAATTTCTCAATGGATTATTTTATAAAATTATAGATAGAGAGAAAGAGAATTATTCTTTCTCATTTCATCTCGTATTACATTTTGAATCGTAAATGTACCAGTTTTTTCATTTCATTACAGAGTAATGTATAAATAATGTGTGTAAAATAATTTAATCGTATAATAAATTTTGAGATAACTAATTCTCTTATATTTTGTAATGAAATTTAAATTCTCTTAAGAGATTTAGGAAATTGATATTTTTTTTAATGAAATATGCCGTGTAAGAAAATCTTGGACGATTTTCACGTTGTATGCGGTGATTTAATCATATTATATAAAATGACTCTTTATGCAAAATATACGTAGTAGACGACCGTAACGTAAACTTTCACGAAGTAAATCAACATTAAGTTTTATGATGTATATAATACGTCGCAGGTATATGTAATATGCGTAGCATGTAGTAATTTCAAGAAAATGATACTATTATCATTAACGTTTCACTGCGATTACCAGTATCCATCGCAAAGTACTCGATCATTCCTGTAACAATTATTAGAATCATCTCATTTTATGTACGTAATATTAGCAAAAACAGACGCCATAACTAAAGATAGGATGTAGATATTTCGCGTAACAATTAGATTCTAACTGAGTTCTGACGATATTATTAACATGAGTAAGGAGTATGTCGCGTTTATTAGCGTAATAAAATTTAAACTTATTGGGCAGACACTTTGGAAATACTAAACTTTTAAACTCTCTTTCCTGCCTGGGTTTTGTATCCGGCGTTGTAATGGAACACCTGTGCGCGCACACAGGCGTATTTTCCTCGGCATTTTCTTATGAAATTTAGCTTCCACATTTTTAACACTCGTACATTTGTTACGCGGTACGTTGCGGCGGTAAATTTCTTCGAGTCCCGTGGCTGCATTATGGGGTATAATTTCCAGATATACCCAAGCGCGCGCGCGCGCGCGGGGAAGTGTACTTTCATATACATACCGTGCACCACAGTTCGCTACAAGGATACGACTCTGTGACTTACGAGTTGGAAACTTCCAACTTGCATCTATGCCGGGTCCGATAATTCACAATAATCGACATTTACGACTCACGTAGCGTACCGCGCCGGGTAATCAAAAACGGCTCCTCCGAAACTGTTTCATCGAACGGTTAAACGAAGTTAGCGTGTCCGCTTCTATATCTTTGGATGAAGAAATTCCGTATGTAAATTGATAATTGAATAAGGTACTGTAGTCAATCTCAGACAGCTATTTGTCGCTTTCAAGTCTACGATTTTGTAGAATAAAATAGCATGCGGTTTACTTTTTCATTTTTAAACTATCAAAATTGCTATACAATTTTTCCTTCGCAAACTTTTTCGCGATAAAATTTATTTTATCAACAAAGTTCTACAGGTATTATTCGACAAAGTTATAAAAACATTATTCCGACGCGATAAGATTCTCGAAAAAAGTCCGAAGTGAAATTTACAGCTTTGAACATAGAGACAAAGTATCCCTATAACATAAATTTTCTAACGACAAATAAATTAAAAAAATAACTTTATTGAAAAAATATATTTATTTTTATAACAAAATTTTACTGATTTATTTCCTTAAAAAATGCAATAAAACATAAGTCATCATGACGTCAAAATGATATCAAAATGATTTAAAAATGGTCACTAAAAGTAGCGTTTTAATCATTTATGATTTATTTTAATGTCATTTTGATGTTATCGTGATTTTGTATTCTGTTTGAGTTATGACTAAGACTCTATATACTATTATACTTTTGTATTTTATTGATATTGAGTTTCAAATCGTTGTGACTCCTAATTTCTTTTTCGAGTTTTTTTCTCACAAGATCCTGACAATGAGATGCATTCAGTATAGATTGGACGTGCATGAAGCACGCGATGGAACACGTCTTTCGCGAATATTCGCGAAAGACGGGATGCGTGGCGCTTAAATTGCGCACAGTGTGTCACTGTTTGCCTGACGTAAGGCGACTTGTAAGAACCGTCGTCAGGCATTATTAACACCACCCACTGCCACGCGTCTGTTTCGCGAACTGCCTTTTACACGCGGCATCCGCATTTCCGGTGTATCTGTTGTGCGCGCTGCAAAACAGGGCGGTTTAGGCGGATGTCACGCGAAAGCGCATCCGCGTGCACGTGTGTGCATACGCACGAGCGGCCGCGATAATAGCAGCTCCGCCGGCGATGCAACTGTTACAATTCAGTATTCTCATCTCCGTGGACTCGTTTTGTCTTCCATTGTTTGTCTCGCTTTGGCATTCATCCGCACCGTATAATTGTAACGATAGTTACCAAACTGTGTCACGTTACGTTTGTATTATCGTATGGAATTCCGTGGCTTTTCCGAGTTTCGAGGTAAATGTATATATATTCTTTGTCGCTAAAGACGTTTAATCCAATCGCATTAAAATCACTCTAATTTATGAGATATTTACTGTGTGTTATTAAATCATTGTATTTGACAAATCGACTGCGATTCTAATTTAATTGCTCATTTTAATTTGTTTAAAATTTAAAAAGATAAACGGTTTTAATTTGTCTGTACAGGGTGAAATTTAATACAGAATGATTTCAAGAGAGTTTACAAATGTGATGGAAAAAAATCTGACAAGTGTTTCCCTTTCCTTATTGTGTTTTGTGATTGCGTTCCTGGTTGCACTGGGTTATATCAGCGTAACTGACGTATATGGAGAGAGAGGAACACTTCTCTTTCCAGATATTGTAGAAGCGAACTTATTCTGTGTTCACTAGGAATTATTTACTTTTAGATTCCAGTCGCTGAAGGTGGCTTTAAAAAAACGTTCCAATAGAATGTGTGTAATTTAGAGCAAATATTCCGACAAACACCAACTGAAAGTAACATAGCACAAATGTTATAATTTTGCACTGAATATAACTGTTATGTAACACCATGTATGTTATTATATTCATGTATTGTTGAGTGCGAAATTGTCACATCGATGTTATGTTACTTTTAGTTTGTGTCGACTGGCTATATTTTATATGAAGAATTTCCATACCCCAATATAACTACGCTGTCCTTTTATTAGCCGTTATTTCTATTATTATCTAAAAAAAATTGTTGCACATCATGCACCGTTATTGCAGTTTGTAACATGTGCGTGTGCGCGTGCATGCGTGTGATGACTATGAATATGCACCGTGTGACGATATATAAATACTATCAGAGTATGATATCCCAGACATACCATGATGAATATGTTCAGTAATTACCTAACGCTAATTACGCTAAAATGATAATGACGCCGCTTATGCGGAAATACGTCTGTGTTCTCTCGCCAAACTGTTCTATAATTTTACATAGCGACGAGAGTCCACCTAATATCCCGTTATCGCCACAACGACGAGCACTAAAGTCATTAATAATAACAACCAGCAAACGCGGGAGATATCGATTTATTTGCGCCTCGAATTACCGCGCGGAACTATCCTGCGACTCAATCTTCGCCGATATAACGCTCGTCCTTATTATCGCCGGATAGATTTTCAGTTTCTTTTAATCCGCTTTCCTCCCAGAAGATTTATTTCGTTTTAGATACGGCGACGAGTCTAGATATAGATATACCGCAAGGATATGCGGCTGGCGAATGGAGTCGATAGATTTTGATTACGGATACCTTGTCGCATATAAAGAGATTCAAAGCTCTTCATCTATTTTTTGATCGCATAATCTGAATGTTATTTCCATAGGATATTTCTGTCATACTTATTAGCTTTTTGTACAATTTACCTAAGACCTATAAAACAGTCATGTTATCTGTAAATATTATAATACGAGTTTGGAAGAACAATTTTCATGTTGTATTTTAACAATTGCATGCAAAATTAATAAAAAATGAGAAAACTATTAGACTAACAATAAAATTATCTATTTAACATACATATATCAAACATAATTTTGTTCTTTTCTTTCTAAATTTTATATTTTTCATATAAATTTCATCACAATATAAAAATTTCAAAGTATCTTAAAAATATTTAAAAAAGAGTATAAAATGTATGGAAAAAGTGTTTCTCAATTTATCAATAATTCCAATAAAGATAACTATGAATTATTTCTATGATTATGTATTGAATCTGAAAAATGGCAGATATTTTTTCATACTGGCATGCGTTTTATTTATTGGATACATTTTTTTTCAAATTCAAGAAAATTTATATTTGATAGTTACGCCATTGTATCAAGCTGATCATTTCGTCATCGTGTAATTCGACGCTGATTGAAATCGGCTGCGAGCATCGTCAAACGTTGTAAACTTTGTAAAGCTGGCGTGTGAAACAAAGGCATTTAATATTCGACCGTATTATTAATTAATTTTTTCATCTTCTCTCTGCTCCGCGGTGAATTTAATATTTAAGTGGCAGGGGGTGCTTTTGTTCCGTTGACGGTAGCGGCGCGCAACTTCAGCCCGCAATCTTCCCTCTCAGGCGGGCAAAAGACGGCAACGAAATTCTCGGTAAGCTGCTTTGGCACGCGTGCTCCAGAGAACTACAGCCACGAAAGTGAAATACACCTGCCGTGCCGCGCGGGCTTTCGCAGATTCGCCCTCAAAAGTGGAGCGAAAGGAACGCGCGTTGGGAAAGAGAGGATGGCGGAGGGTCGACGTTGCGGCGCGCGGAAAGGTGCACGCGATTTATGGCGTCTTAAGACTGCCGGTACTTTATGACGACCTTAATGTTTGCACCGTAAATTGGGTGGCTTAGGACAGCGAGGTAGGACGAAAACAGTAAAATGAAGATCCTCCCGTCGAGCCATGACCGGCATTTTGGGAATAATGATGCTGTTCGGGCGACGAAAAATATTTTTCCTTCGTGAAGTCAAAGCAACCCTTTCATTATTATTATTTAACAAGTAATCACACAATTTCAGAAGCTTATAATTAACTGTGTAAATTTATGAAAATTTTATTATGAAAATTATAACGATGTCTCTAATTTCGATATACGACGATAATGAATGTTAACTGATAAATTTGTTTAAATAATTGCAAACTATTGATCATATAAATAATAAAAATAACATGCAAATCGCCGTTTCTTTCTTAGAAATTTCTTCTTCATATTTTTATGTGTATTTTGCAATATTGTGATCAAAGTTATGTAATTTGGAAATGTTTGAAAAACAAATATTTTTAGCAATCATGTTTTGGTAATTGGAAAAATATACCCTTATTATGTTTTATTATCTTTCTATGTTGTTTCTACGTGCTTCAAAGAAAACGTTGTTATGTATAACGCATGTTATATTTTCCGCTCTAGTGAACTATCTTTCGCAATATGCAAGTATCTCGTTGCAATCACTACCTATATGTAGTGCTGTAGTATATAAATTCTATTACTATTAAAATTTGAGATATAGAAAAATCTATTTAAATCTTGCTGTAACCAAATTTATTTCTGTGATGAAAATGTTATCAATAGATTCTTGAATTTAAGCGAATCAAGAATAAATTTTTTTTTAATTTTAAATTAAAGAGAAAATTATTGATTTAGTTAAATATATACTTATTTTAGTAAAAAAAAGAAAATAGAACTTTCTTTCGCACACATATACAAGATCTCTATAAAGATTTTACTAAAATTAGGATCTAGGGGTATTTGTAGGATAGTCATGCATCATTCTCGACGCCTCAATTATACAATCGCGTTACCATCAACTTTTCATTAAGGAAATTCCGTAACCTGCATCCGACATTCCAACGTTTTGCATTTAATGGCCGGTTTGGTGCGCCTCAGCCGCTTGTATTTAAATTCGCGATTTGACACGGTCACGGTGTTGCGTGGAGCACGTGTAATTTCTCACGGCCGAAAGTGCCGCATGTCACGAAGAGTTTAAAACAGACACTCGATACGAAACATAATTTCCAAGTGTCACGCGCGATCGTCATCATATACCGTCACCGAATATCGGAATAAATAATCGATATACATAAAGTCTATCCTTGTGTAATAAAATTCATAGAAAATATTCGAAATCCATAAATTCCAGTTTACAAGAAACTAATATTGTATCTCATAATTGAGATGAAAACGTTTTGTTAAATATTTTGAAAATATTGTTTTTATTTATTTTTGCTATTATATACACAGGCTGCTCAAAAAAGCGTTCTTTATATGTTTAAATTTTAAATTAAAAAATTAATTCACACATGAATGTTCCAATAAGATTCTTATTGTTTAAAAAAATTAACGATAAAAATTATCAAATATCGAACAATTGAGAGCACTAACAACGCGTTAATTTGTGCATAATAATAAAATTATGTATTTAAAGATTTTATATGATAATTATAAAAATAATTGAATGTTTTGACTCCATTCGAGCCATAGTGATGTTAGACTAAACTACTTATGGAAATCTGATATAATAAAAAGTTGCAGTGATCAATTAAAATTTAAAAAACTCAGTTACTCAAAGAAAATTATATATATATATAATTATATATATAAAAAATATTTAAATATATAGAATTTACAATTTAAGTCTACTACCAGTAATTTTGCCATTTCGCTTATTAAGTATTATAACGTTAAGTATTACGCAAATTACTTTATAATTTACGAAGTTATTACGTCGTTCATCCGTCCGTCCGTTTACTCATTCAGTCGATCATTACGTCTGCAAAATTCTTAACTTTTATAATTTTTAACTCTCTAAACAATAAATGTCTATAAAGAAAAAATTATTTTAAAGTATCGAAAAATTTAGTTAGAGATAGAGATGAAAGTAATTTTGTCAGATTAATAAAATAATTATGTAAAACATTTAAGCATGACTCGATAATGCTGCAGCAAAAAAATTTGACATTCTAACAATTAACTCATACGTTGTACATAATTATTTTGATAGTTTAACAAAATTATTTACATTTCCATCTAAATAAATTTTTAGATACTTTAGCAAAACTGTTCTTTAAATTTAACTCCACCGTAAGATATGAGTTATATTAAATTAGTTGGCTGTGATATGATCAAAAGTTAAAGTAAGTGCAAAGATTTTCAATAATATAAGGCAAATAAAAAAAAGTTTAAAATGTTAATTAATACTTTTAAGATATTATGCATCATTCGTCATTTTTGATAAAATTCTTTCAATATAGTTACATCTTATTAACTGCACTTATAGTTATTACATCTATTGCGAAAGTTTAACATTGTTTACGAATTCGTTAGAAATTAAATTCTCTGAAGCTTTTAAAGTGATTCTCATTCTGAAGGGTAAAATTTCATTCTTAAAGATTGAAAACTGAGCCACTCTTTTTCAAGATTGAATACAAGTTTCATTGTTTAGAGTAAGATTTCACTCCAAAGAATTTAGAGAGTACGCATGATCTTACAATTAGATAAAGTACGAGCAGTGTATCGACAAAGAAAAAACCGCATACGAGACCAAGCGAGTGACTCTCGTGGTTCAACGAGCGCGCTCTCGTTTGGGTTCCACGTAATTCAGACAATAAGTGCCGCTCGATATCCGAGGGTCGCGCCTGGTAGCGCGTTACTTAGTGGCGTTCACTCAAAAGCGGCTTTGCTCTCTTTATGAGCGCTCCTAAACTCAAGTGAGGAAACCTTCTCTCAAGAGGCTGTCGACTTATTATTTTCATCCCTTAACGTGCAAATATTTACGTAGCAACACCAAGATGGAGCGCGTAGAAGGACTGAAGAGATATCGTGATGATGTCTGCCAGCAAGATGGAAGAAGCAGAAGACGCATCGGTTTACGAGGCACAGATTAGTGTTAACGAGACATCGCGCCGTAAGAGATAGCTATGCAGCGAGAGAATTTCATTTTCGGGTATAATAATGCGACGCGATATTTCGGGGCTTATCGGCTTTGTTAGACTTGGGAATTAATTTGGAAATTATTGATAATGAACTAGCCGGCGCGATTGATTGCCATGGAATTTTATGAAAATCAGCAATTTGGCGGAACCGTGGAAATTTTCATTGTGTGCTATTAAATTGCACTACGCGCACATGTAGATTCATAATGTTTAAATTAAAGGAAGATATATAATTTTACGTATGAAAATATTTTTAAAACTATATATAATCTATGTATTAATTATTCACACACATAGATGGGTAATCGAAAATTATAATAATAGTTTATATATATTGGAATAAATAGATTACTTTGCAATCTGTTAACATAAATTATTACTTCATTTATTTAGTGCAACTGCATTAGATATAATAGTTATGCGATTTCATTATTTAGCCACATTTAACTATTTAAGTGAGGACTAATTGTTATCTAGAAAATAATGAATATTATACTAATATCTCTTAATTAAAATATTGAATAAATATTGGATAAATTATATGTTAAATACGTATCGCTTTTCACAAATTTTTTTTCTCGATTATTAATTTAAAATCACTGATTATAATTTTCTAATAAAAGGGCATTGCACTTTTATTACACTGAGATTTATTAATGATAATGAGACTTGCAAGTACTCTCGATTTATTAGCTTATTCTTTCGGACTTCTGCGTATAGCGACGTCTAATTTTCCATATTAATTCAGCAACCACGGTACTGTGAGCGTGCGGATACATACCTATATACATACCTATATCATCAAACATTAAGTAAACAACAGTCTCGAGCGGAGCTACGCAAATCGTTTCTGCAGCATACACCAGTAAAGGTAGTACAATGGCGGTACAATCCGCGTTGCCCGTTTGCGGGTGCGTCGGAATTATTTAGCGTAGCCGCGCCCGATGTTCTCGCGCGGCGTGTTTCCCTTCGTTACCGTAGCTCCACTGAATCAGAGAAGGGGGGGCGAGAGTGTTCAAAATTCCATAATCCATACTCTTGAGGAATTTATACCGCATCTATGCGCGAGCGGCAGCTATTCGCCTTTACCGAACGTTCCTTTCCTCGCAGGGAGAGTATTAGCGGACGAGAATCGCGCGCGGCGATAACGACTTGCCGGTAACGGAAGACCGTCCGAACGATCCTCCGGAAAAATGGAAAATCTAACGCGATATCGGTTTAATGCCCGTACCAAATAGCGTCTCGTTCGTCGTTACTCTGGGGCTGCTGGAACGTTCCAGGGGTATAGCACGAACGGTTGAAACGTTATATTATAGCAAAAGGCAGCGTACACTTTCCAGAGGAGACTTACGCCGCACTGAAAAGTGGTAATTACGTATCGGTAGGTGTCAGGAAACGATGCAATAAACGCGTATGCACGAGAATGAAATCTCCGAACTTTAGACTGATATGTTGGCGTTATATCTTATCATTATGTCGACGCTCTCACGATTATGGATGCTCTTATTTTAGTATAATATGAGCCGAATCGATGGTATTACCTTTTCCAATAACATATTATTTTACTGCCGCGACTTTTTTTAAAAGTCGAGCTAAGTTATCCCGACATTTTTATATCCAGAACGATAGTATTTATAGCTCTTTTAGTTTCTTGATATTAATGATATTAATTTATAGCACGAATTATTTAAAAATATACTTATATCTATGCTTTATTCAAATGTTATATATAAGAAAAGAGTATAGTTAGATTTATTTATTATACGTCTCTTTGAAACATAATGTTTCGTTCACAAATTTACTAATTGTTGCGAAGAATATAAAGGCTTCCGTAATCTGTGAGGACACTCGCATAATATGCGTGAAATCCGGATTTGATGTCCAGCCGAGATTATACTTTTCACAATAAAATTATTAGCAGCTTTTTAGATAATTATAAACATGAAATAAAGAACATTCTTGCTACATACTTGTTAGTATAAAAATTATTAAATTGTTTGTCTCAAGTATAATAAAATGATATTATTACTCTAGTTCTGCTCATGATGGCGTTTCAAGACTGAAAAAAATTTCGGCGCGATATGCAAAATCAGAGAATGTGTACAAATTCACATATTAAGTAACAAAAAAAGATTATTTTCACAGTTTTTGGGAGAAATGTCATACGCACAATGTTGCATTGAATAAAAGTAATAAAAATAGAACAGTAAATAAAGTGACAATAATAATATGTAATATTAATAATGATATTTAATAAGTAGTCGTAATATTATATGGTAGATATTTTAAGAATTAAATTTTAAATTTATAAAAGTGTGGCATTAAATAAAACACGTCGATAAATCGAGCGATGCACAAAGATGTATTGGGATAGATTTTATCGGAACCAAACAGTGGAACTGAAGATGTTATAAGTACCGACAGCACGAAGATCTAATAAGCGGAAAAACTCGAACGGACGTGAAAACGTCTTTAAAGGAATATCGCCGTAGAGCGTATTTCAAAGAACGGCGATGAATTTACTTTCACGAGCGGTAGGTGTTCGAGTTATTTGCAGCGAGATAGAAATAACTACGGGAGCACACGTCCTAAAGGTTCGACGCGCGTTCGTTTACAGACCTGTTATTCCGAAACGTTTGGTCACATAAATTTATTTACACCGCGTGCGCGCAAAACTGTTTGCTCAACTTGACACAATAGGCACAACGTGAATGATGAAACACCTCCAACAAAATAACATCCGTGACGCGTAAACACCAATATCGGTTACTAAAAATAGGTCGGGCCGAGTCGAAAAGCAGCGAAGTAAACCACCCCCGCGTTGCGAGTACGTTCATCATTCGATCGATGCCACCGCTCCTCCACTATACTCGAAATCTAAAGGGAACTAATCGTGAAGAAACGACAGTGCGACACGTCACAATTCACCTCTTCTGATAAAATTGTCGCTTCGAAATTAAATGAAGACTTTAATCTTAGAATGCTGTCGATTAAGTGCTACAATATTGCTGTTGATATATACATTTTTTTACATCTGAGGAAATGGACCACTTTTATTAAATTAATGTAACACAAAATTTTTTACACTTTTAATCCTCTAAGAACGGTATCATCTTGTCATTAAAGATTTTTTTCACTGCTTTTATTTAAAAAAAAATTAATTTTGTAAGTAAAGAATTTTTTAGCGACATTTACATTCTTGATATATATTGTTATATATCAACGTACGTAACCTGATGATTAGAAATATTATATTTTAGTATTCAATGCTTACATACTTTTCATCTTTAGCTCTTAAGTGTAACTAACTCTTACATAGATATCGAATTTACTTCGATTTATTCCGAATCTAACTTGTAAACATTACAAATATACAATATTTGTTACTAGGGCAAATTGTTAAACTTAATGACAAAAAATATTTATAATCTAGACTTTTATAGACAATCACCTAATTATTAACTTAACTCCTAACTGGAACATAATGAGTCTTGGGATTTAAAAAAATATCTTTTAAAAAAAAATTTCAATGTGCTTGTTTATACCTATCAAAATTCAAGGAATAAAAAATTACTTTTTAAAGTAATAAGTTACAGTTACTCATTATCGAGGAGAAAAAGTAACAAGTTACCGTAAATAGTTACCAATTTTTAAAAGTAACTTTTCGTTATTTTTTCGTTACTTTTTAAAAATCGACGACCACCAATCACAGCGGACGGATGCTTAGAGGCTTTCTAGTTTTAAGCGCTATGAATGGCTCGTGTCCAATTGAACCGAGTCCAATCATGTTCCAAGTAACGATAAAAGTACTGTAAAATCCGTTATCGTTACCAAAAAATGTAACCATGTTACCAATAAAGTTATCAAAAAAATAACTTGTTACTGATAAGTACAAATATTTGTTATTGTTAGATATGAGAATTAAAAGAAAAGGAAAAAGTAATCGCATTATCAAATTTAATTTTTAAATGATATGGGAATGTGTATGTATTCATTAGTTCAATGTGTTTCTTCATAACATTTATTAATATTTGCTAAGTAATGAAAACCTACACGGAGGTACAAATTAAATCTAATAAATATTTCGGAATATACGAATTATATATATATATATTCAATTGTATAAACTACACGCAAAAATTATTTTTAATCTTGAAGCGCAATCATAAACAGAACTAGAGTAGTAATATCATAAATAATAAGTTAACAAGTAATTTCATAATATTATTTAGTTGCTAATAAATATCTTAAAAAGATATTACTAATTTGACGCTAATAAGCATCTTAAAAATCGTAAATAATTTACCGCAAAATATATTAACCTCAATAAAAAATATATTATTACTTAATAATAAAATATTGAGGATGTTTCGTATTTGAATATCAAAACTCCAGGTGTATATAGGGGATGATCGATAAAGTAGAGGAAAAGTCTTTTAGAGGTATGCTCGCTTTTGCTTCATTTTAAAGAAAATTACAAAAAAAGACAAACGTAGTTGCTTTACTCTCGTACTGCTTTTGAAATAGTATCGTTACTGAAATCGTATACGAAAATAATAATATTCAATTTTCTGATGAAAACTTTGTTTATTTCTATCTCTCTCCTATAATTCATCGGTAACTCATCAGAAGCCATTGAGTAAATTACTACTGTTACAGTATGCCGCGTACATATTATATGCTTTTCGTGTTGGTTTCTACAATGGTAATACTATGGAGGTAGCGCGAAAATATGCGCCCCCATTTCCAGACAAAAGAGTGCTGAATCGCGCGACGAGTCATTACGTTAACCAGTGTTTGAGTGTAACACGAGCTGTACGTACTAGATGCAATACTTGCATTGCTGTTAAAGGCCAATGTTTTGAACAAAATATTGAACAAGTGATAACATGAATAAATAAAAGCAAAAACGAGCACATCTCTATAAAAAGGATTTCTTTTTTAATTTATTGATTCCCTACACACTCCCAACGTTTTCACATTTAAATTTAGGACATCCTGTATAATAATATAAAGATATTAAAATACACAAAAATATGCTTAAAATATAATTTATCATACTTTTTGCTATATACAATTACTGATCACAAGAGAGTTCGAATTGCTATAGATATAACAGATTGAATTTTTAAAAACTTATCTGCCCTTATCGATTGAATTTACTAATGACCATTGAAGGCACAACTTAGTTCAACGACCTCGCTCACTTGCACATAAAATTGATGTTTTAAGGTTAATAGCAAGAAATTCAATATGATTTCATGAAACGAATAAATTTCCACTCTGTTTCTCAAATTAAGTTATACTTTGTACGAAGCAAAGATGCTCTGTTAGTGGATTTATATTTAAACTCGTACAAAGAGAGAGAGAGATAGAGGGAGGGAGAGATAAAAAGAGGATGTTTTCTTTCTCATAAAGTAGATCACAGATATTTATTCGTGTTCGTATGCACATATGCGCAGATAAATACGTTGTACGATTATGAGTGTAAACTTAGATCTACTTTATTTGTATCGGGCTAAATTTCATCTCATAAATAAACGCCTAGAATGTTTCAATCCAACCTTAATCTCACTTTATATTCGTGTCAGCCTGCACGTTGAAAAACACTTTACACTTCGTGTCAGTGAAAATCTTGTAGACACCATTTATGATAACATTTATGAGTTACACAGTAAATTATATAAAAAGACAGGAAGAAGTGCATTATACTGTGATATTTAGGAAAAAAAATAGTTTTCTTAAAAGCTACATTTTTAGCACTTAGTCCTTTTTGCGTCGAGCTCGCGTTCGAATCTGCTGCGGTAGATACTCGAGACGGAGTATTTTTAAAGAGATATCGCCTTCGACGAGAGCGGCCACGATGTTTAGTCGGAGAATGGGTGGTTGGGAATGGATGATGGCGAGGAATCCAGGCGAGGAGAGGGTCGCCTGTGCACACACGAGCTCTCCGTCCGTGGCGCACCACTTGTGGGTCGCTCGTGCAAACCCTGGCCCTCGAACCTACGTATGTACCAGTCGCCCTTCGCCGGCTAGACCTACTCTATATTCCGCTCGACTCGAACGTTACCGTTACCCCTGCCTCTGGTGGCAAGCTCTCGCACCTCGGCACCTGTAACACACCGTCGCTCGAGCGATCCCCTTCGTTTCGCCGTTGCCTGTCCCTCTCTCTCTTCCCTCTTCAACCACATCTTCTTCGAGCCTCTATCCTGGGATCCTCTCCGATCGTAAGGCGAGCCTTCTTTGCATACCCATTCGAAGCATACGTTACGGAACAGATAGGCGACGGCGAGTCTTATGTAGGACCGTACTTGCGTTTATCCCGACCGATGTACCGAGATAGAGGAGGAACGTGCGACTGCTCACGCTCTCGCCTCCGAATAGATCGGAGCCTGAGAGCTTGTTTGCTAAATTGATCCTTGAACAAAGGCGAACAATGTGACGCTTGATCGCTCCATTTTTAGGATGTTGCGTGCGGTATGTTGAAAAGATTAGTTAGATGCATTCGATATCGAACTCTTGGAGATTCATTAATCTTGGCTCGTTAAACGCCCCCGTTTTTCACGGTAAATTAGCGGCGATGGAGGGTTGTTTTATTTGAAGAGGACGAACACCCGATAGGTATGCAATTCGTTACGTTGTATACGGTACAATGTATGAAATTTCATCAAGATCGAAAGAGAGGCGTATACCTATATTCCTTCGATTAGCGTATCTCTGAGCGAGGCAGCGACACGTTCTCAGACGTCAATCGATTCGCTTTACACCCCTGCTATATCACTTAAGGGTTAATACCCATTTATGCGCTGTATTCGCACATGCCTCTTCCGCTGCACTTTCAATGTTAACGTGTGATCTCGCCACTCTGCTATCCATAGCGCGGAGTTGCTTTCGTCGGACTGTCGAAATGTGTTTTGGAAATCCATTAGCGAGTACGTTACACTGAATAAATTATGCAATTGAGCAGGGCGTTGCCAACGGCGATGTTGCCTCGCGTTAATGCAATTTGCACATTAAGCACTTAAAGGAATCGAATTGTGCGCATTGTAAACTTATATTATATCACTTCATGTCTGGGAATAAGAATGAATTTAAAGTTATCGAAACATAAATAAATTTAGCCGTTCAGACAAAAAATCTATTCAATAACAGGCGTATTCTTGATGATTATCAGTTAATATATAAATAAAGTTGACAAATGAATTAATTAAATCTTCCGGAAACTGTGCCAACCATAATTTATCTCTGGTATAAATAACTGCATTTATTTTGCGAGTAATCAAGTAAACACGCCGTGTTTGATGAATCACGAAATTAGCCTCTATTATTTACAGCTGTTACGTTGGAAACGAAGGTATTTAATTGTAAAACATCTAAAACACTCATCACGTATATGATACGTGCATATATCTCGATGCGATTTTATAGATAATGTATTATGAATTGTTAATGCGCTGCGTGCATGATCATGGAATTCGAAATGAAAAGAAATTATTTAATTTGAAACTGATTGATTGGGTATTTTCGAGCATACTTTCTAGATTACATTTACGTTTATTCATTAAAATTTACATATGTATGGTATAATCAAATTTACATTTTTTTTTTTTTTAATAATATATCGCTCTTATGTTTATTTTTAGCATTTTATTTTGTTGTTAGCAAAGTTATTTATTATTTATCGAAATAAAATCACAAATACGCTTTATTAAGATCGACTTGAAAATTAATCACTATAGATACGGCTTGCCTCGGGCGATTATCAAAATTTATTTCGGAAATCCATTAGCGCGCGGTTCACTGCGTCCACGATAAATTATGCAATTACACGGTATTGCCGGAGGCTGCATCAGCGGCGAGCCTAAGGCTCTTAAGGGCTAAGACACATGAAATTTATTCATGACCCTTGATTTACCTGTGTGCGGTATTTCATTTTGCAATGATCGATTTTACGAATTCCAATCGGACCTGTATCATACGCGAAATCGAATATTGCAATATTATACATGATCTTTCCACTGATTTATGATGCAAAACTACGTCTCTCGACTACTCGATTTTTAATTATTAATGTAACTGCGCCCAATATGATGGCTTACTTGACGTTTGTAAATAATTATACGGATTAAATCTTTACTACACCCACGTAAATAAAACATGTTTTATATCAACATTCAGAAATGTTTTCTATTAATTAAAAATCTGATCACTAATTTTTAATATTGGACCAAAATCATATGCTTAAAATATAAACCATATTGGGTAAAGTTATTAGTGTTACACATTTCAGTAATATATAAAAATATGTACAGTAATATATATTCAAAGCCATAAAGGTCTGCAAAACGTAACCCATGAATGGGTAAGGAATGAATGATATAGAACTCTTAAAAGCATGTCTGAATAATTTATTCGGTGAAATAGCAGCACATTTGCGATACATAGCGAGGAAAGATTACCTCGACGACAAAATTCAATGACTGGCGAATCTACCGGATTATCATTCATAACGCCCTGATAGGGTCGGTCCCTAACTGACCTCGAAAGAAGGGATGTCACGAGAGCAGTAACGAAGCAGCACGTCATCCTATTCTGTATGTATCCGGCGTGCCGGTGTTAACACCGGGCGGAACCGCCGCCGCACGATTCCGGAATCCGGCGAGTCTAATCCCCGCGGGAACAAAGTTCCCTCTTAGTCAGGACCGAAGCGTAATTAACGTCCGTACTACGTGACCAGCCAATCGGTGACTCTCGCGAGTCATAGTTGTCACTGGCGGAATGATCACGCGCGTCGGCCAAGTCGATATCGATCGTCGTAACGCGACGCTCGCTCAGGTTCCTCCACCGTGAATTTACATTGCAAATCGATCGTTAATAAATTGTCGCTCGCACCATGAGATCGTCGTTGAATTTAGATCGATCATTATAATCGTTGATTGCGGCCCGACCGGAATGAGACCCATGAGGAAAGGATATACAAATCATTCCTTTGATCCTGAATCGGCAAAGCTATGCGGTTTGTTTGCGGTTTCTAGCGAGTAATCAGAATTAGATTTCCTAGAAGACGATCTATCTGGATTTTTTTTTCATTAAAAAATGTTCTCTCCGTAAGAAGGTTTAAATGAAGAAATGTAAGAACGTAGAAATTACATTTCTTACCATGAAATTATTCAATACTACATAAAATTGGATTACTTTAGTCAAATATATCATCCGCATTAATAGAAAAGTGAGACATCTCAAAATTAACCTTTCAGTAGAGTATTTAAAAAATTTTGTATTAGGGCATTGTTTTAATTAGGATAGTGAATATGCATAAAATCACTTTCTTTCCATATTACATTTTCAATTATAATGTATTATTCTTTAAAATTGTGTTCTTAAAATTCGAATACTGTGCAATGTCTACAGTATAAATACTTTAAACATTAGTAAATCGTTTTTGAAATTCATACTCAAGATATCACAAATTTAATAAGAAATAAAATTTATACCTATATGTATTAATAAGCAGGACCAAATAAGTAAAATTAAACTAGTCAATTCTTTAACACTTATTTTGTACTGATTTGTATTTTATATTAAACTAATAGTGTCATGTTTTTTTGTAAAACGGCACTGGATACAAAATTTTTATTGATAGTAAACTTAGTCCAAAATGAATACTAAAAATAAATAAGTTCGGTTTAATTTTGCTTATTGACATCTTAAGTACGTCTATTTCAAAACAATTTACTAATGTTTGAAGTTTCAATTCGAACGTTTTATTTCTTAAAGATACCAAAGTGCAATTTGAAATAAAACTTTTTTGTGTAAATAAAACTACACGATTAAAATATTTATCTTAAGGAAAAATGGCACATAACTTTAACTAAGATATTTTTCTATAATCATTTTAACATCGATAACAATCCTATCTAATAATTAAAAAATATTTTTTAGTAAACAATTATTGCAATTGTTTAGAGAGCATTTCTGCTTTCTACCGATAAATTAGAAAAGCTGTCTTTTTCTAGAAATGTGTAGATTTTCCAACAAAATTTATCAGTCTCTATAAGATTGATTTTCTTTAATATCTCAAATATTAATTTTCTATTTGTGACACTTTTACCATCAATGCAATATATTTCGAAATACATGGAATGTTTTGAAACCATCGAGAGAGAGAGAGAGAGAGAGAGAGAGAGAGAGAGAGAGAGAGAGAGAGA
>NW_017276147.1:252697-411753 GCF_001594065.2 Cyphomyrmex costatus
AGAGAGAGAGAGAGAGAGAGAGAGAGAGAGAGAGAGAGAGAGATATCAATATCAATAATAAATTCTTTTTAAAGCATTTTAAGTCTTAAAAAGTAAATGTCACTAAAATTAAATTAACAAAAACCTGAAAAGTGAAATACATATATTTGTATATATACATGAATCATCCATTTTTATTATGTGACTAGCTTTGACTAGATCTCCGTTAATATATACTAATCTTTATGATTGCGAAACGATACGATAGAGATATCGCAAGCAGATATATACATATTTCTACTCATACGATTAAATGTTTCGCTTGTCAGTCTCGCTTATCGTTCGCTGCCGTTTCGCAAGAGATACTGTCGATCAGCACCAAAATCGCATTGATACTAGCTAAAGAGAGAAGAATATAGCAGCTTCGTTCCTCGCGAGCTATATTTTTCCGGATGGTTTACACAAACCCACACGGACCTGTCAATTGCATCTCGGGAGTCAGATAGAGATCGACCGGTGCACCCGAATACTATTTGGTCACATGGTATAACATGATCGCGTGCGCGTACGTAGATAGACACATACTTACGGCGAATAGAGAGTGGAAAAGAGAAGGATGGAAGAGGAATGCGGCGAGCGCGGGGGCGAGTGATGCGGGAAAGAGAATGAGACTCGAGAACACACAGCCGCATCTTCCAGCTCCGTGCGACCCGGTTTGCCATCCGCCCTCCAGCTAAATCCAACTCCATTGCGGCCATCCGGAGCCCTCCGCCTTCATTCGTTCTCTTCGGGAATATCATTGAACGGCTCCAGAAATCTGGAACGCACGCCCAGCCCGACCGCCACTCTCGTCTTCTTCTTCCCCTCGTCCTCTTCTCCATCCAGCCTTTCCATCTCGAATTAAAACGTCGGGATTCATCTCTTTCTTTCCCGTTCGCTCCGCTGTCATGTTTCCTCCTTTTCTCGCGTTCTATCTTACTTTCATTCCGTCTTCTTCCCGATCGTTGCGCGGAACTAGAAGCGCCTTGACGCGTTGCATTTAAGGCACCTCGTTTCTACCTCTACCGTTCTTTGCTAATGGCCATAAGGTGATACTAAGAAGTTTCTCTCGAGATGTACAGACAAAGTCCGCGAGGAGAGGAGATGCTCCAGACGGTAGTGCATCTATTGTTGAATGGGGCAAATTTTCCAGCGCTATTTTTTGGTAAAATCTCGGTGCGTGTAAACATGGCTTTTCACATTTACCGCAGACTAAATTTGAGTCGGAAGTCCCATGCACACTCTACTGTTTATTTATTTGATAAAATAGTAGACAAATCCAAAATATATATTTACGCAGGGATCACGTTAAATATTCAGCTTCGTTGCACGCGTTAACACGATAGGACATAGCATGCGCATCAATTTTATACGTTCGAAAATTTTTATTGAATTATATTTTTTCTGTCTGCATACCGTAGGTAAGTATCGCTCTAATATGAATGTAAAAATACATTAAACTTTTTTGACGGACTGTCGATCGATGCAGGTTTTATTTCAATATTATTCAATCACAATGATTGTGCACCCCTTTCCTCCAAAAAAATATTCTGCCATTTAGCGATTCCATGTTAATGTCAAAGGGTTTTCCATGTTTTAACCTCAAGAAAATACTCTACAAAGTAAAGAAATTTCATATATATAAAATGCTGGAATTAAGATTGCAATCCTCTTAATGAGAAAAATGTCTTGCACGTACTGACATGCACGCGCAGCTACGGTAGCACGTAAATGACAACGTCTTCTAACAAATAAGCATACCGCTAGTATCTTGTATATGCTCTTATTTCAACAGACTATTTAAACCATTATAATATAATTTTTTATAGAGGAATTAAGTAACAAAAATGAATCGAGAATAATACAAATAAAAGAAAAAATCCTATATTCAGTCGAAGCGGATCTTAGTGTTCAATATAGTACATTCTTTTCAGAAAGTCAGAAGTTTAAATTTTACTGACAATGAGATGATATTTTTCGCAATAAGTTCTTTGTAATATTTTAAAATTGTGATATAATATTTTATTATTATTGAGACGTTTAATTTGTGATAGGTATAATTTCGACTTTAATTAGTAATTGCCACAAATCAACTCAGTACGTAGGTTATTAAACTAAAAAATGTATTTGAAAAATTTATATATAAACATAATTACTGTGATGGTAAGACCAGAGTCAAATACGAACCCACGACTTTGTCAGTCAAAGCAATTTTTTAATTTAGTTTAAAGATTAATTTATTCATTTTTCATTTTTTTTTAATTGAAAATTGCAATTTCACTCAAGAATATTATTAGAATCAACATTCATTTTCACCAAATATGACCTTTTTTGCTTAAAAATATGTATAATTTTTCATCTATAAATACACAGAAGCATGTTATATTATTTCTTTTTATCTTAGTGTATATTGATTAGATGAAAAACGAACAGACGGAGCATCAGATAGGGTTCAACTCCATCTTTCCAGATATATTCTAAAAAAAATATTACCATTAGATCAGAATGTTAAGCGCCAACCGAAAAATTTGCTTCGGCTAAATATAGGAATCTTTTCTTTTATTTGTATTAATAAAAAAATTGCCATGTGCCAATACGCGGAAGTGTGTGATATGTGACTAAAATAAAAAATCCGATAATGTGACGTGACGATGCGATCTACTGACAAAACATCTGATATCGCGCAGTATCGACATTCGTCATGCTTTAATTTTCCGCTTTATCCGCGCTGTTCTTTATACGTCTGCCATCACGCAAGCGTATGTACAAATCACGACAGCATGGTTAGAAATTCTCTGCCATTCCCGGTAAGCAGGATTTATTTTTACTCGATTTTGTAAATTGCGTATTTGAGGGGAATTAAAAACGCGCGCAATCGTTACATCCGTCATTATGGTACGGGAATCGGGGTCCGATCATCCTCGTTTGTTTCTCTTAAGAAGATGAGCCATCTTTGTGCCAAGGAGGATACCGAGGAAAAGATGAACCTTTCTCGTGCGTCAGCAATCTCGTCTCTCTGGAATCGTTAATCTGATATTTACGCGGTACAGCGACAGTGAGATTAAAGCAGGCCCCCGCAGGATGCCTCTCACTTTCTCCCAGCGTGATGGTACTCCGGTCCATCGACAACGGAGGTAAAGCAGAACGCCTTCGGGATCGCTAATCGTGTTTAAGAATAAACTTCGCAATCCACCTCGCTACTCTCGCCCTCTCTCTCTCTCTCTCTCTCTCTTCTCGGGCGCGACATTCGAGCGAGAATACATTAGCATGATTACTTTCCTGCACAATGCAGGCAGCTGCGACATGTACACAAGACTCATCTCTCTCCGCCATCCTCGTCGTCGCCGTCCTCGTTCTCGTCAGGGCCGGGGCAATATATCGTCGCGCTTCCTAAGATCGTTTGTTTTGCGACTGAATTATTCAGTCGCGCTTGACGCACGAAATCTTAACGGAGTGAGGCCAGGTAAGCGAAGCTACGCTTGGTGAAGCGAGGCACGGCGAGCGAAACTCAATACCGACCTTAATCACATTTCGTTTCCCGTTGCACTAGCGGCGGTTTTTTCTCCCGTGTCCGCGGCGAAATTCATTACGCAAATTGCTTTGATGCTCGATACTATCACGCTCGCGAATGTCGCGGCAACGGTGGTATGCCCGATGATGCGTGCGTCGTTCAAACTATGTATATACTATTGTTATAGTAACAATGCGAAAGCGTGGAATACTGTAAACTAAAAGATCCTCGAGAGATAGTTAATCCAAACGATCCAAACGACAAAGACGAACGATCGAATAAACATTGATTAAAGTGATGCTTATAATATTGCTGGAATTATATCGATCACCTGGATTCATCTGACAATGAGATATCTTTGTATCTCTATGGCAATTGTTATAAAATATTGTTTAACACATTTTCTTTCTTTTTATAACTATTTTTTACCCTCAAATATGCAATTCCACTGAAGATTCGCAATAAAAAAGCATTATATTAATTAAAATCTTTATTTTTAAAACATTTAATGTATGGTATAATAAACATATCATGTCTATATAATAAAAAAATTTTGATCGAAAATAAAAAACCAAAAGACTTTGATTGTACCATTTAGAAAATTTTGATCTATCCACTTTTAATTAGAATTTTAATTAATGCAATCAGATTCTTTTCCTGGTGTAATATTTTCAGATACTATAATAAATCGAAAAAAAATATACAATATACTCTTAATAATAGTGATTTAATTGGAGTGTAAAAACACCACCAATGATCATTTATGTAAAAAAAATTAGACTACTCCGGATTAAGCGCGTAATTAATAAGAGAATAGTATTGTTATTTCAAAGAAATGATATTTTCATCAAACTTATTTTATAAAACAAATAATAAGATATAACATAATCTTCACGAAAAAATAAAATTATTGATTCTGAGCTTTAATAAAAAATTCAAAGACAATGTTCAAATGTTCGACATTCTTTGGTTCTGCAAAGATTCCATTTTCGAGATTCGCCTCCGCAATTTTCAATCACCATCGTTATTCACATGCGATATAAATGTGTGGTGCAAGGCCAACTGGTCCGACTGGATCTTTATGAGACCCTATCGATATCCAGTGGTCTCACTGTTCGCCGTCTTCATCCTCGTCGTTCTATCCTGCCAGCGAAGAATCGGTAACCGCCTGGAGCTCGTTTAACGGAAAAATCTCAAAGGCACGGGGAACTTCTGAATGGCTCTTTGATGTTGCCAGTCGGCTGTACGAGTCGGCCCACTCCCTTCGGGCCTTCTCCACCGCGCCTTCCACCATCTGTCTCCTTTACTTGTCCGCCCTCGTTCGTCTTTTTCCCCTTTCCCCTTTTTCCTCTCTCTAACGCCTCACCTTTCTTTCGCTTTGACCATTTGCACTCACGTGTATGTGTGCAGCAAAAGTTTCGAGGCTACGGAGCTTTTATTCCTTGCCTGGTCAAACCGACAGGAACTTCGCGGATAAAGCTCGATAATAAACCTCGGAGTGTCAAAGAGACGAAAATTGAGGTCGGTAAGGAGCAGAAAAAAACCGCGAGAATAAATACAGACAGAAAAAGGATCCGAGAATCGAGGAAGCAAGCGTCAAATAGGGGAAACAGGATAAGTTATACAGATAATAGTTATGACCTTAATGAGGAGGCGCTTAAGGGTTAATCAGCATTTTGAATATAAAAGATACCTAATTTAAATAAATGAGTTACGTTTATCAAGCGAAATAATAACAGAAGTTAATGAAAATAAATAGTTAAATTACTGTTTCACGCATGATTTTATGTATATATTAATACAAAATTTTAAATTTAAGATAACCATCAAAATTATTTAATTATAAGATGTTTATTCTATAATTCGATGTACTAGATATTTAATATAAATATTTCATAAAAGTTAGAATATAAGTGGTTGACAATAAACGATATATTAAACGAAAAGAAAAAAGATAAAGATATTAGGAAAGAGGATCAAATATCGTGAAAAGACCAGAAAAGAAGGAGCAGAGTAAGAGAGAAAGAGAGACTAACGGAAGGGGAAAGATATAGGGTATGGAGAGAAGAGCGTCTTGCGAGAGGGAATTTGGTCGTAAAGCGTGCCAGCCAGCAGCTGAGAATAAATTGGAATGTCGTCGAAGGTGGAGGGATGGTGAGGTGAGGGTGGAGGATAGGGATGGGCTAGAACCCATTGAGGATGGTGCCCCGGGGAATTGGAACGAGACGAAACGCGGCTCGATGGCTTTGTCCGTGTTCCGCAGCGCGCGATATGTTCCGACTGTATTTTCACCAGTCGAGTGATTTTTTTCGGTCCCGTAGAAACGGGAAGAAAGATGCGAATCATCTTCTCCCTCGTGGGGACGTTTAATCGTCCTCGAAGCCGCCAAATTTATAATCCTGCAAGATAAAGTAGCTCGCTGACTAGTTAAGAGTTCGAATACCGAATTGTGTGTCGAGAGAGCTTATCGCTCGTATTGTTATACTTTAATTCACAAATGTGTATTGTAACTACTTATTCAACAATTGAAGAGAATTATATATAAAATGTATTGACATATCTGTGAAAATAAATCAATCATCTCTCCTCTCTCTCTGTCTCTCTCTTTCATTGTACAATAATGTATTTCACGCTTGAGAGGACTAATTGTGAGTCCCAGGACGCAAAATAAATGGCGAGTCTCTCTCTCTCTCTCTCTGTCTCTCTCGTAACTCGTTATTACCATTCTTTTTTCAGAAAACTAACTCGTTATCTTTACTCGTTATTAATTGTAAAAGATAATTTGTTATCATTATTTAAAAAGTAACGAGTCGTTACAATTTCAATTATTTTTTTCGTCAAACGTTGATAACTCCTTTTTAGAAATGGCAGCCAATTATTTCAGTTATTAACTGAATAGTTCAACACGGGATATATAGGATAATAATTGTAGTTAATTGCAACATGGTCAAATATAAAGACCGCAGCACAGATTTTTGCGTAAGACATAATGCACAGTGCATAAGAGAATCAATGAAAATGCTTCCCTTCCGTGAAGTGAGAGGAAATAAAGGATTCGCTTATACACTATGCGTTATGCGTTATGCAAAAGTCTGTGTTATGCTACGGAATTAACACTTTTCTTTTGAAACTCGCTTATATGCATATGTATTATTATTACAAAATAACATTAAAAATAACTTATATTTGTTACTTACCGCACTGAAAGAGCAATTTTGTTGAAGAATTTAAAATTTAGCTAGATGCAGATCTAAAAACAATTTTATTGCATCGTCAAAATAATTTTGCAAGAATCTTGAGCATCATGAGCAATGCTGCAAAAATGTTTTGATATTCTAGCAACCAATTTTGTTGTTCCATTTAATTATTTTGATGGTCCAGGAAAATTACTTTTCAGATTTATATGTAGATCTAAATATTTAGATTCTTTAGCAAAATTGTTCTTTCAGTGCATTACGAAGAAAAATAACCGTGTTACTATATTAACGTTACAAGGAAATCCAACGTCGTTACCCATTCGTTATTAATAAAAAGTAATTGTAATGATAATGATGTTACAAGAGTAAGATTCTGATGGCAAGCTTAATTAATTGTCACAAAAATGTTAAAAATTCACAGTTTAATGACCCATGTCACGAAATCAACGATGAAGATACCGCGCTACAATATATCGGGTCCATTTGAGGCCTGCTTTGTACTTTTTCTTACGCGGTAATATTTATCCTTGGCGCTAACGTAAATAACGATACGCCGTGCCATTAGCCCTGAATCGCGCGGATGCACAGAATTTACGTATTTCATTGTTAGTACGGCGCAATTTCGCTTTAACGCGCCGCCGCTACCGGCCACACCGCCAGCGGTGATTAAAACTTGGCGATTTACATCCCTAACCCGAGCTACGCTGCGCTTTCCGCCTGTTACCATTAACGCCCGCACTAACGATTGCTAACGCCACCGAATATATATTCTTTCTCAACATGTTTCATCAATCGCCTTACTAGCGCTTTCGTTTCCGTGAATTGTCATCAATGAATTGCATGAATTTCCTTTCTGTTGTCTTCCTTTGAACATTTAACGCATGATATTGTGCGTTTTTCAAATATTACTCGAAACACTAAGTCTTAGTCTAGTTGCTCAATTCTCTCTCTTTCTCTGTCTATTTGTCTGTCTTGTCTTACAATTAGACCTTTTGATTAAATTAAAATAGAAAGCTGTTTTTTGAACACAATTTAATTCCACGACTTGTTACGACTGAACTGTTTAGAGATTCGCTTTTGCTGCTAAGACATTTGAATGTACGAAATAGCTATTCGCGGAATTGCGAGCTCAGTCTCGCGAGTTAATTCCCGACCGAGGAGAGTTGCGTGAATGTTAAAGTCGGCCGCGAATCCGAGCGAGTAATCCACGGGATGTACCTGCCGGCAATAACGGCCCATCTTTGTGGTTTAAGAAGAAGCAACGGAGGGCAGTGGCGGAAATAGACCTCCAGGGGACATAAGTATAACTTATTTAAGAAGCTTCTCTCCTTAAGACATCAGAATTTCGGAAATAAAAATTATTTATTAATAATCATATTTTAATGATTGTAAACTTTTCAAAAATAAATAATTATAAAATAAAGTTAAAAAATAAATAAATTTGATTACTAAAAAGTCAACTTTTTACTAACGAATAATTCTCTTACCTGTATGTAGAATATATTATAAGCATAAAATTGTAATCAAAAAAGGGCCAATCCAACTGTTGAGTCTTATTTAACCTCATTACTTGTGTGAAGTATTTCGGACTCGTACCTTACAAATTCACAAATATTTGAATGCCTATTTATACACATTATTACACACATTTAGCGAAATTATTTTATCATAAAAAAATTGCTGTGCACGTATCTTTCTCTAAAGGCTGTATATATAGAATATTATCAATCTTTTTATAATTGTAAATCACTAAAGAGAAAAATAAAAATTGAGATACAATACTGAGATATCAGATCAGAAATACCACACGCGAAAAATTCATTTAACAAAATTACGCGAATCGGGGTAGAGTTAATTTAGATTATTGATGTGATTAAATTTTTGAAGACTTAGAACTTTTTTAGCAATTAATAAACGAATGGCGGACGTGATCGTTGTCACGACTCTGGAGTTACCCTCGAGCATGATTGTCCGCGCGTAATGTCACGTCCTCGCTTCTCGTTACTTTTCGCTATTCGCCTGTCAGACCTCGCACGGCAACATCTTGCAGCTGCCGGTTCTTGGCATTGGACTACTTTCCGCGTTTATTAAGCCCGTGATATATGGCGCTGCCTGGCGAGCGCAGACGAGGTGGACTACCACCACCCGCACGACAGCCAGTGGAAGGCTTCCCGTGGGACAAGTTACAGACAGTTCCGCTCTCGTAACGCTTCGCGAAAGCGCCTGGCATTTAAAGGGACTGCTGATAGCAAGCTCTGCGTTTGAATAATCACGGTAAACCAGCGGGAATACCGAATGGCGCTTCCCGAAATTCCTGGAGCCGTTTCGAACTTGCGAATTAGGGTTTCGATAAGACTGAATTCGACGTATTTGACCTCATCGTATTAAGTGCTACACTATGCTTTTCAAACAATTTCGACAATCCGCAATAGATGTAACAAACTATCTTCTTCTTTCCCCTTTAAAACTATAAATACAATTAATTATTTTTATAAATTATAGTAAATATATATTTTTTTTTTTTAGACGAACATTTTGATAATAAAAGCTTGCTCTCTATTTAATTAAAAATAATTGTTTATCTAATAAAAGTTTTATTTCATTTGAATGTTAAGAAGCCGTAATAGAAAAGATTAATGTCTTTACTAAAGAGGATTATGAATACGTCAAAGAAAGATGAAGAAGATGCATCAGTGAAGCTTATGCAGCCATATTATTATTATATTAATGAGAAATGTATTAAGATTCTGTCAATGACAAAGCCTTTCCTTAAACATTGCATGGCTCATTTTCTTCGCACACATCGGCAGCGGAAAAGGAAGCCCTGTAATGTCTCTGCTGACTGTTTAATACAGCGCCAGTCACGAAAGTGTTTTGCAATTATAATCCTTCTTTAGCAAAATTTTAAACTGCATATAGAGTTTTTCTGTCTCTTACAATCCGTACGCTTTTGCATTTCTTATTTCGTTCTTCCGTCAGTTTGTAGTCGTTCTTTAATTCCATTTCCGATATCCTTGTCTCTGAAATTGGCGCAGTAGTGCTGCTAATAATAACTCAAAAATATCGAATTAGCGAAATAAAAAATTAAAATCGGTCATAATAAATGAAAGTCGACCGGGAAATAATTAGCACAAATAAGCAAAAAAGGTCATATTATATTTGGGCACAGCGAATCTTGGTATCTAATAATATTTTTGCGCGAATTTTACAATTACCAGTTCAAAAAAACATGTACCAAATATTTATCGATCTTGAAATATAGTTCTAAATCGAAGCTGGAGTAATATCACAAATTAACACAAGCAGTTTAATCATACATTTCAAGATTTTAAAATAGTATAAAAAAGCTATTATTTACGAAAAATATTATTCTACACTATAAATTTCTTGCAGTGAAATCTCACTCCAAGAAAATGAAAGTACAATATCGTTCTTGAAAACAAATAAAAATATTTCACTTCTTCAAAAAAGTGACAATAATTTAAATCTTACAATTTCTTTTTTTGGAGTAAGATTTCATTTTTTTAGAAAAAGTATAAATTGTCACTCTTTTTCAAGAAATAAAATATTTTCACTTTTTTTCAAAAGTGAGTACATTTTCGCCGTCTTGGAGTGAGATTTTACTGTAGAAAATTTAAAGCGTGCAGCCAGGCTTGATCCGTATCTTTCTAACATTCTGTGCGGGTGTATTTAGCAATTCAATTATATTTATCGTAATAACCAACAAACATTAGAACGTAAGAATTCAGGCAATGTAACCAGAATAAATTAAAATTTATTGGTAGAAACACAAGTATAAGATGTGATTTCGTTATTTCATATTTTTTGAAGATAATCAAATTTATTGTAACAAAAATATTTTTCTTTTTTTCATAACTTTAAAATTTTAAAACTAAAAACATTTTATAAAAATAAGATTTTATACAAAAAATTCGATGTTGTGAAAAATCATCACACCAATTTTTAGAAAATTATTTTAAAGCTTAAGAAATATACTTTAAAATATTCTTTGTTAACTTTTATGATTAGCGATGTTTCTGATAATGTTTCCAAGCATTTTGAAGTAGAATAAAAATATTGAAAAAAATACTGATTATTTGAAAAATGCGCTAGTTCAATTATTACGTAATTTAGAAATAAAATATCGATATTAAAAATAAATATACAATTTTATCTCTTTTCTTTAAAATGTATATTTTAAAACTTATCTACGATTTTTTCACTGAAAAGTTACAAAAAAGTTTTTTAAAATATGTTAACAATATCATACGAGTCGAGAATATTACAACAAACATTTTTCTCTTTTTATGTTTTCATTGAAATAGTTAACTTTTTGTAAAATGAGAAAATATTAAATATTCCCGAATTTATGAACGGTAGTGTATAATTACATATATAGGACGATTAAATCAGTGCTCGGCATCTTTGACGGTGGGACATGGGACCCTTCAGTATTTGCAAATGCGAATGTCATTACATGTGTCCCAAATTCGCATAACCAAAGCCGAAACTCGCCGAAGTGAGATTCGTGATCTTAGAAAGCGAAATTAAAATTAGTTTCGAAACTATGTCATGATAATAATCCAAGCAATAATCAACACTGGAAGAGAAAGATTTGTAGTCTACTCTAAAATTACTTGGTTCTTCGTTCGATTTATGTTGAACTGCTTTAAATGATAAAAAGGAACATATTAAAAGAACAATTTGATCTAATAATTACGTAGTAATTACTACGAATTAGTGTCAGTTACAAGATGGTACCCGTTGATTTATAATCCTCTATGTTCTTTAACATTTTGCAGCTGCTAAATTCACATATGTATGTACCATGAGTAGATATGGGATTCTTTTAAATCTCATGGGATGCTCTTCGCGAAATAGGAAAACGTGAAAGGGACGGGAAAGAAGGAAAAGAGAGAGAGAGAGAGAGAGACGGCGCATAAAATCCACAGACAAGGATTTAAGAGCCCGTTGCGCGCAAGGATGCGCCGGAACTCCACGAGACGTCATTAATACGGCAAAAGGTTGTGTGTGTTTGCAGTGTAAATTATATGACTGTAGGATGATGTTTCTTTTATATGGGCCAAATAATATAAAAAAGCGCAAACCAACAATCCTACTCTTTCTTTCCGGAAAAAATACGTTGTAATATTATTCTCTTTTTTTATCGTTAAACGAATTTGTGATTCACAAAAGGAAAAATTATATTTATTAGGCTTGGAAATTTTATGTACATTCTATTGTATATCGCTGCTAGTTATGTTATTTGTAACAGCAACATGCATAACGCAAAATAAAACATTATTACAATATAATATTTGATTAATGATGGTTTTATTGTTCCGAGTCGTAGATGCGATCTGATGGTATATGACTTATTCAGGGAGTAGATAAAGTTCTCGTACGATCGAACGAAAACTTTAGATCTTAAAAGATGCAGAGGATCCTATTTCTCTTGTTCGTTATTCTTGTTGAACTGACTTCGACTTTCTTGGTATATATGCATCGCAGACAGATAGACGGATAGCGACGCGTCCGGGAAGTTCTTTCGTAATCCCCCGAGATCATCTTGCTACAAAAAGATATCAAATATGCAGAGGTGTAATCTAAATAGTAATAACCAGCAAACTAAAATGTCTCGCTTGACACCTGTGACGTATTTGACGGTTGAGATAAATTTGCAACTTAATATGCTTATAGAGAATAAGTATATATAACGAACAGATATATATTACAATAATATCATATATTTTGCCTATAAATGTAAAGCATTAATTTATCGTATTTTCTTGCTAAATAAAAATAATGCGTATAGTAAAAGTTAAAGAAAAACTAACAAAATATTAAAATTGTTAAAAAAATAAATATTATGTTTTAATAAAATTGTTTTGAATTTATATTTTTCGTTAGATATAGAATATTTATGTTAATTTGTGGAGATGTTTTATATTTGTGGCCAAGATTGTAGGTACATTATATTGGTTTGAAAATCGTCAAACGACCAAAGATTTGAAAGAAAAACATGCAACGTTTATCGAAAATGAGTCAAATAAGTCGAGAATAACGCAGGATTAATATCTCTCTCTCTCTCTCTCTCTCTCTCTCTCTCTCTCTCTCTCTCTCTCTCTCTCGCAACGTAGTAATTAACTCGGCAGTTCGATAGAAACAAGTCATCAGACTTTTATTCCGTTTTCTATTCGCTAAGAATTTATTCCAGGAGTATTCGTGAATAATTTGCACGGTGCTGACATCGTTTTCTATCGTTTTACTCCAGCGAAGAGCAAACAGACGTCGAGTTCCGTTTTCTGGCAGCATTCAACGAAGTCCACAGAAGACTTCCACCTCGTCGCTCGGAAAACGACGGAACGCGTAATAGGAGGAAAGGAAACGCGAGTAGGAGGCTCTGTTGCGGGATCTCGCGCGATTTCGTGACTTATTCGCGATTTTGATATATCTCGATGACGGCTGAATGCACCACGATCGTGACTATACTACCTGTAATCTGACGAGGTTGTCTCGTGTTCTCGGGAAATATCAGACATCGAGCACGCTGCCGATCAATTCGAGATACGTAATCTAATACGTCACGATTTCTTCACGCCTCGATGAAAATTCTTTCTCTTTCATATCGGGTGTTATACCGCAAAGAAATCGTTTGAATATTATAGGAGCTTTTATATTACATGTATTGCGCTGGAAGTTGATTTATCTACAATATTATTCCATTAATTAATTAACGTGTTTTCAGAGTAGATATATATTAATGAGATTATTTTTGTGTAACAACTTACAAATAGAAAAATTGATGAAATACGAGCAGAAAATGGAAAAAGTACCATAAAACTTTGTACGCAGTAACGCGCGTTTTCTAACGTCAATCAACCACGTGGAAGTAATTAAATATCGACAATTTCAATTTCATGCTCGATGCACGTGGCGTTTAGTTTTGTAACTGTAACATATTGAAAAAAAAAAAACGAAATTTCGATTGCTTTGATACTTGATGGCGATAAATGATTTTGGCCAAGGACCGGCCGTGTTCGACATGACTTCGATGATTTCTCTTTATTTTTGATCGAACACACAAGAGAAACATAAAGTTGTACAATATACATAGGTTAATATTGTACGGTAGTCAAATATCGCAATGGCGGAATTTCAGTCCTCCCCCTTTTCTCGTCCTCTTTTTCACACGGTATCACGGTATTTTATTTTACACTCGCGGCAACGTTTAATTTCCTTCTCCCAGGCAAATTCGTTGTGTCGGAAAATTTAGTGGCGTTAGTAGTCAGCACCTCACCGCCGCGGTCGTCCCGCTCGCCAGTTGCGAGCTTGCGTGACACGATGTAAACATTGAAATTTCCTATGCTTCGATACACAAGACTGACCGGTTAATCAGCCGCACGAGTGATTTTCCGACGAACGGCGCGGAAGAGAACGCATGGCCGCGTGGCCGATTTGTAATGATAGGATTTAATTTTGAGAATTATAAGATAAAAAAAAAAGAGGTATGATAATATGAATGAAATAAGTAAACGGAAGAAACAAATACGTTCAAGGTTAGATCTTGATAGCTAATATTATTACATGTAAATTGTAACACATCATTTAGTTATATATATAAGTAAACTATGTTAATTTATCTATTATGAGTATTAATGATAAATATCTTAGAATACTTATTGCAAAATATATTATCCTAGCTAAAATAATTCGGCAGTGTTTATACAACTATTTGATTTATTAATATAATCTAGGTTATTGTTGATAATATAACTTTCTCGGTAGTGTACGTTCGTAGCCATAGAACAGAACGAGTTGTTAACAACGAAAAGCATTCATGGAATATCGATTACAAATAAGATTGTAACCGCTTGAAAATAAAAAATAGTCTAATTTATTCAAGTAATTGAATCTCACAGGCAATAATGTTCATCAGAAAGAACTTCGGATGTTCTAATTTATTATTTTTGCTTTCTAATTGAATGTGATTAATCAAAACGTAAGTAACGAAACAAAGTAACGATTGCTAGTTTTATTGCAAAGTTCAGCTTAATCACGAATAATGTTTGTCTAACATTTTATATTTAAATAGATTGAAAATTTTTCAAAAGCAAACCGCTGTTGAACACGTTTTGATTATCCTCCGACCAAGAGACATTATCTGCGAGTAGCGTTATATTTCGGTAACCACTCGCGAGAAACTCCTTGAGCACATTCGACGTCGAAAAGCGTCATCGACATCGTCGTCGTCGTTATAATTCAGTTTACGGAACAAGCACGGCATAACTCGTGCGACATAAAATAACTTTCCACGTTCTCGCGAAATAGGCTAAAGCGAGTTAGGGGATGCGGAAGCGAGAGAATGGAACGGGAACCAAGAGTGACGGCCCCGTCGAGAGTTGGTTTACCTGCGGATGGATTACGCGCAGGTCACAACCGTCCAGAGGTCCGTCCGAGAAAACGAATTCCAACTCGCGCAGAAAGTCCTTCCTTTACTCTCGCATCTCTCCGAGAATATCGTTAAAATGTAAGGCTCCGAAGCGCGAGTGGGCGCGTCAGGGCGACAAATGTGCAAGTTTCAAAACTGAGTTTCGAGAGCCGTTCCCCGAGGGTGCGAAAACGTGCGAGGGTGAAGCGTAGTACCGCCGTTGGCGGTTCGCGAGGACGCGGGTGGACAAGGTGGAGAGCGAGGAGGGCCGCGGGTGAAGGGTCGAGGCACGAAGGGAGTACGCCGAATGGAGGGCGGGAAATGGAGGGGCAAAGGGGGAAACTACCCCAAAAGCCGCTATCTCGATTGGACACCTTGGGGTGCGCGTCGGTAGTCGTGGTGGAAGCGAAGGGGTAGCCCCCCCCCTCCCTCCCACGAGGTGCTAATGTCTGGCAGCTTAAATCAACCCCCTCTCGCTTCCACCTCCCTCTCTACTATCGCCGCCAACCGCCATCGTCGTCGGAAGCCCCGAGGCGTGGGAAAAACTTTCTCGGTGTTGGGTGGGTAGAGGGCCAGAGCCGTGTCCTGCTCTTTTCGCGAAGAATCGCGGTGTCCTTATTTCTCCACTCTCCAACCCTCTGCCGTTGCCCTCTGCTCCCGCTATAATTCCAACGTTGGTGCATAAGAACCGCGGAACAAGGATCCGTTTTCGCCAACGAGGCGGGAGGGAGAGATAAGTGCCGGCAGAAGAAGCGCGTCGCGCGGCATTAATTAATTCAAACTGCTTTTCCGGCTTCGACGTTTAATGCGTGTTTAACGTTTGCATAATTAATCGGCCGACGTTCAGGCGATAGCCTATTCGGATAGACTCCCACGGTAAACGCGAAAAGTCCGGTTGTGTAACGCAAGAAGAAAATAGTCAACGACCTTAATCTTTTATTCTTTTCTCGGTGCAGTCCGATCGTAACCGGAGTTAGCAGAGATTGCATTTTTATAATTCTCTTCAACAACGACTTGTCCCTTCAGCCGGAAAGAGGTATTCGAGTCTTCGAAAGTTCGCGGAAGATTCACGATTGCGAAACTTTCTTTATCCGCGACGAATTTTATGCGATTCTCATCACACGAAACCCTCAAAATCGGAGCATTGTTGTTAACGTCGAACCCGATTCATACTCTGGCATTGATATTCATATCTCTGCTTTACTAAATCCTGCACAATAATATACGAGTACGTATATCCGCTAATAATATTCGCCGCCGGGGATACGAAGATGAAAACGCACTCCGAGATGTTTCCGTATGAAATTCACATTCTGGCCCTCAGGCAGGCAGGTAACGGAGTTTAATAAAAACTGTTCGCTAACTATGAGCCATCAGCCATTGAAGTCGTTTCGTGAAGAACGATGTCGAGTATCTCGTAGGAATGTAGAGGCGTGCAGGAATTAGGTACATCCATGTATACGCGGATGTATATGTATACATATAGACGCATATACGTGTCGGATGAAGCATGATGGCAGAGATACTCTTTCTCTCTCTCTCTCTCTGCTCCTTCGTCCGGTATGGCGAAGAGCTATTTATCTTCGCTTTACGAAGCTCCGAGGGAAAAATGGCGCAGCTTTGTAACTGGCAGGGGGATGTTCGCGAATCGGGGCAATTTCGTCGCAGCCAGTGTAACGACAGTCACGTTCTAGGACGAGGACGGAGAGACGCTCACGGCAAACAAAGTAATCTCGCCTAGATTCGACCGTTTCGTATATGAAAGAGACACAAACGTGCCATAATGTTGCCATGCTGAGGCACTTTGATGCCGGTCTACGTCGTTCGCCCGGCAATTTTATTTGGCCCGAGCGATCCGAGTGCGTTTGTAAAGGGATTTGCGTCGAAATCTCGTTGGGACGGATTGTTAGCCAAAGAAGAGATGCAAGCTCCGAGATGGTTACGGCGCAAATTTCAAGATTCACGGAATATTTAAACTCGCTTCTTGCAGGTCTCATTGTCTTGCTATTTCGCAAGCTTATTAGTCAACATTTATTACAAATTCTTTCCCTTTGTACTAAACATATAAACGTTTAAATCAGTTAAACTAATTGTAAGTATAAGCAAACAATACACAGTTGGAAAATTTGTGTTAAATTTAACACATTTTGTATGGTCCACTCAATTTTTTGTGTTAATTTATCACAAGATGAATATGTAAGAAAGTAACACGAATTATGTTTAAAAAATTAATACGAAAAACGCAACATCGACTTGTGAGCAATCATATTTCTTCATTAAATTTAACATTGATAATATGTTATAAAATAACACATCTTATTTATCTTAAAATTTACAATAAAAACTGTTTTTATGTTACTTGTTCATTTATTTATAAATTATGTTTTCAATACTAATTGAAAGAAATGTTGAATATCCCCATACAGGGTCGTCAGTATAATGAAACCAAACGCTTAGTCAACGGTACAACTGTCAACTGATAGCTAAGGTTCTGTCAATCAGTATCTGGGCCATCACTGGCAGATGATTGGATTAGTATCATCTGCCAATACTAGGCCCAAGTTATCATCCATTATTGATAGTTACTATTATAGAAGTTGGATTGTACTTTTTACAGATTTAAATTTATCTCTACCAAAAAGCTTACAATAAAAAAATCAACTGGGTCTTTAATGTCGAACATTGCCGATGAAGAATTAAGCAAACAGTGGAAAAATATATAACTAAATCATGTACAGAGAGAGGGTAAATATCATGTTAAGCCAACAGGTTGATAGCGTATGAATTATATGTATCGATTAGTAGCAATCGTAAATGTTTAATCCTTTTCTTGGTCATCTTCATTATAAAATAAAATAATTGAATCCATAATTGAATCTTACACATGAGAAGTCGAAATACATCAGGTGAAATAAAAGTCGAGTGACGCGCCAACTTAATTATATAATTCTGCAAAGGGGATTGTCCAAACGATAGTTTCCATACCGATTTTAGAGATGAATCGTGAGGTATATAAATATAATATTAGAATCTCTCTCAATGGATATTATATATGTCTTAAGAACAAAGATGTATAATCCGATATACAATATGATTGTCTTAAATGACATTTTTATTTTATATACGATTAATATCAAACGATAAATCTATCTGTGTTATAATTGAATCAGTATGTAAATATTATTTCAAGTAAATAAGAGGATTTTTTTTTTGTTGATAACGTCATTTTGTACAATTTTATTCAATTAATGAAAAATACTTCGAAAAAAATCGATATATTATCATCGATGGCAATTCACGTTCGGGGAATAAATCTTCTACACGGTATATTAAAATTGATTATTTATGACACAAGAGAACGTTAAAGAATATACATTACAAACGCTAATGAAAGCGCGTTCGTCTTCGTCATCGCGTCGCAGATCACAGAATGAATGAACACAGAGACATAATAGGCAGGTGCACAATGGTGCACAATCGGCCAATGGCTATAGAGTACCTGTTATTATAACGAACAAGCAGGAAGACTCGCTGTAAAAAGGACAATAGGGCGTGTTATCGAAGCAAAAAGGAACTCTCGAGTAGCGAAAGGGGTAACTAGCGCGAGTCACGAATTAACGGTGAAGTAACAAGCCAACGAGACGCGACGTGACTCCAACGAATCCTTTTGTTCTTCACGAGCTCACTCATCTAACTGTACCCCTGTCCGGACACCAGTCCGTAATGAACGTAGAGACGTATTATGAAATCTGTAAGAAAAGATCAGAATGTAAATGTCGTGTGCGATTACGAGCAATTGGAAGCCGATGGATCAAGACGTTTGGACGATTGATGGTTAACGGCGATGTTCTTGAAGCGATCGGTCATAAAGATTAATGTCGCAGAGCGATCGTCGCATACGAAGCCATCGATATCGAAGATAACGGAACGGTTTCCCGCTTCGGTCGACTGGCAAATAAATGCGCAGGGAAGTTCAATTTGAATCTTGCGTCTCGTGCACGATCGAGTGTAACGATACCCGTGTACCAAATGTCTGACTGTACTGAAATGTAGCGATCGGTTTCTACTTCAATTCTTTCTTAGAAATTCATTCCATTTCTCTGCTACAAATTATTTTACCATATATTATTTTCTTCTATTTTATGTATGTTACTTTTTTCTATTTTATATATATTATTTTATTCTATTTTTCTCTTTATACGTAGTAAAAAGACATTTATGCTAAAACTGATATTCATTAAAATTTTTATTTTGAATTTCTAAAATCGTAGAGCGAGGCTATTTTACTCATTTCTTAAGTGTTCTCTTAATTGTTTGTTGCTATAAATTTTATATATTATCTTTAAGGTTTAAAATAATGGAGTAGTTTCTCTCTATCCTATCTGAATGTTAATTTAATATAATTTATCAGTAAGTGAATAATAACAAAAACGTAAATTTTCTAAGATAAATTAATAAAATGTATTATAATTTAACATATTAATTACATAATTAAATATATGTTAATATTTTAATTTTATCGAAGAATTGGTTCTATAATTTGTTTACACGCAACAGTATAATTTTTTGTATTAATTTTTACATAATATTTATTATTATGTTACTCTTTATTTTATTTTAAATGGACACAATGAATCATTTTTGGAACACGTAAAATGATTTAATACGAATTTTCCAACTGAATTATTTTACTGTGAAAAGATTTACAATAATTATTTGATTAATGTGTTATATTAGTTATGAGCATCATTAATATTCATTTATTGTACTGCCAGGCTGTCTGACTACGTCATGATACATCGGTCTTTACCTTAAGATTATTCCACTCGTGCTCACTTCTACATACATTTTTTGTGCAGTGCGTAACATAAATTTGGCTATAGAATAGAAATGATTTAATTCAATCTCACGCGTATTAGTTCCTGCCGCGCATTCTCGTTCATGAGCTCCCCAACGACAGCGTCATTTGTTCCAAACGGGATCGAAGTTCCACCCCCGCCCTTATCCTTTTCTTTCCTCTCCATTCTTCTTTGTTTTCCGCCTTCCTTCTTCATTCGATGCCCCGACAAAACTTTTCTACCCGTGATATATCGCGTTACGAATGGGGTGCCACGGGGACTATATTCCCGAGTAGCTGTTACCCCGTTAGCTTCTTCGCCGTGGCCCGCCCACGCGATTTATCTTTCGCGGCTGCGAGATTCCAGTCTCCGCTCTCCTTCTTTCTCTCACTCTCTCTCACTCTTCTTCTCGTCGGCTTCCGTGCAACGTTCCGTTGCAGCCAGCACATAGTTGCATCATTCGTGCAGTGGAGCCCTTCTCCTCGATCAGCTTTCGAGGTCGACGTCTCTTCCGGGCATATTTTCGTTACGTGCCCGCGAACAGTGCAGTGCGGCTCGAATCTTCTTCGGAAGTGGTTGAAGTCAATTTACGAGTATCTGCGATCGCTCGAATCGACGTTTCGGCTCCAATTTAAGCTGAATCTGAGATTATTCCACCAATTATATCTTCGATATTATATATTGTTAAACCGCTACGCGTTTCAGTCGGACTTATTGATTCAACGAGTCAACAACATATTCGGCGTGACTGTCCCATGGCGTTAATCATTAATTATTTATTAATTCCTTGACAGCTTGCATGCGTTAATCTAGTACAGTTTCTCTCACTCTGATTCCCTCTTTCTCTCATTAGATTACACAATTCGAATCCAAAATTAGTATCACATTTATACAACAAGTAGAAAGAGTATAATTGACCAAGGTCATGGATATTTCTGTATATCTATGCGCTTTTACCGAATATCATAGATGTCAGATATCCAATGGAACATTAATTTTTTATTAGCACACATGAGAGATCGAGTAATGGTATTGTTACAAGATACAAGTTGTCAAAATTATTTTAGATATTGACAGAAATGTAAAATGATCGGATTCGATAGGTTCAATCTAATAATATCTAACGATAAAATTAGGATAAGGTGATAATTTTGATAAAATATATATATATATATATATATATTAGTTGCTCTTATTAGTTTTATACACAAATAGGCTGCATATTTATATATGTATCATGTAGTTATGTTTTCTATATTAATGGCTAATACATAAAGTAGAGCAACATTCTTGTATTAAATCTGTTCATGTTATTTGCATTTTTTTGCACTTATAAATTAGAATCTCTGCAAAAATTTTTGGGAATTTTAATTGACTCGAACATTCTCATCAAATGTTCTCATTTCGCACACGTATCATTCATGAGTTGTTAAAACAAATTCGTTTAAAAACAAATCTTCCTGATATTTGACAGTTTATTGTCTCCTGATTTGGATTGATTTTAAAATATAGCTTTTTATTAAATTGTTCAAATTTTTTTGCTTAAATTAAATATTTCGGTGCAATTATGTAATTAGATGTAGGAGTATACTGCAATTACAGAAAAAAGTTTATTTTCCATTTATAATTATACTTACCTAAAGATGTTTTCGTTCTTTATATTAAAAATGTTCAGTTATATATAATGTTACAGTCTAGTTGCTATCTAAGTCTATAAGTTATAATGATATGAAAAATATAAGTTAAAAGACAATGCTTTTCATATACCTTTTGTATAAAAAGTCTAATAAAGTTGTTTTCAAGGATCTCTAATATATAATATTATAGTAATAATAATATGTACCTAATTTTCTAATTATTACTATATTGATAAATATAATGTATTAGTGTCAATATAATATTAAAATATTTTATAGAAAATATGAACTAGATAAAATTTTTTACTCGATTGAAAGACTATAAATGCCTTTTAAGCTATATTAAAATTTTTTATTTCTAATTTTTTTAAATTACCATTTTATTAGTTCTCTAAAATCCGGATAATTTACCATAATTTATCAACTAAATTATCATCAGTTTGTATCATTTTTATCTATAGATATCGAGTATTGTATTAAAATTACATTGATATGAAATTCGTTACAGACTTTTCCCCATATTTGTGAAATCTATGTTTTTCAGAACAATAATAATAAAACTGTCCATTATTTATTCCTATCTGCTTTAAGCGATCTTTATAAACGTTATCTTTATGTCTATAGTGTTCTGATATAAATATGAGTACTCTGTACATATAAATAACACTCATATATCTGTTACGCGAGACTGATTCACGAGAATCAACAGTTCGGATTTGTATGTACTTCATACGCGTAAATCTAGCTTTAACAATGAGTACCAGTCACGTATCAGCTAAGTTTTGAACGAGCCAGCGAGCCGCGACAAAATGATCGTCGCTATCATTCCCGCCCCGTTTCCAACGACGTCGATCGCCACTGGTGCACAGCCGTTAAAAAAGCTCGGCCTATCTTTCCATTAACCCGTTTCTTCCGCTCGGCGCGGCGTATTATATCGCGAATAGGTATCTGCGACGTGCAGGGAAAAAAATTATAATGACGTTGGAACGTGGCACTTGCGATTGTAATAGCGATACACACACAAGGTGTGAGGGACATACATACAACAAACACACTCGCGGTGTGCATCTACGGAACTTTTTCTAAAGAATGCATGAACAAGTAGAATTTTTATTAGCTCTAAAACGCTATTATACGTAAATTTCTCACCTAAATGAGTGAAGTTATTCACTCATTTAGGCGCTAAGCTATGCTTTCAGTGATTATTAGGAGGTCCAATCCTAAAAGTTAAGACAAGCGAAAACAAGATTTTGATAAAAATTGTGTTTGTTATACATGAATCAGTTTGGATCCTCCGGTGGTCAATATTATGAGCTAAGTGATTTCCATTTTCAAACAGTTTTGTGTCATTAATTTGTCTTATATATTTTATTTAAGTGTATCAGAAGACACATTGAACTTATACTCTGTATCTTTTTGATAGAATCAAGATTGAATTCGATAGTGTGCTTATTTTTTTCCGTTTACATTATTTGTGTTTATAAAGATCTAGATTATGTATATTTTGTCATTGAAGGTATGAAATGTAAAAACTTATGTTACGTATATTAATTAAGAGTAGCTTTTATTTCCTTGCGCAAAATTTACTTATCAACAGCAATGCTGTATCATTTAATATCGATGGCATTGTAAGATCAAGATTAACTGTAAAAATTACGTTGTACTATATATGATACATTACGTTTACGTTTTTATGCTCTAAAAGAAATCGATTGTAGTATGTATATCAGTTTTTATAGAAAGTCTCAATATTATACATAAATAATGCATTTCGCGTTCAAAAGAATTTTGAGTAAAATATATAGAAGTACAATATATATAAATATAATAAAATATATAAGTTAAACATTGTTTGAACTATTAAACAACGCTGTATATATCATTTTAAAAGCTTTATCCGATACTTAATTTGAAAAAAGAGAAAACATATGGATATTTACAAAGCAATAAATTTATTTTACAAATATGACTGTTTTACTAATTTTCTTTTATTGATACGAAAATTATTAATGCAGCACCACACTTATTAAAGAATTATGGCTAATTTCTTTCTGATTTGCTTTATATATGTATTCTTGTTTAATTCCTTTCTATTAGTTTGAAGACAGAAGGATAAGCTACTTCCTTACGTACTCTCATTTCGATACATAGAGACACCTCGTATAGTTACTCACGTCTACAATGTCATCGTGGCGCGTGCATTCACCCATTGGATTTGACGTCACGCTCGGCGTGGAGAAGCTATCGGGTGTCTGCGGCTATTACCACGCCGACCATTAGTAACGCGATAACCCGAGGAAAGGAGGATCGACGAAGCGATGGGTAGCCCCCTCGAGGCGCAGCGCTGTATCGGGGATATAGTCAGCCTTGCGTTCTACTCCGATGCGGCGCGGCGTCGGCATATATTGGAATCGTTCCTGATAGGATGACGTTATTCGAAGCGTGGATATCTCCAATGCCGAAACTTCCGACCCGACTTTATGCAATTAGAGCGAACCCCGAAGCCAGATCGTCCGCCTCCCTCTCCTTTATCGCTCTGATCCTATTCGAGTCTATAAGTCAACCCGAAGTCAAAATGCGATTAAACCGAAACGATAAGACATATCTGCCCAAAAAACACCTGATTTGTTTCAGGGAGATACGGACTCTGTAAATGGTTTTAACCCAACATTACTCATGTGGCTTTTAATAAAAGTATAATTTATACTGGCACATGAGGGAGATGTTTCTGAAACTCCAACATTATATAATATTTCAATTTTTAATGTTCTTTTTTCATGACTTGTAATTAAGTAAAGATTGATAATATTCTAGACATCCTTCAGATAAAGATGCAAAATTTTTTTAATTGTGAAATTTACGCTAAATATAATAATGTATGTAAGTCGCATTCATACATTTAGTAAATTTATAAGGTGAAGATGTTCTGAACATCCCATGCAAATGATGAAGAATTTATCATTTGCATCAGTCTTACAAAGATCTATAATTAGTATATAGATCCCTCCTTTGACTTCTCTGTTTTTACTGCGAGAAAAACGGTTCCATTCTCTATTAATCAGTACTGTCCAAGATTTATAATTCTGTATAGGCTTTGACTTGATGTATTATTGGCATTTATACGCTTATTGTCTTCCTACTTCTATCTTCAGTAAAAAAAAAAGGAAGATAACAAACAATGGACATCAATTTACTGCTCCAATTACAAATCTTGAACGGTATTGCTCTTTTTCATAAAATAATGAAGCCGAAGTAAAAAGACGATCTGTCTTAAGATTAATGTAAGACGCAATTAAGCATTAATTGTAGATATTGAGGGAGAAGAAAAACCTGGCATGAAACTTTTACAACCCCCGCTTTCTTCAGATTCGCATCACATTGCAATCGCGATACATAAATCTCTCGCGTTCGCTATTGGAAGTCGGGCGAAGTAGTTCCGTACTTTAAGATCGGTTTATTTATCGTGCGATCACCGCGCGGGTGCGCTCCCAGCGTTCCGCTTAAAAATAGCTTACTACAGTGCATCTGCTGATTTATTCGCAGCAGCGTAATTCAGGGATACTTCCGCGTCGGTAACGATGAAAATGTTCGCAAGAATGGCTGCGCATCGAGCCGTAAGTCGCGCGGCGCAGCAGCAAGTATTACGGTCCAACTCGCATTATTTCGTAGGCGGCGACCCCGCCGGGGGTGCAACACGGGGTGGACGGCCTTTCGGCAATAAAAATACTTGGCCCGTATCCAGCCTCGTTTATTGCCGGAATTTTCCTTCTCCGTGCGCGTCCGGCTCGGTCGCTCGTGCGTCGCATTCATACGCCGCAGGTACATCAACCGGATGCTGAGCCCGAAAGATCGATCAGGGAACATCACCCGTACGTGGGGTAATAACATGTTAAGCCACTCGAAGTAAATACAATCTGTCCGTTCGTATGCCACCGGATTAATGAAATAGTTTTAGAAATATGTTCGGCGTCTGTTTCGTGGAACTGCCGCGCGCGTCATCGTTCATTGTGATTTCAGTTCTAAATTATAATTGATAATTAAAAAATCACCTTGTATTAATGACGCTATTTGTAATTGAAAATTAGAAGAGTTTGTTTTTGGTGTAAAAATCGCTGGATGAAAATGATAAAACTGAGACACTCTCCGCCGAGTTTTTCGGTGTGTGAATCGTGAGTTACTTGAAAAATCGTCAAAATTTAGATGGCGTGAAATTCTATTACTTGTTGCAATTCGTGCGCAAATAAATTCTCGTTATTTCCTTAATTATGCACATTGGCCGACGAACGCCAAGATCGATAGGTTGCAGCCGCATTGTCCTATATACATGTATATAAATGTACGGAGAATTTACATAAAACTGGCAAGAGAGAGTAAGTAAGCGTGGTGCACGCGTATAAGTGAAAAATAGCGCGGTTCGCTCCGACACTTCCTATGCGACATCCTTTTGGAAATTGAGTCAGTCGAATGAATAAGAGGTTGCGCGATTTAATTGCGATGCCTATCGTTACTGCTGTTTAAACTGCTCTCGCCCTTTCGACCCGGAATTGTTATTCTCTAGAGATTAATGTAAACAATTTCTTTTGCTGCAGAATGCAATTTTAGTGTTTCATTAGTGTTTTCGCGACGACGATAACGTTGATAAAATAGAGTCGCCTCGCGATGTTATAAACCCGGCTAACGTATATTTACGTGTACCTGATCATAAAAGGCTCAACAAACACCGTTTCGTGACGCCTAAGTCAAATAGAGCAACCATCGGATAAATTTCTGGCAAGGGTGTGAGGGTGCAGTGTCTCATTTGTTTGCGAGCGTTTCTACCTCACGTCCCTATCATTGCACCGGTTTGCATTTCCGTCGTCGGACTGCAAACAGCTACGTACAATTGTTAAAAAAGCAAACAAGCGCGCAGTTTTTCGTCTCGGTCGCTCGTCGCGGTGTTTTCCCAGGTCTCTCTGTGTAAGAACTTGTACGTATAACGCGATGGTGGTATCAACCATCGGTGTAGCGGAGAATGTTAGGTGCACGTGCATTTTATTTCTCTCCACTCTACTGGTATTTATTAAATAACGCGGAACACATTACTTCGATAACGCGATGCGAAATTAAGCGGAGAGAAAATGAAAGAGCGACGCGCTACAGTGCTATGTATTTGGTATATCTTTTCATATACATATAATCCATTTAACGAGATTTATTCAAATAAGTATATTAGATTTATTTAGTGGAATTTTTTAAGCTAAGATACGACAGCGCGATGATTGCGCGGCAAAAGTGAAACGAGCATAATCCATTCTTGGACAAATATATTACTTTCGGTTTCAGTTTAGTTGTTATAGCTAATGTAATCTCTATGCGTGCGTACGTGCGTGCGTGCGTGCGTGAGTACGGGCGTGCATGTGTCCCGAGTTATCTACATTGAACGTGGGATATAAATCAGATTTCGGAAATCTCATTAAAACGACTGCATTTACTCCGCGCAGTTGAATTTAACAGATTACGCGCGCGTTGGTCTTTATCAAATAAAATATATCAAGGCATGATTTTCAAATTCTAAGCAACTAAAATGAGATTGTTATCGTGCGAGCGAGACTTTGAGAATCTAATTAAATACAATGAAGACTTTTGATTGTTTGATCAAGTTCGCGAAGGAGCTTCATATTTTCAAAGTTTTAATTCAAGACTTAGAACCGCCAAGGCGCTTAATATCAATTACTAAGAAAATGCAGTAAGTTTCGGTGCGCAATTTTCTCTAATAAAAAAACACAGGAAAGTGTTCTCCTTTGATTATGATGAGTTTCCAGTTTAGATGTTGTCTAAACCAAAGAATATGGGACTATATATTTATTTAATTATTTTTGCTCCACTCATTTTTAAGGAGTAAAACCCTCTTAAAAAATTTTTTTTTCGAAATGATGTTAAAATCATAGAAAATTTTTTGATAAAATTTGCATCTTAAAAAATACTTTATAATAACAACAATAATAATATATTTTTATAATCTTTCATTTTTTTTTATTAAAAAACATTTTGTTTACTATTGTCAATTAAAACATTTTTTTAATCTTAATGTAGTATAGAATGTCTCAAATAAATACAATTTCATTTGATAATAATACAGATGAATAGTGCCTTTATAGAAAATGTACAGTGTATAGAGAAAAAAATTATATCTACCTTTATATTACAATATGATAGGACTCAATAAAACGTAAAACCGTAATCACACTAGCAATTGCGCGATTGTGGTTGACGATTGAGGATCACTTTTCGACCACAGTTAAAGCAAACCGATTGCTTTACTCTGATTGGCTGAAGAAGAATCGTTAATCGCAAATCGCAATCCAAATCTAATCGATAATTGCTAATGTGATTACGACTTAAAAGAGATTTACATAGGTTGAAAAAAAAGAAGAAAGTAGACAAAGAATGGAGGACGCCTGCGCAAAGCTATCTCTAACATAATGAGTGTTTCTAGGTTCTATGGGTCTACCACTTGATAAAGACAATATATAAATTTAAAACGATAAAACAAATTCTTACTCTCAAATATCATTACAATACTTAACATTATAAAGTACTGTTGAAATCACTCAACTTCTATTAAATACTTTTTCAACCTTTTATACAGTTTTGATGATATAGAAATATTTGCTTCGGAAAAATCTAATCGATTGAAAGTTTCATCCTCTAAAAATTACGTATTATGAGCACATAAAAAAAATACGTGTCTTTTGTTTTGATCTAAATTGTAACATAAAAGCATTAAAATCGAAGGTGAACATTTTTCAGTGTGATTTTGTATATGCAGAAATAAATTCAAATCTTTTACCAAGGTGTGGATTATAAGAGATTCTGGAAAATAGATACGCTGCATGCGAATTCAACGGGAAATCGATGTCTGCGCGAGGCTCTCCGTCGCGTTTGCAAAGCGTGAGTTCTCATCAATTAAAACCGGCACGGGATATCTGTTTTCCGAAACGGCCGCGGGAAGGGTCTTTTGATGTCTCTCATAGCCGTGCCATTTATTCGTTCCGCATTCGTGGAATCGGGTGACAATGGCGGATGACGACTGCAGGCGCAACCGACAGCGACACTTTCCCTCCCGCGTCGCGTCGAGATAAACCAAGCCCGACGTCCGGGCGTGACTGACAGAATTAATTAAACCTAAAGGCAACAGCGTCGACTTTTTGCGATTATTCTCACCGTCTATTTTTCCCATTCATCGCTACGTAGCGAGTTTGAACAGCGGCTGCAATGCGCCGCTACAGGTCGATTGTCAAAGCAATGCGGTTTCGTATTATTATAGCAGCTGCGAGAGTTACAGAGTAGAGTGATTCATCAATTCTATTTATTTCACATAGTTCTTGGTTTTTCCTTTAACTTATCAAGCCAATTAACCAGACCCTACGTAGTATGCACTACATTCGCTGTTTGTGGGTAATTACAATGTGCATTCAAATTTAACGGATAGCATTAGTATAAGTTGTGCAGGTTGTCCGTCTAACTCGATTGTGTAAGTTTATTGCTCAATTTTGTTCATTCTGTTACTGTTAATAAAGCGAAATGTAGAACGTTGTGATCATGATACAATATTTCGTAACTAATTGCTTACAATCTCAAGAGATGATAATTTTCATAGTTCATCTACTGTAACTTTATATAATTTGGTAAGACTCTATTTAATTTATATATCATCATAACATTTTATTTATAATCATGTAAAGAGAGAAAACTCTTTGTAAGATAGAACCGATGGCTGTCCGATCTATACCGAGTATGCACGCATCAATTAAAACGTTTTTTTTATTATTTCAGACCATAGATTCTAATTCATCTGCTAAACAGAGTGGAGATAATAAGTAAATAAGTAGATAAGTCAATTGTTTGGAAAATAGCTCTTTGTGTATTCTTATACATGATAATAAATATATCAATATATTGATAAACTTCTAATTTTATCACATAGCATATTTTAATTGTGTTAATAAATTTACAATTTTATAAAAGCAACATTGGATCACTACATTTCCTATTTTCTTAGTATTTTTCAATATGATCTCAATGATCGCCCAATATGATCCAAATATTCCCTCTCTCATATTCCCTTTCAATGTTTAGAAATGTTTCCTCCTTTGGATCTATCAGTTTTTAATTTTAGACTCATGTCAGTAAAAAAATTAGACAAAGTCACAAAGTTTAGGTAGGTCATATAGGATTCGGTTACCTTATTAATGTGTACGACATATACTCGCTACTATTAATAATATCGTTATTATATAATAACTACGTTATTACTCTTTCTTCTTTTAAAGCATTTTATTAAAAATAATATGTAATATGTATCCCTTTAGATCGTTAAATTTATTCTTACTAAAGTAAAGGCTTTTATTGAAAATTACATCGCGACATAAAATCTTTTATATATTTTTTATATTTGATTATTATTGTTTAAACCTTTTCCATTTCCTATTTTCTACATTTCTATCTCGCTTTCCCCTTGCCATCTTGTTTCCTCAGAAGAGGGAGAATTTCGTCCAGCTGCACCGAGGCAATTCGTTCGACTGCTTATATTTGCGGAATTTATTGTCATTCGGTCCGTACTGTTACGCGGCGCACCGACCAGTCCGCGAAGGGGCTTGTTTGCGACGTCGAGTGCTATCCCGGGGATAGTTGAAGGGGTCCACCATTGTGCGGCCGCGATTCCGTGTGCACCACGCCGCTATCCGCTTTCCGCTTTCGAGCACTTATACACAGACGCATACACGTATAGAAGGGGTGCAACCAAACCTTCCTTCTCTTCGTCGTAGCAACCACCGAGTTTGCGGTTGCCGTCTATCGACGACCTACCTACCGTACACACACGCGTGGCACACGTGTCCGCCTCCTCTCTTTCAACCGTCCACCGACCGAAGAGAACTTCCAAGCACAGACACCACAACGGCGAATATCGAGTTCGCATTGACTTCGCGCGAGCACGTCGGGAGGTCGATTAGATTTGTTTGGTATCCGCGGAACTTCACCGACGCGGTGCGGCGCGGCGGCTACGAAGGTAAATTAGACGCGCGCCACGCCACGCCGGACGCCTATTCTCGCGCACGCGAGCGGCTTTTTATCCGCTCGCAGTTTGAATGTAGTTGGTGAATGTAGCCTTTTGTGGTCCTGGCAGAGCTTGAATATATGAGAAATGGAACGGTATAAATTCTGCGCGTAATGAAAATGAATTATGAGTTATTACAAATAATTCTCGTCCTCGAGAAGTAACTTCAGGGAACGAGTGTATTTGGAATGGCTATATAAAAGGAGAAATGTAAAATATTTCTATTACAAAACAAAGAATTTTATAAAATAATATTGAAGATAAAGGAAACGCGTAAAGTGAAATAGGCCATGATAAAATTAAGAAATTAAAAAAGAGAATTGAAAACTAATTATTTTTTTTAATATAATATTTTAATATAATTATTTTTTATACGACTGCAAAAATTGTACAGCAAAATTAAACTGATGTTTATCTGTATCCATTAAATTGTCGAATCGGAATAGTTGTGCAACATAAGCGAATCGATAACGCGTATTTGGAAGGTTCGTGACGTTTTGTCGATAGTATTAAACTCTCTTTCGGTAATTGGGTAGTAATTACGGCGCTAATCTCGAATTTAGAGCGATTGGCAGATTAATTAATGTTTCAACTTAAGACCGAAGGTATCCGCTGTATTGTAAATGCAGTTTAATTAAGTGACATTATACGCTCCTAAAAATAAAATAATTCCTATTTTTACTTTAATTTTTAATTGCAAAAGATTTACATTAATTTGCAGTGAATATAATTGGAATATCTGTTGTTAAAATTAACACATTTCACGTGTTTAAACATCCACTACAATTTTTGTATTTTTTTGACGTAAGATATTAGAAAATAACACAAACGTTATATAAAAAATTAATACAAAAAATGTTACATTGACACAATTTGTAAATAAAATGTGAAAGCATATTTCTTTGATAACATTAATATTTATGACATGTTAAATTAACCCTTTCGTGACCAGCGGAATAATATATATCCACTAAAAATTTCTTTTAACAAATTACATTGGATGCCTCTGTTTTTTATGATTCCTGCTGACATCTTACTCATAATGTAAAAAAATTTAAATCAATCATGAAGAAAGATTAAAATATTTATTTTAGAGTTTATATTTTAAAATATATTATTTCCGTGTTAATTAATTGTTCATTTACTCATAAAATATTGTTAAAATAACACAATTTATGAATAAGTGAAGATTGACATAAAAATAATGTTGAATATTTAATTTAACACAAAATGTTAAATACAACTAACACATTATGTTAAATTAATATTTAAATATGATAAAAATTCAATACAAAGTTTTAACAAGGACCTGTTTTAACGCAGATACAAAATGTTTTTTAATTTGAAGTATTTAAACTAAAATACAGAGTTAGGAAGTAATAATTTATTTGTAATATCGTACCTCTATTTGTTACTTTTTCAAATGTTTTAACGATCGTTGCTTCTTTATCTGAAACGGTAACAATATCGTGTATATTTTCATAACGACAGTGAATTCAGTCGCATTACTTTTATTGTATACTTTAATCTCTTGTTATCTTTATAATTATTCAGCAAATAGCATTTTTTATTTTTAATTAACTAGAAACATTTTATTATAGAAATATTGAAAAATGTTTTGTACTTTTATATCTTAGGCTGCATTTTGATAGCCATTATCAATGTAAATTTGTAGTATATGCGATATGTAACGTAAACTATCAATTTTTAATATTGGTAGTGAATATTGAAATACATACACAATAACGACATTAAAGTTTAAAAACAATAATGTTTAACAAAAATTATTAATAAAATCTACATATGTAAGCTATACAATTTCTGAAGATAAGCACATATTAAAAAATTACAATATTAATATAGAGAAGATTTCAGATTTAGATTATAGATTATAAATGAAGATTATAGATTTATTAGATAAATTTATTATAATACAGTATAAAGAAAAACTTGCTACATACATATTGATCGTTACAATTAATATTGATCATTAAATAATGCAATTTTTAAACCTGTAATATCTAACTATAGCATTCCAAAAAGTAATGGAAGAATATAACGAATTATTACTTATTAAATAACAGTAATGGTACTGCGTTATTTTTATATGAAGTAATATGTTTCCCTGCTGAAATACAAGCGCGCGAAAAATATTCTTCAAACTAATTTGTTCATACAATCGATAATCTTGTTTTTCTTTCATTAAATCCGCGTCAACATGCATCTTAACGACTAATGAATATTAATAAAAAAAAAAAAACTTTTAACGTACTACAATTCAAGAGGTTCACATTGCAGAACGCGCGTATCGCGTGCGCCAGCGTCAGCAGGTTTCGCGCGTGTGATGAAACCACGGCCGAACGAGCCAATCCATCATAGAGTCAGCTATCATTACGCGGTGACACCGAGTATAAGCGCACGCGGATTTTCCCATCCTCTCCCTCTCTTGCCCGCGCCTATCTCTGCACCCCGTCCACGTAGATTGGATCTAATTCCATTAACGAGGGCGTTCGAACGTTAACGATCCGCGGCCGGTGGCGCGCGAGAGCATGAAATCCGATCCGAAGAGTCACGCCTGTCCCGGAATTCTTATCCCATGCGGGATTTATGTGCCGTCCCGGCGACGAAGACGGAAAACACTTTCCGTGCCGATCGTCACGGCTCTTCTCGACGGGACGCTCGAGGAAGGAGTGAGACCCTCGTACGTCGCGTCGTGTCGGACAGGTTTGCGGCAGGAATCTAAATTGAATTTTTCCGTTTCATTTAACGATAAACTCGTAGTATTGGGTTAAACAAATGCGACTTACAAATGGCTGCCGTTATCATGTGTGCGGTCACCCCGTATTAACGATGGATGACTGCATCTCGTGCAACGTAACGCAGAATAAACAGAATTATCCCGAAAACATACATATATAATCAGTAGTCAATCTTAATAAAAGATATATATATACATACACACACATTGAGTATATTTTAAAAGCTAATATTTTCCTGATTATGTTTCCTGATATGATAAAATTGAAAAATAATTGTATTTGATTTTATTTTCTAAATGTAAAGAATGTTCTCTTGTAGTTTACTTGTTTCAAACGTTGATGTGTTGAAATATATATACAGTATTAAAATACGATGTGTAATGTATTATTATATAATGTAATATTAATTAACAACAATTCTGCTTGTTTACTATTAATTAAATAGTAAAATAGTTTAATAAGAATAAACAAATGTAATCGACCAATTTAAAACGAATAAGAAATTATATATATAAAGCAAAATGTATAATATATTTAATGTGCTATTCATGAGCTACGGTTTTATTATTTTTGATACAATTCAGTCTTATATTATAGTATATAGTAAATCGCATATGTTTGTTTATGTGCGTTTATGAAGCATAAAGCTTAAACGTCCAGCGTGAAAATTGGCATACCGGATCTCGCTTTTCAAGTCCCTCGGGAAATGCAATGTTAGTGCACGGTCACTCGATTTACGACGAGCGAAAATGGCCTCTTTGCAAATAGTGACGCTGCGATTTAATTGTTCAAACGGTAAAACTGGATCGATTCCCTCTATTATAAGTAAAATAAATTTTACGTGATATTTTTAAACATGGTGATAAAAGCATGGCAATCTCAGCGGTTTATTTGCAGATCGCAAAATGTGAAACATAATTGCTTTTTCTTCTGAGGATTCATAATTTCCCGGATCTTTATATTCCAATTCCATTAACCGTCTGATCTAGATTCCTATAGTTATACTTTCTACTGTTGCTGCAGGCTCTTTCATTGAATGTAATATATAATGTATATTATCTTTTGCTTTTACAACTATTTAATATTCTGAAAAGCATAAGATCGAGGAAGTCTTGCAAATGCTATTTTCTTTGCGATATTCATAAAGTTTTATCCTTCAATTTCCTTATTTTCTTAACCTACTTTTCACATGTCTTTTTAACGTTGTACCTTTCACTAACATTGCTACATCTTGCATTTAATACCCATTTCTATATTCATATATACAAATCTCAATCCTAATTTATTCAAGAAACTTTTTACTTTTCGGATAAATCTAATTAATAAAAGGCTATTTTTAAGAATATTGAAAAATCTATGTCATAAATTTTTATGGGCTTTTTAATATGTATGTAAATATATATATAATATGTTATATCTGCATTACATCTAGTTTTGATACTTGAAACAAGCAACTTATGATTAACTCTAATTAACTTATGTTTATTATAATCGTAAATAATTAATTTTAAAGTACACAATTTTTTTCCTCTCAAATAATTTTTACATTTTTTACTTATATCACTTTTTTGCTGGGACACAATAAACCTACAAAAGCCTGTAAAAATCCGTCATGTAAGTTTTTCAAAAAGTTCCCGAATATAATATTTTTTTCATTACACTTCTAAGCATAAAGAATATTTAATATTTTAAAAATTAGGATACGTTGGGTAAATTGATTAATTGGTATAGCTCAGAAATATTTTAAGTATAAAATACATAATACATTATTTTGTGTTTTATATTTTTAAGATCTTTATACATTTTTCATACTTAATCAATATGTATTTTTGATATTTTGTGTTATTCTACTAACAATTGAAGACTTACTGCAGCAATGGGCTAATCCAGCTGAATTTTATTCTTCTCATATAATATTCTTTATTTATAATCTGCGATAAACTTTTTGGACATGCGCTAAAATATAAGATTTTTGTAGCAATGTACAAATAAACGTATTTTTCCTATTACATTTTATCTTTAGAGAATTCACTTTTTCCATTTTTACAAAATAAGTATGAGTTAGCCCGCTGTTGTACCGTAAGGTGAGGTAAAGACTGTGAAAAACTGTCACACGAGCTACGCCAAAGTTATTACCCGAATGGGTTTGCGACACGTGCGAGAGTATGTTATGATCGATCACAAGATCACTACACCGCGCGGATATTAACGTAACTGCTACATACATTACATAAGTGTCACCTGTACGTCCCGCTAGTCAGTCTTGGATAATTATTACGAACGTTCGATCAACATCGGACAGGGGCGACGCATCGATCAATGTTATCAAGGTAACTCTATTGCTAACAGAATTGTTGCTTGACGATTATCGCACCTGCTATTGGATACTCGATACTATGAACCTATTACGACTTGATGCGGTATGCAGCTAATTATCGTCTCGCAAGCTATTATCACACAACACAGCATCCACCGATTACGCCTATTTGTTACCAATGTGTCACAATCCTTTTACACCACTATCGTAGTTATGCGGTGTAACGAGATAAATGAACACTTCCAGTATAATAACTCCATATTCTATATTACGTTTCAGATTATATATTTCCTTTTAAAATACTTATGGAATTTAAATCTCTTTTAAGTATAAACAATAAAATCTGAATAAATTTATGTATAGAATAATAATATAAATATTCATGTATCTAAAATTAATGGTTTGATATTATATTTATACACTATATTTAATGTATAAACTTTTTATATTTTGAGGTAGTCTATACTCGTGTGATATATGCAGTTTTTAAGATGAAAACAGTTTCTTCAAGATAGTTTTCAATGATCGAACGATCATACATCATCGCGTCATACATGGCGTATAAGCCGACTTTTTTGAAGGGTTTACATATCAGACCTTATCATACGATAATTCAAGACGAGCGAAAACAGAGATTCCTTGGGGTGAAACTCTCGCGAGGACCGGGCGGAATTGGAGACGAATTATGCGACGGGTCCTGGACGGAATCTAAAATCGAGCAGAGCGCGCGATGTCTCGTTGCTATTCAAGGAAACCTCTCGGATATCCACCCCGTTCCCAAAATGGCGCGGAGAGGAACCGGGGTAAGGGCGTAAGGGGGAGAGAAGAGGGTGCAGTTTTTCCGAGCTCGAGAGAAAGTTTGCCCAATTAAACGGGGCTCGATGTTTACCGCTCGTTCCTCTTATCGTCGTTGAATCGACGACAAGGGCTGAAAGTAGAAATAAGGGAAACATGTCTCGCGCATTCCTCCACCCTCCTTGTGTCCTCTCCCGGAACACACCGTCCCCGTTCCCCGCGCAAAGTGGAATCGATCTCTCCACGAAGCCGCCATTTATTTTCTCTCCCTCGTTTCTATTGGCAGTGCTTTGAAGGATGTACATCTTTTACATTATTTGACTGGGGGAAGGATTACGCCGGGCAGATATTTCACCGTTGCCTTCTATAAATGGGGACTACATCGACTGCGGGCGGAATTGTATTTGATCGATCGTCGATTTGCTCGGCGCGTTCCCGAGGCATCCTTGAAGAATATTAATTGCGGGGAATTGCGGGGAAATAAGTGGCGGCTAATTTATTGGATCGGAAGAAGGCTCAAAGTTTTCCGGATGTACTTGAGAAGTTATTGCTTTACTTTAACGTAGAATATCAGTCAGAGGAGGAAGAGAGAGAAACGACTACTTCTCTGAAGATCTCTCGTTACTCGTTATACTGTAAAATGCGAGGAGTGTTAAAATTAATTCAATGTTCTTATATACCGAGAGTTTAACTTATGATTAGATAATATTCATATAATTCGCAAAACAATGAAAAGTGTAAAAGTTCACTTACTGAAGTATTGAAGTGTTGGAGAAAACAGCGCTAATACTTTATATTTAATGAGATATTATTCGAAATCGTTTAACAGGCCTTTGTAGTTAACGCAAACCGCATATTACGCGACCCAATCGGTGTATGCAGATCGATTTTTCACTAATTATAATAATTGATTCCGTCGACATCGTGAAAATGAATCGGGATATGCACGTAAACCGCGAAACACATTCACGTTGTTTTACGCGCGACAGTAATGGACAAATGAGGCCGACATTGCATCGAATTGCGTTGCCATAATTATCACACAGTCAGCAATATTTGCTGCTCTCCGTATAATGTCGTTCCCGCGACGTAGACGTTTATCGCACCCCGGAGAGTTTCGCGCCGCAGGAAATAATTTGGTCGGCCGAAGACAGGATGGCATCGCGCAAGGGTCAGGAGAGAGAGGAAGAGTGCCTGGGGATGGTGGAGAGATGAGTATTCCTGTTCTCTTCCGCTAGCTATAGATTTTCATAATGCTCGCCATTGCGTCTGGAATTGCGACTGCCGAATGGTTGAGGCCCGGCCGAAGGGTTGAAAATGAGAGAAAAGGAACAAAAATTTATTGTACTCCGGGAAAAATTTTCCTCCCTCAAATAGAAATATACGGTACAATTTCGAAACAAAGTTATACGTAAAAATAAATAAGAATAGAGAATGTAGGTACATGTGTGTGCAATACGAATGAGAAAGAGGAAATATATTAATTATATCTGTTAAATTATAATGTAATATATGACAAACGAAACATAAAATGAAATATCTCACTTTTGAAACACACATTTACATTGAATAAACGTATTTAAAATACTGCCCGGCTGTATCTATAAACAGTATGAGAGTGGTGAGACCGGAACAGAGATCCGGCATTAGGGAAAGGATTTTGGGAGGAAATCCAGTTCTCCGTAACGAAAATAGAAAATGGAGAATAAGTCGCTGGGAAAACAGGAAGCGAGCGCGCGGAGAGAAACGCTTTGTCATTCGGGAGCGGACAGCGCTTAAAGGATATGCATACGGTTCTTGTTATCTTGACCACGTTCCGCTTCGCAACGCATAATTTCCTAATGGATACTAATGACATTCCCCGTGTGTGCCCAGTAATGCGTGTATTTCTGCTAATGTAAGAAGTTAACGCTCTTAGAATAACGTACACTCCCTCAGTGGCTTCGTCGTATTATCGCTTAACAAAAATAACGCACGATATACCTCGAACAGATTTAAATAAAAATTTATTTTAATTTCTGCTATCTAATTCGCGGTAATGCGTTAAACGGCAGACGACTATTACGATACAATGGAAATTATTGCAAATAATATTAATCAACTTTTAAAAGTACGTTGAATTTGCTATTATATTTGCATAACTAATTTTGTTTTAATTGGAATTTTAATTAAACGCCGCTGTGTATCAAATTTATTGCGCTATGCATTTTCTATGTTAAGAAAAATCGTCTTATAAAGAATCACAGACAGCAATTTCCGTTTGACCTCAACGATGCCAAAAACGGGATAAAAGGTACGATGAGAAAAAGGGGATCACTTTATTATCTTCCAACGGCAGACTGTGTGTAAGAGCAATGCGATATTAAGCGCAGAATCTCTCGAGAATGACGTAAGTAATGGTGACAAAAGTATCTTCATCGACGATGTGTAGGAGAGAAAAGAAAAATATTTTCACGCGAGGCAATCTGTCTCGGTGATATTCTCTATTATCGCACGCTTTATTACTGGTAATTGATGAAGCACCATCGTTTATTCTAAATCTTTTCACCTACTCATATTTCTTGCATCCCCGACAAGTTCCCTATTGAATGATATCAGTTAATCATTGTAATACGGTATAAAAATTTCTATAGCCATTTATATCGACACTTGAATAATAAGCAGAAAGTTGTAAAAATAATTTCCAACAGGTCGCCTATCTCGATAATAAAGATAGATTTATATGAAATTAATTTCGTCTAATTTGATAAATTGGGACACTTTTTTAATCTAATTTATATATATATAGCTATATATATAGAGAAAAATTAACGTTTAGAGAATTGTGAGAGCTTCCAAAGTATGGTAGAATTTATAAAACCTTATTATTTATTTAAGTTCTAACTCGTAATTAGGAATTTTTTGGATATTATTTTTAGAATTTGGCGTTTAATTAGAAATTTTAGGAATAGGATCGTACATGTGGCATCGTTTAAATCTCTCGTTTTTCCTGAAATTATCCTAGCACATCTTGTAATAACAGTGGTACCCCACGACTGCCGTATAGCCAATCGGAAATTCTTAATTAAGTCGCGCATTTTCCCACGATGCGTATCGCTATGGCTGTGATAAAAATATTTTCTCGGATAGAATTAATTTTAATCCGGCGGAGATATCTCGGTTATTGGGGATAAACCCCGATATATGAAATTAAACTCCGTCTATATGCAGAAAGCTTTATATATTAAACTGAATTTTTATACTAACTTTATTCACTCGATTATTGCAACGAGTGTACGTCTTCGTAACTACTTAAAATTAATTCAGCAAATAAGCTGATGTTATTTGTCATTTTAATGACAAAATAATGACAAATGATGTTTGCGAACATAGGTATTAAACTGTTTCCTCCAACTGCAAATTTTAATTTTTAACTGTGGTATAATTAGGTACAATTGAATTCTACATTAAAATTTATAACAAGAATTCTAATTATGTCTATATTGCATCAAAGATGCGACATTGATATAATGATATTAATAGACTGTAATAACCATGGATATTTTTTTAATTATACTCGACACGACTAATTTCTTATGGGATGAAAGTCCTAATAACGTATTTATATTTAATTTTGATTGCAATAAAACTTCTCCGATACATTAAATTGTTGTACATAAAAATATATAATAAATCAAATATATAATAATAAACCAATATATAATAAATTCAAAATTACCATTTATAACTTGATTTTTGGTGATTGCAGTTGAGATCGGGTATAATCTTTTCATTTGGGACAAACGACTTGTAACTTTCTCTGATTTGATTAAAGTTTTAGACGTATCATTCGTTCACGATATTGTGATCGATAAAGGGAGACGCTCTAGCAGCTGAGTCGGTGCCTTACGATGTCATGAAATTCGTACGATTTGACTGACATCCCCCTTGATGGTGGGTATTATCCGTGCATCAGGAAAACCAGCATACATTTACTGTAATGAGATTTCATCGAATACCGGCTGAACCCATCGGTTTGATCAGGATTTGAAAGCTATTTCTTTTTACTACTGAATCGCAACCGTGTCCTAATTGAAATGGGCGCAGCTACGCAACGGCTACGCAGCGCACATTTTGTGTACATATATATGTAAAAATAGGTTGCATTTGTGTAAATAAAAGTAAATAAACAAGACCAGACTAACGAGCAATGGCTGTTGGACGTTTAACTAACGGGCTGTGTATTTTGTTTAGTTCGATAGCATGCAAATAAATAGTTGGGCAATGGTAAATGGGAATATTTTCATTAAGATCTGAATGTGAGTGAAAAATTGAATTGACCGGGGCAAACTATTAGTCAATAAAAACTGCACGCGTACTGCAATGCCGCCGGAAGCGCAATAATAAAGATGTGAACATTGTCGCTAGTCTCCTTTTACATTTTTCTTCGCAATTATATTTATCTATCTCTCTGAGATTTATATCCTCACACAGTATATTTATAATATTTGAAAATCGATATGATTGATAACACTTTTAATGGAGTGTCACTTCTATTCAGAGACAAACATAGTGATAACAGACTATATAAAAATAACAATTATACAAGTTTTATATATGTATGTATATATATAGAATTGATATTGAATGAACCATTTTATATTTACAATAACTGTAAGATAGTTTATTCAATTATGTATATTAACTTTACATACTTATCATAATTACTTTAAAGTAACAAAACACAATCCAAAAAATGAAGCTTTTAAAAAGAGAAAACAATTTTTTCCAGCTTAATAGAAAATTATTAATTCATCAAATATCGCCAAAAAGAAATGAATAAACGTGATTTTTGTAATTTTCATTTCACAACTCTTTCAAACTACCCTTTTTGAATAGTGGTGATTTTAATATTCCACATTGAGACAAAAACTGTTTTTTTAACTAAATTAATTTAATTTGTATTTATTTCTTTTGATAAAGTACGTATGTATTTAAGTTAAACATATCTTTCATTTTACTTTAAAAAGGAAATTGTTTTATTTTGAATTCAGTCATTTAATTGATTAAGGTAAATACGAGTATAAACTGATGGTGATACATAATATATATAATATTTCAAGTTATCTTTGTCACTTTAGATAAATTATTTTGAACTTGTTATAATTTTGTACACGCCCAACGAAAGAAATAAAAACAATTAAATTAATTTAGTCAAGTGAACAATTTTTTCTTAGTGTATAAAATTATAACAAGTCCAGAATAATTCATTAAAAATGACTAACAAAAAAAAATTCAGTTTGTATTTACCTTTTTTTTTTGCTCTTTTTCTGCTTCTTATTTTTCTTCCTCTTAAACCTTGTAATTCTCCACTTCCATACCTCTTCTAGATTTTAGATTATCACGTTAATGTTTTTGCGAGTAGTGTGTTCGTGAGTTCATATATTTATCTTAATCAACTAAAATGATTAAATTTCAATTAAAATAATCTCTTTTTTAAATTTTGATCATCAAAACTGTCTTAACTTTAAATGTTCTCTACAGAAGCTTCCTTTTTATTTATTACACAAAAACGATACTCAAAATATACGAGTCACTCTTGTGGAAAGTATTATGATCTCTTTAAAAACCTAACAACGACACAAGAGCTAATTGGCAGACAGACATTAAGTTAGTTTACTTCTGATTGATAGAGTAATCTTTTTACCCAATTCTTTCGTAATAACTCGAAAATCACTTTTTTTTAATTGTGTCGCTTCTGAAGTGAAGGAACAATATAAAATTAGCTGTTACATTTATAGTTGCTATCATTATGTCTTTCTTTCGGTTGTAAGTGTAGAAACTTGATTCGAAACTTGATGAACTAAAGTTCATCAAAATCAAGGCAGAATATGCTCATATTTCCGTCCACATTCACACGAGGATGAGCAACGAAAGCGGCTAACGCAGCGTATCAGTTACTGGTTTGTCTTAAGACTATGTGGAGTCGCGAGGCAGAAAACGGACGAGAGCCAATTAGCGGTCGTTAGAGTTGCAAATAACTGGGAACCGCGTGTAGCCGCGTAATGCAACGCCTTGGAGGTGGCGCGCGCCGTTTGTTCGGGACGCCGCAGCAGTCGGAGAACGCCGGGAGATGCTTTCCTACCGCTCTCGTCCGGTAACTGACTGGGCCACGCGAAACATATTTCACCCACTAATGGCCGGCTTAGCATAATGTATGCCTCGGGCCGGGCCGCCGCCAACCTCCTTCCCCCTTTTCCTCCGTTTAAGGGGAGGTACTGTACTGCTCCATCTCTACTACCCTTATACCAACGCTCATCTCCTGTCAAAATAGATGTTCGTTATCCGTTTCTGAGTTATCGTCCTTCTCACTTATAGCTTCTTCGAGAGGACTCCCAGTTTGGAAATCGATCAATCGCGGTCACGACCGGCCACGGCCGCCTTGTCATCGAGGTCCTTTTTTTCCTTTTATCTTTAGGAAAACACGACAGCGAGGAAATCGCATTTGCAATAATGAATAGGCCGATGGTATTTCGAATCTCGTACAACCGCAATTAGTTTTGTAATGAAATGTTGCTATTTGTAGAAATATTTAATATGTAATTGATATTGCGCTGCCGTAATGTTCAATATGTAAATCTAATTTTCGTTTTTAATTAGCTCTCAATCGGGGAAAATACGTATCTATATTCCATATTTACTTTTGTATTATATAAAATGTGTAGGTAGAGAAAGAGAGGGAGAGGTAGAGAGAGTATGGTATAATATGAAAGGGGAATACATGTGTATTAAAAAGTAAACTAGGTAATACAGCTAAATATGCGAAGAGTAATATCGCAATTTAATCGAGAAAAACTGCAACATGGAAATTTTTTCCTAATTTGAAAGCCATTATAAAAATACTATCGCTTATTAAATCCACGTGCTTGCGGTTTATTGTTATCGTCCCACAATAGCCAGGAAATGGAAAATAGATCCCTGGTATAAAAGCGATGTTTCTATTTTTATACAGAAACGAAGGTACGCGACTTTTAGCGTCGCGCGCGCGGCCTTTACATTTTTCGCGCGGATATTGCTCTCTCCGTATAATGGCGTGGATCTCGGATACGAGATTCTAACAAAGAAGCGGATCATTCTTAAAATAGCGCAGGGAATACTCTCAAACCCGGAAATCTTTCTTGATAAGATCGAGCGAGCGCGCGCGATGTGGTCCCCGCGAAATGGGAAATGTGTCTGCTCTCTCTCACCAGTTCTCTTTCCCCTGAAAATGTTTCCCGAACGTACGATAAGGGTGATGACTGGTCTCACCATTACGCATCCGCGCGAAGTCAAGTTAAATCATAATTGATCGCGACAGTAGGATATTTCCGTGCCTTCCGTGCTTGAAAGGGGAGCGAAAGATATCATTAATTAATGAGTGTATATAATGAAATTATTAGAACAAGACTTGTTGGATTAAGATCTTTTTCTCAGATATGAAATTAGATTAATCATGAACGAAACTCAGTATCATTATTTATAACCTTCTGTTAAAAAATTACTGAAAACTATTAAGAAAATATTAATAGCTATTTTTGCAAAAATTTGGTAACGTTTTAATTGGAATACATTTCATTCTAAAGATTTCCAAATTTTTTGCTAAAACGCTAAAGGCCTCGAAGCAAACTTATAGTTATAAATCTGATGACTCTCTTAGATATTTACATACATATATACAATATTAGACAGTTTAAGTTTTATTAAACTTAAAGGAAACTTAGAGTACGTCTAAATTATTTATAAGTATTTTTTGTTACATAATTGTTGAGAACTATTTAAAAAATTGTAATAGTTGTTTATGCAAGAATTCAGTAACGTATGAACTGTGTGTGAGGTATGTTTAATTTGACTAAAAACTTTAGTAGTATATTTCTTTCTAAACACTACTAAGTTTTGTTTTTTTTTTGTAAAATGCTTAAAAGTCTGTACTCGTCGAAATAATTAGGTTTATGGTTTTACCGGAAACTTACGGTAATCATTGTTAGATAGTCGCAAACAGATTATTAGACGGTACGACGCCTGTGAGCTGGCGATAGTTCGTTGAAAGATATAGGCGCGGCATCTATTAGACCCTGCTCAGCCGATCGGATCGAGCATGTACGACCCGGCACGAGCCGTGGTCCAGGGCTATGGACCACCGAGCCGGAATCCTGGGAATTGCTGCGCTATCGGGGCCGAGTAATTTGTCGAGAAGCCAGTGGACTAGCCGTACGGCGCTGCCGACGGGATTTAAACGGATCCCGCCGACCGCAGGAGGGAAATACCGGAGTGCCCTATTCGACCGATGTACTCCGCCCGCTCGTTTCGCGAACATCCCCACATCGCGAACGGGAACGGGAACGGAGTTCATTCCGGAAGCATTCCCCTCTTTCATTCCAATATAACGACCAGTATTCTCTCTATATATATTATAAAATCGTATTCCTCCCCTGAGTATCGGCCGACAATTCGTGCTCGCCGCGTCATTCAGAAACAAACTTCTCAGCTATTGTTTCAGTGGCATTGTACGGGAACTGCGAGGTGTATCATTGTGAGTTTCGATGATGCGTGTATTATGCGGATTGTATTGAGCAGTTTCGCATAATGTAATTAAAAATTTTAAAGGAAATAACGCATAATATCGTACAGTTGAGAATACATGGCGCGACAAAAATAAGATTCATTGGTAGACCTTATTTAAAATTCCAATATTTATTCTAGCGATAGATTTTTCAATTTATTATAATTTCGAATCGGACTTAACTTCGATAATTTCTAATTTTTGCTGAGGAAATGTTGATATATTTGGTATAAAATGAAATAACGATTAATGTACGAAGAGTATAAATTAATGAAAGAGAGAAATATGATTTATTCAAAATTACAAAAAACTTGACTATATGCAAGAACAGTAAAGATCTGAATATATTAAAAAATCTGAATAATTTAAGATTTTGAGTTTTACATAGGAATTTAGTATCACGTTTATATTTACAGTGACCAACTATGCGTATCGTGCACAAAGCGCAGAACGCTTTACCACTTGTTTAATTTCAGCGACGCTCCCGACTTCCTCGTAAAGGAGCCACGCCGCATGTCCGACCGTGGGTGCGTTAAGGGTGCTTAGTCTTTGTGTTCTGTCTCTTGATAAAAGCCTTAGTTGCTTTTCATTACGCCGTTCATTACATCGTTCCCTCTTAAACAGAGAAGCTTCTGACATAAATTCTGAAAATTCCATTAAAAGCGTGTTTTGCGACTGTTGTTTCGACGTAAGTACTTGAATCGATTTCCCGCATAAGCGTAAGATTATGTAGGTACACGTAAATAAAAGATTACGATGCATGTGGGAAAGATTTGTGAAATATTCAATAGCTGGATTATAATGTAGCTCGACGTGAGGGAAATAAATAATATTGTAAAGAGCAAATTGTAGTCCCGAGATATGGTTCAATTATATAATACGTCCTTCTTTAAAAAGAAATAATAAATATGACTGGCACTTTCATAACTGAACAAATCTGGGACATTTCTTATTATAAAAATGCAACTTTATCCCTTCGTTTCCAATAAACAGTTCGTCTTATTGAAATATTTAACGTTCTTCCCGCAGGAACTTATTACATTTTATTGATGTAAATATAATAAAACCTCATTGCTGAATTTCTCATACTTATTGTCATTTCAACCGTCGACGTCCAATCGATACGCATTGGTTTATTATTTTCGCGTGAATGATCACACGTCAAATAGAATAAATCGACGATGAAGAAACTCGCCGGAATGAGATCACCTCGCCCTTGGCTTCCTTCCCTTCAAACTTAGCCGTCTAAACGCAATCACACGATCGGGTAACTTTCCAATCTCGACTTAACAGTGTGCGTTCTCCAAATCTTCGGTCTTCTAACCCTCTGCCCAATTCCCCTGCTCTATCTTCATCTCTGAACATACATGGATACGTCACCGTTCCCTGCCTCATATTTTTCCTGTTTCCATCCCGCATTTTGCATCGTGTTCCTCACCTCGTGTGTTTACTCTTCTCTTATCTATCCCTTCTGTTGCTGCGAGTTGCTCTTAACTCTTCAGGTCGTCCCCTCGCTTTCGTATCAATGTTCTTGGTTTTTCATCCTGTCTCTATCTTTGTCTTGCTCTTTCTTCGCCGTTTGCTCCTTATTATTTTATTTTGTTCTCCCTCTCGTTTCCTCAGTTCAGCCTCAGGTTCAACTGCTACGTTTAGCTCTTCCGAAGTTATCTCGATCTCGTTTTAAAATAATCCAACTCACTCCCAACCACCTCTATCCCCTCACCATCGTCGCCGCCCCAGGGGCGATCTTCGAGCTTAGTTCTCTACCGCACCGTTACCTTCAGCAACCTTTGCACACACTGATATACACACACACACACACACACACACACACACACACACTCTCTCTCTCTCTCTCTCTCTCTCTCTCTTTCTCTCTCTCTTTCTCCCTTTCTCGTATACCCTACGCCCTTCTGAACTCACGAAACCTAGACTGCAGCCGCAATTAGAAACCACGGTGCAGCCCAGAAACGCAGCCGCTTTAAATGCCGCAGGCCACCACCGCCGCATTCATCGCTTCTGACAAAGAGAGAGAGAGAGAGAGAGAGAGAAAGCCTGAGTAAAGGCGGACCAGTAATAGAACATTGCTACAAATCTCATAAAATAAAAGAATTAACGAAAGATTGCGGTTAATGGAAGTTCCAGTAGCATCGTGAGACAATCCAAATTTTCTAAACAGATGATAATCTTCACTCTCTTTCTGATTCATTTTTTTTATATTTTAATCGCGTATTATGTACTGTCAATATTTTAAATTAAATTGTGTATAAATTATGTCGTTTTTTAACAACAAAAGAAGATTTTAAAAAGCTCGATTTTTGCACAGAAGATGTGAAAAGGAATAATGTTTTGTACCCAAGTAAAACAACAAGTCATGATAACGCCAAATTACATTAAAATGAATTGTAAATGATTGTAAAGTGACTTACATTGATTATTTCGAAGTTATTTTGACATTATTTTGATCTCATGATGACTTGTTCTGCTTGGGTAGATTTTGACCTGTTCGATACAATAAAACTATTAAAAAGATTGTTAATGTTTGAAGAACACCTTGAAAATTGAGTATGAATGAAGCGTAATCAATTGTTTTTCCAAATTTCAATAAATATACCATGTTCTTACATAATTTTTAAGGTGTTCTCTAAACGCCACAAACTTCTTATCTAATAATTTTATCATAATTGGAAATTAAAGTATATAAAAATGTTATTTTTCTTTTTTTTAGAAAGAAATCAGCTGTTTTTAACATTCTCTCTCTCATTTTAGAAACAATTTTTGAGACTTATAAATTTTGATTTATAAGAAATTTTTCCTTTTTGTATTTGTTCAAGAAAAAAATATAATCTAATAATGCAATAAATATACGGAAAGGACGATTATATATGCTGAAATATCCGAAAATTTAGCTAGTTAAATAGATAGATAGATAGATAGATAGAGAGAGATTTGAAAATCTAATCTAATTTTGTTGGATCATCAAAATAATTATATAGGATGCTCAAACTGAGTGCTAGAATCTCAAAACTGTTTGCAGCATTGCTCATTATGCTTGAGTTTTCTGTGTAATTACTTTAATGTTTGAACAAAATAATTTTTGAACCAGTATACTTACTAAAATTTTGAAATACTTTCACAAAAGGTCATTCTTTCCGTATATCTTTCAAGTATAGAGAAAATTTGTATTATTTGTGCAAAATTTGTACTGTCCAAGTCTTGGAGAAATAAGCGAAATCAAGTAAAGTTTGAGACAAGTTAAAGCAGGCAGTGAGATAGCGCTATTATTGATTACACGTCGCTACGATTTCAGATATCGATCCTATACTAGAGCGAGTAACATTATTGCGAGTCTGGGTCGCTTTCTCGACGGAAATAAAATTTGCATCCTCATAACGACATTCCACGACGAAGTCTCGCGCGAATTCTAACTGCGTACAAAGCGAAGGCGCCGCCGGGCATCGCGTGGTACTTTGCAAGATGGAAAGGGCGAGGAAGGACAAAAGCGAATTGCGACGTCGTCCGTGCGGAGAGGGAAAAAAGTTTAGAAGAATCCGGGAATAATAGCGGGACTTCAATTTATCGAGCTCGAGAAGGCGAAAGAAAGAGAAATAGAATAAAAATTTGCCTTAGAAAACGTCGTGTTATATGTTATACGCCATGTTATACGTTATATTCTTACATTAATCCGTTAAATTCTTAATAATACGGTTTCCCTAGACACGCGCACGCGCGCTGCAGAAGAAAAGCAAAATATCACCAAACCTGCAAGTAAGGGTCATAAATTACATCAACTTTTCCAGGCACGACCAGAATTAAAGACCACAAGGTATCGTTAAATCTCCCTAGAAGGATCTAAAAGAGAATCCTCCCAATCGGCGAACAATCGTCGTGGTCATAATTTAGAACTTGTTCTTTTCGCCAGAGACAAAAAGATTTTACCACTTTACAAATAGAAAGAAGACGTTTTATTTACCACGTTCAAATATACGTAGAGTATCTAAAAATTTAGCTGTATATATATATATATTTACACACATATATATGCATATATAAATACAGATTTGAAAATAATTTTGTTGGATCATATCAATACAATTATATCATATAGAAAGAAATCAAATTGGTTATTAAAATATTAAAACACACATTTTGCAGCATCACCCATTATGCTTGACATTTGCAATTATTATATTTTGACTTAACATGATTATTTTTAAATCTGTATTTTAGTTAAATTTTTAGATATTTCAGAAAAATTTCCATGTAATTATGCAATTGTACACAAACTTAGTATGTGTCAAGATGTTATATTCGATTTTTACAATATTATTACAATATTATGGAGTAAAAAATACGTGATACCATTTTAAAAAAATTAGAGTAATCTTGACTGTTTTCCTAAAAAAGAATATTTTGCAAATGATTAATACTGCAATTTGTGGTCACAATTAAACACTGACTAACTTTTATTCAAAATAATTTTTGTCAAATCATTGTAAGTGCCAGAAGAATCATGATGACAGTTACGTAGGACATCTTGTACATTCTGCCACATATCTATACATATATTATGCCATGACCCTGACCGCGCACAGAGTCAATCTTTTAACCGCAGTGAGATCTTCGCGAGCTCTGGTATGCCGCGAACAATATCGCTGGCTTGACAGGGAAGAAAGCGACGTTCCTTTCCAAGGGCGAACCGAAAAAGCCGCGGTATTAGAAAGCGGTGCCTTTGTCCGGCGACTTCATTGTCTGCATAGCGAAAATATTCAGGAAGCACGGCGATGAGAAGCCGGTCCTGCATCGTTGGACGCACGTTATCGCTCTTTATGCGGTCGGCCGATTAAAGTATGAATAATTTATACTCCTTCACTGCTCGCGCGGTTCGCGAGCGCATATTTGGGGTATTTCCAGCGAGAGGATTTAATCGAGTGAAATCGACCCTTTGACATCGAATCGACGCTTTTACTTTAATCCTCTTTGAATCGGAAGAACTTTTGAACAAGCATACCGTTGCATATACGTTCAAACACAGCGAACAGTTAGTTTAATCCTGATGTGTTTAATCTGGATAGGAAATGTGTTTTGCTCAACTCTATTATAAATTCAAAAAGCGGTTTTGAACGCTCGTTGTGAATACCTATATACATTTATATCCAACTTTTATCATAGCTACCAACAATACGCTTTATGAAACTGAATAATTGTAAAAACGTATAATTGTGTTTCAAATGTTATATGTATTTGATATACGTTTTATCTTAAAATTGTTTATAATGTTACATTAAATATACAAGATGACAAAGAAGAAATCTCGGACTGGTAAAATATCATAAAAACAAGACATTTAAGAAAAAAAGATTTTACGCAAGAGAAGCTTTCAAAGTTAATTTTAAAATTTTTAACGGAAACGACTTTTTATTCAATTTGTTCTTGTAGTTGACAACAAGATCTTTTTCAAATACAATGAAACTTCTTTTGATTAAGTATTTTCCGAGTTGAGATGCAAAAGTTAATTCAAGTATCGGTAATTCAAGTACTCAACATTATTCAAAGTGACATTATCAGCCCGACCGATGACTAAAATCTTTTAAATATTATTCAAGATCATGACCATGCCAACATATCAAGATCAAGACTATTGAAGTTATTCCTTTTATTTTCACTTTCATGTAAAAATAAAAAGAAGAGGCGTGATCTGCCAATGCCTTGACTTTGACGTATGTTGTCAAGCTAACAAGATTCAAAGAATGTTAGTCGTTAAACACCTTGGATATGTTAATTATTCAAGCCATAACTTTGGAATTTTCTCAACTTTTATGTTAAAAAATACTCAATTGAATATCTTGTTTTAAGATATTTCATTAGTGAGGACTTTTTTGGCATCCTGTATAATTTTTCGAAATAATGTTATTTTTCTCGAAAATTACAAAATTCAATTTAAAAAAAAGAAATGTTATTCAAGATATTAGAGAATTGTTATAACTTATTGTTAGAAATACCAATTTTTTAATTATGAAAAGGTTTCGATCAAGCAAATGAATTGCCACGAAAATAGATGAACTAATAAAAAATTAAATATTTCAGGAAATTAGACTAAAGGAAATTAATTAATGAAAAGTCAAACAATTTTTTAGTTTTCTACTTTTTATTATTTTACTTTTTATTATAGAAGTAGAAATCTGAAAAATAGAATTGGTCAATAACGCTTGGTACTTCTATACAATAGAAAGAATAATTTTGCTAAAATATCTAAAAATTTATACAAAAAATAATTTTGTTGAACCATTAGAATAATTATGTAGAAGACTCAAGCATGATGAGCAAAGTTGTAAAAAAAAAGTTGATGTTTTATTAAACCTGCTTGTGTAATACTTAATTATTTTAATAGTTGAAATAATTACGTACAAATCTATATTTAGCTAAATTTTTAAAGCTTCAACAAAACCGTTCTTTTCGTGTAGTATTAAATGTAATAGTATTCTACTTAAATAAGCGAACCTTCATACCCTTTTCTTTCTCTCATGGTTACACAATCGTTATTATCGTCGCTGAAAATGATCATCGTAGAGATGGCGTAAGAAACACTTTATCGAAAGCATCATTCACTACGATGAACCATTAAGCGCTAAAACGCGATAGCGCTTAATGCTCCATTCCGAGTTTCATTAAGCCAAGCGCATTTGCGCTTATATTCGCCGTACCGCTCAAGATCGCAAAATAAAACGTCCGACCTTATCGCGTAGCACGGCTACATCTTTTCGCATGCTAATTAAGCGAGCTTTATTACGAGCCTCCCCGTCCGACTCCATTTTTCCGATGACGCTCGCGTGGATTTACGACGATACGCTTCTTCATCTTTCTCACACTTTTAGAGAAGACTGATGCTAGTTACCATCCTTATTTTAACGAAATGAAGAACGATATTTTCTTCACCATCGTGCTTATGAGGGAAACTTACTGGTTATAATGAAAATTAATATTTAGCAAAATGTGTGCTGTGATAATTAATCTTTGTACATTTCATTTCTTCTCATCCAAAATCAGGGGGTTCCTTAAAGTCATTCTTTTGTGCAGACTCAGCATATTTATAATATAAATACCGACGAGATACTATTAAAGAACATTAATTTTGGGTAAATTGTGTTATGCTCGCAAAAAACGCTCTGATGGCCCGGAGGTAATTGGAGATTTCGATAACATTATTGATATAAAAACTGATATAAATTTACAATTATTAACACAAATATTTGGTTAATGCATTATTAAATTCATGATTTTTTTATGATATAAATGCTCCATAAATAAATATGCACACTTGTAATACTATAATATCGTATGTATTGTCGCAAATTTTCAGTTACATATATCATCTTTATTGAGATAATCAAATTTGGACAACAAAAAATCATAATTTTAAATAAAATATAGGAATGCGAACTCCCGCAAGGATGTCAGATGTCAATCTTTAATAATATCTCGTCGGTAATATAAATCTATCCAAGGACATGTGCAAGGGGAAGCACTTGCTTGAAAATAAATGCCCTAAATTGGAAAACAAATTATAAAAATTTTGCGATGAGGAACGAAAAGCTGCTTTTACATAAGATCGTAGATTGTAAATTTGTTGCGTCAGCCAATCTCGAAGCGTTTCTTTTAAAATTGACACTTCGGATTGATTGAAGCAACAGCTTGCGAGCAGCGACTCGCGTTCTAAGTCTTAGATAGATTCAGCTAAATGCTCATTGTCCAAATCGTTGCGCATGACGTTATCCATATAAGAAAATTTATGGGAGATTCTCGAAGGCTGACTTTAATGTAAGTATTTTAATGAGTTTTGCGTGAAGATATACATTTTTACCTCCTCTCTCGAAAATTCTGGGTGCTGAATGAGAATCTATCCTGAGATTCTCTTCTGATATCTCTCGACGCCCGACGTCCGTCATCATGACGCCGAAGGAGGGATGATTCGCGATCGGAACAGCGTCACGTTCTCACGCCCGTCATCGGTACTATCGCGAATCAATTGATCGGCAGCACGCGTTCTCGTTGATATTCCGGGGGCATAATCTCCCGCGGGTGCCACACGGTGCATTCGCTGCCGCAAGCGATGCGCAACAAATATCTTCCTTTCGACTTCTTCCTCCCCCCTCTCTTTCACACCTTCCTAAAATCCTGTCTCCGAATCCTGCGCTCGGTTTCTTTCCCTTTTCTCTACTTCCTCTTTTTTCTTCTTGCTCGCGACAAGTTTTCTCGTTAGCATTCCGTGTCTTGTGCACTGCACTCTCGCGGTTCAATTTGCTCACTATGCATAAGGCATTATGTGGCGGACGACGACGTCACCAACGTCGTCGTCGTCGTCGCGGATGTCGCGACGCGCTGCAGCAGCTAGCTCGCAAAGCTAGTAAAGTTCGCTGTTGCGCGCCGTCGTTGTGGGAGAACGTGCTTTACGTGGTCACATTTACCAAAATTTACGCCTCTACGTTAACTCTCCGCCGCTCGACCGCGACGGCGAGCACTATCCCGAGAATACGAGCGCGAAATGGGTCTCACTTTTCTCGAGGAAATGGCTTCCCGCCCCCGCGAGACGCCGCCGCGTGGTCTTATAGCGCTTGTAGTAGCATATCGCCGTCGAGACGCAAGATGCGCTTTGTACGACACCGTTGCGACGTGCTGAATAAAGAGTCCCGACTAAGGATTCTATACGCCCCGTCTAAGCATAGATCCCATCAATTCGCTTCCGCCATGCATTTCTCGTGCCCGCATATTGCATAGGGTATATGGCGAACGAACTTTCTGATTGTCACCGCTAAACTTGCTACTAAAGCGCCGTGTTTCAATCGATAAACAGACTAATATTATTTCGCTGTTACATATTATATTTTCGTTATACATTTTCTTATATGTACAGCACAGAGCGTTGAAAAAAAGTTGTTGAGACGTTGCTGATTGTTGAATTTTTTTTGTTCACTTTTTTACGTTTTGTATCTGCAAATTTGATTTTTTGAAATTAATTAGTGTCATTTAATCAACATATATTTAATGAATCTCACGAATTTCCCGTGTCACAAATAATTGTTAACAGATTTTGACGCCAGCTTCGGAGGGTTAAATCTTTATAAATTGATGTTTATATATCGAGTTGCAAAAAAAAAATAAACGATGAATCAATACTCGTGTTTTTAAATTAATGGAATAACGAAGCGATATCGGTATTTCTGAATAAGTTTAAAAAAAAAACGCTGAAATTTTTTCGTTACTAGAAATATCGATGATTTAATCCGTCGTTGATTCTATCGCCAATTGACGAATGGATTAATATTGATGTTTCTGGATGAACAACGAATCGCGTTTCCCGTTACCTTCTGTCACGGTTGACTTTCCGACAGGAATCGGCACGGGACGGTTGTCGACCGCACGAAATGGGAGGCCTTTCGACATTTTCGGCTTTTCATGCCGAGGCGACGACGTGATAGCACCACGGGGGACATATTTCGCGACTCGACACCATGAAGCGCTTCGAATAGAATGTCGCGCTAACCATTTCACGCACACTCGGCACCGCATTCCGACATATCGCGCGTTACCCGCCGTCGCCTTTTTTTCCTCCGTACATATTGTGCACGACGCCGCGTTCTACATATCCCTTTGTTGGGTTAAATGCCTTTCTCCGCGAAATATATCTCCCGTTCGCGCAATGCCTTATTGCAGCATGTGCGCGTCGTCTTATTACGTATTCACTAGTTTCTTTCTACCAGTATACGACGGTCCTCTCATGTTCAATTTATTGCGCGTACTCGCGATTCCCTTTTATACGAGGAGGAACCTCCTTTTTGCTAGAATGCAACACCGCACCGGGGGAGAAAGCGCGGGAAGAGAGGGAGAGAGGGAAAGAGAGAGGAGGGGGAGAAGGGGGACAGCTTAAACCGTATTATTAAATTTCTCAAGCTGAACTGCATCGGGGAAATAAGCGTCGCGCGGCTACATAGCCATTGCTCGTTCATTAAAATACAAATTCCCTATTATCATCCTTTGTCAAGAGCAGCTTGCGTTAAGAGTCGCGCAGTCGGCTTTACTGCCACCGGGCATACGGTTCCCCACGTACATTTTTCAATAAAGCTATCCCCGAATATACGATAAGCATATTTAAATGAGGCTACCGCTGTTCCTTTGGCGTCCGGCTATATCGTTATGGATACAGGAACCCCCGTTGATGTGGGCGAGATCGATCGATGTCGATGACGATTAACAAATATCCCGCTTGCAAAGCGAACGGACTGCGGATAAGCGTAAGCTCCCTTGGGTTGCAAAATTGTACACCGCCGTGAAATTATAGCTCTCTCTCTCTGTAAACACGCCGGTGGGCGCCCGGCGATATTCTCTCGCAAAACTGTGCGCTAACCCGTTGCGGCGGTTTGTATACGTACATAAAACGGAGCACCTGGCAACGACGGAAGTCCGTGATTTGACGGAAGGGAGGGGCAAAAAAAGGGAAAAGAAAATGCCAAGGCGTAGAGAAAATGCGTCACGAGACTCACTAGTGTATCGTCGCCAGTAAATTCCAACGCATACCTCGTGGCATTTTCGCATTTTCGCTAGTTTAGCCTCTGCTCTTTCTCTCGCTGTGTTTCTCTTTTCCGTTTCCGCCGCGCGTCGCGGCGCGAGGCGAAAAGAAAATGGAAACGCGGGGCATCTCGCGGCGCACTCAGAAAATACGAATAATGCCGCGACGAGAGAATATTCCTCGTAGAAATTACTGTGTCGCATCTGCAATTTTTCACGGGGACATAGCTGGGGAAGGGGGGGGGGGGGGGGGGGAGTACGAACGGCGCGTTTGTCCACACACGAGTCGAGTACGACCGCATGCGCAAAAATTTTCTGGCCGTTGAGCCAGCAACAGACCTCAGCAAGAAAAATTCGCCCGAAGGCAGATTGGAGGTATTTATATGCACCGCGCCCCTCTCATAATGTATTGTTTAAAAAATGTTTCTCTTCATATTTCGTCACAAAGCATTTCAAAATTTACATATCCTATATGATGGAGAGATTTCTTCATTAATTAAAAGTGACACTATTATAATATTTCATTTCACGTTTATAATATTTTATATTTCATTTCTTTAGTATTGAAAAAAACTTTAAACATTTTATATTCAAATTATGATTTCTGAACTTACAATTAGTTATGAGATAGTAACATAATTATTTATATATTTCTGAACTGTTTTTTTGATTTATAAAAGTTCAAAAATTATTCATTTTGATATTTTTCTTAAGAAATTATTGAGTGGTTTATAAAAAGTTTATAAAAAGTGCATTATCGAACTTATATGATTAATAATTTTAGCTAATTTGTATAAAAACCTATTACAGTATATTTCGAAAATAAAATTGTTTCTCTAATTTTTATAACTAGAATAAAACTAATTCTTGATTCTTTTCTTCAAAGGCGAGAGAGCTATAAAAGTCTTAAAATACTTATTTTTTTGTTTAGCAAACCAGTTTTATTAGTTTGCATCTGTTTATTAAGACAGTTTAAAGGCGGAAATATTCTTATGAAAATCTCTAGGTTGACTAATAAAGGAACAATTTTCTCTGTTTTGTTAATAATAACTTTAAGAACAATTTTATTTTTCGAATAATATAAGTCTGATTCTTTTTAACTAAAAAAAGATTGGAAAGATGTTTATCATAAGAAAAAGTAAAAATATTGTTAATACACATTGCAATAAATTAACTTTTATGACTGTTTTTCAGACTTTATAATAATTACGTATAAGTATACGCGAAAACGTACAATTATATACATACTAGTGTTTTATACAGCCATCTCATAAATTTTCGCGTATAGTTATCAAACATAACCGGTCAAACGCGCCTAATGCCCTATAATTAACCATAAGCTTTAATATTACTAGTACATAGGAAATTGAGGTTAACGATCATTTAATTTATACTGATTATATGTAGTGCCCAAAAGTATCGAGACGCTAATTGAACGGCGAATTGACCTTTCATATGATCACATCGCTTGTATGAAGCTTGTTAGGCGAACAGTCAAATAATGGCTAAAAGTACCTGTAACAATGGAACAAGTCATATAAGCCGGGACCGGCTGTACCATCAAACATGTAATGAGGGATAACAGCCTCGAGTCGTGAATTGTCGCAGCTAATCCGATAACAGGGATATTGTGCCAACATTTTTTAGTACGCTATGATTGATAACGTTTTCATTAATAACAACGATGAAATAATTTTTACTTTTTATTTATAATATTATTATCAATAGCAACATAGCAGAAAACAGATTTTTCGTCTGTATACGAATGACATCTTCCACACCTTCCTTCCTTCTTTTTTCTTCATTTTATGCGATGTATCGTGTAAATTGACTATGTCGAATACCATAGGTAACTGAACATTTGAAACCAGTGCATATATATAATGTATGTGTGTGTGTGTGTAGGTATATCTAGCTATACAGCGCACAAATGTTGAATCAATATTTCAGAAACATTGAATTGCAACATTGCACATGTTAAGTCGACATTGCGAAACGTAGATTCAACAGACGTTGCGCGATTCAACATTCACAAATATTAGTATCATATTATTTCTAAGAATATTTGGTTCCTGAATTAATTTTTACTAACAAAATATTCTTAAAAAATACTTTGCATTTATTTTCATCTTGGAATCTTCAAAGAATCATTTTATGAAAACTCGAACTGCGCTTTTTATTCTATCTGATGACTTTTTTATTTATGAGAAATAAAACTTCACACACACACACACACACACACACACACACACACACACACACACACACACACACACACACACACACACACATTGAATCTATCTGATGGCGCGTACTGCTTCTGAATGAGAGACTTTAATTTTAACGTAGCAGCAGCAATAATAAACGATATAGAAAAATCAACATAGACTCAACGTTGAAAAATATTTACACAACATTCAACATTTAACATTGTAACGTCTTAGCAATATTTTTTAACGTTTTGAGCTGTGTGAGATATTGAAATGCTGCAAATCTAGCTAAATCTAATAATCATGATTGCATAATTAATAGTTGATACTGTACATTGCTAGAAAAAGTTAGTATTATTGATAAAACACATGCGAACGATATGCATGTTCCCTTGTGCATACATTGTGCACGGCGATAGGTGCAGCGTATAATACTCCGCACATAGGCTCGTACAGACGTGCGTGACAAGAGTGGTATAAACAACGTAAAGTGGAAGGAGCGAAACAGGAGCACGAGTGCTAATCGCCGTGAGTTGCGTGAAACATAAAATAAAATGGGCATTGGACATCATCGCAGGTGGCCATATTAACGTCACCTCATTGCGGAAATTCCGTAAGCGCGAGAGTAAGTATCGTAAAGTATCGTTTCTCACGCGCCGCGCGAAGAGGCTGCGCGAGAAAACTGTCGTAATTTTTAATTACGCATGAACGAACGACCTTAATGACCCTTTTTATTACCGTTCGTTACCGGTACCGTAAAGGTACACGAGCGCAACTTGTGTAAGTTACTCTTCTCAAAGAGGATTTATCTACGTCGTTTTACCGAAAATTATAAGAAAAAGCCTGTTTATCTCTTTCTAAAAATTGACTTTCTCATTCTTCAGAATTTTTTTATTCGCAGCACTAAGTAACTTTATAATTAGATGTCGTATATAATTGGTGATGAAAAGCTCTTCGAAATTTCCATTTGTCAGAGCCAATATTTCACGATCACGTCAAGGTAGATATAGCTGTCACATTAGGCGACTCAACTTAGAGAAAAGGTATCTTTCGTATTGTTGCGTGTCAGGAGAGCGAAAAATTGAGACGTTTCTTCCGGCAAGCACGAATCCAACGAGCGAACACGACGCTTCGTCATCGGTCGATCAAAAAGGAGAGAAGAAAGAACGTACCGAAGTTTTGGAGCTGATTGATATAATAGTTTCGATGCCACATGTCGAGCTTTTTTCTGCGATTCTCAATTTGACTCAAGTTCCATTACTGATCGCCGTAATTTGGCGAATGGCCGAAAAAATAGTTTTCATATTGCAATATCGCTGACCTAAATTTTTTTCCCTTCTTCGCGACGATTTTACGTTTATCTTAACGGCTTCTCGGCGCATTTGGCGCGTTGAAATAATGTGATGGAAGCGTTTTTACAGTCAAAAAATCTAAAACGCAGTTGATTTTAATATTTTTTTATAATTAAAAACAGTAACTATATATATAAAGGCTTAGCAAATTAAAAATTTAGAATCGTATAATTAATGGACAATGTATTATATATGAGTCAAGCAGGAAGTTTATGCTAGTAAATTAAAAAAATATCCGCGAGAAATTAAACTAACAATATTTCATATGTTTCAATCTCTTATATTAGGTCATTTAGATTATTTAGACGTTTTCACCAAGAATGACCTGAGATTCGGAATATTGTTAATTTAATTTCTTACGAAATATATTTTTAATTTATTATATAACATAAAAACTTTTTTCTTAATTCTCTCATTGTCCATTACACAAATGTAAATTTTTTAAATTTAATGTTTATCCGCTTCGAAGGAAAACTATTACTGTCTTAACAAAGTGGAACAATCGCCATTTCCTTTTATGCAATATCCGTGGAGATCAACTACACAATTTTTTTCCGATATTCTTATACGACTTAATAACTTATAGCTTAATGCGAACATCAACTGTTACAAGAGATTATGATCGTTACTGTAGGCATTAGGATACGATCGATATCCATTATAGGCATTATAGCACTACGAGATTATAGCCGGTCGCGGTTACATTAATGGAGTTGTTAGAGCTTCTGTAATGATGCAAAAAAGGATCACGCTTTTTGATCTTTTGCGTAATATTGTATATATATATCTGTACGATGATAACCTTTTCGTCCTTTTTTCAAATATTGTTAGCAAAAACATCGTCGACCCCAACTGCTTCGATATCGATTATACAGGGGTAAGAAAGTGGAAACAGTTTTCGACGACGATTTCACTAAAGAAGAACTCGACACCCCCGATAGAAATACTTCGCAAATCTAACCTTCCAGGTTCACAATTTTTCCTCCACACCATTGCTTTCCACCTTAATGGCGCAAAAAACTTTAATCATTCACGTTACAGAATCGCAGAATCTCTCGAAATTCAATATCCGCTAGTATTTGCAATAAACAGATAATACAATTATAATGTAGCAATTGTTTGCTAATAAATTATTTACTACACAAACAATGTTAAAAAGAAGTCTTCACAACAGGTTTTAAACTTATAACTAGAAATTGATTAATATATATCGGTTTTATAGGATAAATAATATTTTTAATAATATTTTAAAAAATCTCTCTCTACTTGTTCTACATCTATCTACATAGTTAAATTTATAATATCAAATGATATCTATATGAGATATATTTTTAATTATTCGTATAGATTGCCACTGCTCCTATTCGATATCATTAATTTAATTAAAACAGAGTTAAACAATTTAAATCAAGAAAATGTATTAAATTTAACTTGAATTTAGTTTATTTATTAATAATCTGTACATTAATATGAGCGTTATCTTGAAACTATCTATAGAAATGGATTAATTGAAATTTTGACATGCATGGATCGAAGTTAAAATAATAAAATGATATTTTTAATTCAAGAGATTGAGTTACTATTGCTCTTTTGGTATCTAATAGGTATCTAATAAAGTACTTATTTTCTTCTTTATGGTTACTCTTAACCGTTAAGTATCAAAGGAGCAATAGCCTAATTCCTTGAGTTAAACGTTTTATTATTTTTAACCCTCCGTGAATCTGATGGGTTATGACATACCCTAACAGGATGAAATTCTATAACTTCTTAAAAAGTACTGCGCGCAAGTTGCCAGTTTCGTGCAACTGGAGAGTGCGTTCATCAATCATACTAAATTATAGTATATTTATGATGAAGTATAACATGGGGTATGAGATACACCTACCCATATATGATCCATGTTGATTTTCTACCTGGTTCGCGGAGGGTTAACTTTGATGTGTGTTAAAATATGAGTATAATCCATTTCTGTGATTAGTTTCAAAGTCAGTAATGTCCATATTAATGTCTGCACTCAATAAATAATAAACTAAATTTGAGTCAAATTTTATACGTTTTATTGAGTTTATTTAACCTCATTGTTTCAATTATATTAATGATGTGCTGTGTAGAAAAACGATGTAATAGCGATCTATCGTATAGAAAAATGATTAAAATATGTAACTAAAATTGGGTATAATTTTTATCATTATGAATTTAACAGTATACTTTGCGTTTAAAACCATGTTTTTCGCTACATATGTTATCGTACTATTTACTAATAACTATCTTTAACGATTTTTAATAGAATTAAGCTAACATTGGTTAATCAGTTATATGACTCTTATATCCGACGTTTAGCACGTCAGTTGATTATGGTACATACTTTCGCAAAACGTCGATCGTGACTCGCCTAAACGTTGAAAGTTGGCTTTTGGAAGTCAAACAGGTAACCCATCCCTTATCGCACGTGGGAAGGCGATTCGACTAATTTTATATGCTCTTCAGCCAAAGGCGCACTTCGCAGAAATTACGGCAAATGTAATCGATAAAGGTCTCATGTATATTCATAATCGACGCGAATGGCTAACCAAAGTGTCCAGTCAGATAATTGCCACTGCGGTCGAGTCGAGGTAAAATTAGATTGTCCACCTGAAGCTAATTCTTCTATCTTAATGCAAGGATCCAGAAAATTAAACGTCAGCGACTGACGAGCAGAATTATAATATAATAAAATTGTATTATGATTTATTTTGCATACACAGCAAAGAAATTAATTAAATTCTCGTTATAAAAAACATGTTTGTGATGAAATAACCGATGTAAAGGTTAAAAATGTGTTGTTGCATAGTTTCGTGATTAAAGAAATCGTTTTTAGTTTAACATCAGCTTTTAACGGACATGACTTCAGGATTTCTTATATAACTGTCTAGGTCTTGGTTGACCGCGGAACGGAAGCTCGTGCAGAATTTAGGAAAACAAAATAATAAACAAGACAACAGACTTTTGGGGGAAGAAATATGACGCAATTTTATCGTGCAAGGAAGTGTGTGAGAAATCATCTGCCTTGTAATTAACAATCTTCTCGCGCAAGTTCGAGACTCGTACACAATTACACATCGCAGTGCTTTCACGCTCTTTAATCTGCTGAACTAAATTCCATGTGACCGATTCACTTCTGACTTCGTGGCTTTATTCTTTTATTCTCTGTGGAAGAAAGTCGCGTGAGCGTCATAATCGAGTTATCAACAGGTCAAAGTGCTCGCTACCCGCAGATACATTGCGGTCAATTTTATTTCAGCTGTAATTTCTCGCGGACTAGTTAAAAGCTCTTTATCTTACTTATATAACTCGGAAAATATTGCTGCCATTTTTGATAAGGAATAACCAAGTGTGTGTGTGTGTGTGTGTGTGTGTGAATTGGCTACGGAATTTTTTTATTATTAAATTATTGTCGAAACTTCCGCAGGATTTAAATCCTTTCTTCGAGATCGAATCAAAGAGCAAATGTAATAAAAAGCAAGTGTATGGACGGTGAAATATTTCAAGCCGGACATTGCCTACTGATAAAAGCTCACTATCAATCCCTTAGTTCCAGCCGGAAAGCCTTTGTGTACCGTACATGTGCCTGCATGTGACAGCTTTAATATACCACAGCTTGGTTCTCTCCTTTTCTCCCTTCCTCTCTATCTTCTCTCCCTTTTCCTCTGTAATAGCTACCCTCGATGTTCATTATTAATAAGACGCGCGAATCTCTTTAGAGCGAGATACACATTATCACAAGGCTGTGTCTTATCTCGATAGTACGAACGTCGGAAAATCTACGGGAGTTAATCAGCGTCGCGTCGCACAAAATCAAAAGAAACTCCCACGTTACGGCGTCTTCTGTAAGTACGAACCTCGCAAAACTGAAAAATAAGGAGAAAAGTAGAGACAAAAGGATAGATAGATAGATAGATAGAGATAGAGAGAGAGAGAGAGAGAGAGAGAGAGAGAGAGAGAGAGAGAAAGGAAACGTGTCCGTAGATGATTCGTATCAGCAGGTGTAATATACGCGTTCGCGTTGGTTCAGATTAAAGAGAGTTTTATGCGAGCTACACCATGGCGTTATTAATCTTCGAGGAAAGTCTCGGTAGGACGAAAAAAGGGTAAAAGGAATGAGAACACGAAGGAGCGAGGCTCTGAAGAAAATGCCGGCGGGCATGCTAGAGTCGCCTCCACGCGTAAGTCTTTTCTCTCTTTCCTACGACTTATCTCGCCCTCTACTCGCCGACGACGTCGTCGTCATCGTCACGTCGACAGCCCAATTTTTTCGCTCGTCGCGATCGATCTCGCCGTTGAGGCGAAAGTTCCAGTAACGTGTAACGTGTATCCTCTTTCCACGCTTCGCGTTGGTAGATAGGTCGGTGTGACGTGAAATCGCTGCGTCCTGCCGCGTTCTATTTACCAGACGACACCTCTATTTAATCCCGGTTGACTTGTATCTTTTGGCTGACGACGTACCGTTTCTCGGACGGTGTCCGAGCGGTAATAGCTCTACGCTCTCTTAAGGGACCTCGGTCTGCTGCAGAAACGCAAGCTAAGCTCGGACCGGATGCGCAGGTGGCTTATTAGCGTCAGCTTTGAGTGACGGAATCTAGCCCCATCCCTTGAAGCAAGCGCAATGCAACGGATTCGTAAGAAAATTGACTTCTACCTTGAAAGTTATTTTTCCTATAATGTTAAGTACTTCTCTATCTTCCGATGTAAATTACACTAAAGAAATGTAATTTTTGAAGAAATATTAATACATAATAATCACATAAAGCGCGAGTATTTACGGTTGAATGGATCTTATATTTAGGACCGTCTGAAGTACAGTCTTAAAGTGTCATGAATCAATCAGAGAGCCATATTAGCATTTTAAGACATTACTGAAGACGGTCTTAAAATACAAACGGACTATGAATACCGCTTACAGTTTGATAAAAAGAGATGCTTTCCATTATAATATAAAGTTGAAACAATTTGGTTTAAATTTTTTAAATATAAAAGTCTGAAGTTATAATTATATTTAATCTAAAAAAGATGTTTTATTTCCACAATTAAATTATATTTGATATATTTTTGAGATTCATTGGTTATTTCTGTATTTACTTCTCGTCTTTTATTATTTCATTAGTTACATATGAATGAGTTAAATCGATACTTTTCGCGAGTGATATATGTTTAGAAATGTTATTTTGCCCGCAAAGTGTTATAGAATTCGCCTAACACGGGCAAATTAATGGACGATGACACATGATAACATGTTTGGTTCAGGTTATTGCATTTGATTGTAATATCTCGTGAATACAAATTTCTCGTAATTTCCACAAATATATGCTTGAGCCTGTGTATTTGTGCACGCGCACGAGTATGTATCAGTACTGTTATATCATTATATTAAATTGTGTTAACCCCGTTACTCTGAACCATTCATATTTCATTTATATCTCATTCTACATCCAATTTTTATCTTTTAAGCGAAACATAATGAAAATTGATAATAGTTATCTCCATGTTGATACATTACTACATATTCGTATACGCTACGTTAGAAATCGAAATCATAAACATTCGAGGCGAGTTAAAAGTAGTCTGTTTTCTATTGCCTCCGAAAGCTGTCAAAATGGTTCCTGAGTGCTATACGAGGCGGTAGTTTCTAAAATCTGGATTAGTCTGATACTAAAAGCAGATGGAAATTCTGGATTTACATTAGAACGTGTTGACCTACAGGCCTGCACTCAGGCTTAAAGTTAGCTTGCTCTGAGTGAAAGCAAAGGAAAAGTTAAGCCTTGCTTTGTAAAGTTTTCTCATCTGTTTCGAATTTTATCCTTACCTTTCCCGCGGGTAACGACAAATTAATTAGTCATGAAAAACGTCCTTAAGCGCGAGCGTGGTTTGAAATATTAATCAGATTTGCTTGTTGTAGTTAGGAATTCACTTAACCGGTAATATTCTCAATCTTTCAGCGCGGCACATCATATACTTATACGTATGTGCGCACTTTAGATAATTGAGTTATTCAAATATGTATTTAAAAATTTGATGTAGATATGATAGAAACATATTTTTAAACATCTTGGAACTATTTTAAAACAATTTTTAGACATATATATTTTACATACTCTACAAACTTTATTTTTATAAAATTTAAATCTTAATTCTTTTACTAATATCTCAGTTTTGTTATATTGGAAGCAACTCTTTTTATTTTTCTCATTCGTATTTTCTCATTCTGTATAGTTTCGCTCATAAATGAGACTCTGTCTCGTTTTCTACGCGAGCTACGAATTCTTCATTAGTTTCAACTGGACCTAAATGAAATCCTGATCCTTATCACTTGGGTTCCCCATCGGTCAAGCCAACATAGTCGGAATACCAGGTTGTTTCCTCATCAGGAATACCAAGAGGAGTTAAATTGTGACGTTTCATTAAAGCGACAAAGGCGCGTTCCGTTTTCCCTGTATACTAGTCCATCCAATGTCCCCTTGATCGTAGATCGACGGATATTGGAGTACACAGAATGACCGACGTTGATCGTCAAGGCTTTTAAGCGCAAATTGATGCCTAACTGTGAACACGTTATGCTCTACTCGACTCGGTTTCATCGACCCTTCAGATAATTGCGAATTAACCGCGCGTTGCTGAAGCCGCGCAAAATAGCAATAATTAATTGCAATACTCGTGTCGCGTTCAGCTTCCATTCGAATCAGTGACTCTTTATAACGACTGAAAATAATGGAAGAGGTAATAAATCGACTATATCACAATCATTTATACTATTCGAAGTTAAAGTTAATGAGATCACAGAGTTGAGATTTAATATCAAATGTCAGTTATTCGGTAATTAAATCAAAGGCATTTATAGTACAAGGAAATAATTAATGCACGAGATAACTCACGTAATGTAAAACCTGTTCTTTCGGTAAACGCATTTTTTCATCAATTTGCCGCTTTACTTGTTCAAAATGCTGTTTTTTCTGCGACCGTGCGAACTGCCAGTCCAACCGCGATCGATCGTTAACTTTGCGCGCATTGACAGAATGTGTGACGTGACACGCAAAACTTGACCCGATTCTGTCCTTCTCGAACGATCTCCCTCTGTTATATGCCGAAAATATGAATCGTCAATGATCCTAATGACATCGGCATTTCGAGACCGTCCGAGTCCTCATTCTGAAATTTAAGCATCATTAAATTGACGTTTCATAATTCAGGTCAACGTTATTTTTGAAATAATAGATGCAACAATCGTGTTGTCTCGCTGAATTTATCGATGCTACGTGATATATTTCGATATTCGATCGTGTATAATTATCTAGCCTTTCCGAGGATGCTAATGACAACAATTTCCAATAGAGTTGCAATTACACTCTATGGTAAGAAACAAAAGAATTTGTCAACTTTTAATACATACAATGATTTTCCGGTTTTATACCATACAAACAATGGATCGTTCGTGTTCCGGGTTAACTTCCGTTATTTTTACAAGCATAAAAGAATTAAATAATTCTTACATATACTTTAACATTTTTTAAAAGTATTTATAAAATATGAGTTATTTTTGAGTAATTTTTCTTGCATTCTTGAGTAAATAATAGTACTATGATATGATAACGCATGCTGTATGTGTATATTGGATCAACATTTAGTGTTAACTAAAATTCTTCCAATTCTTTCCATCATTACAAAATATCTCCATCGTTATCAAATATTCAATGTATTATTAGGTACATGTGCATAAAATGTACACCACACTTGTACTATAAATTAATTATCAATAAACTGTCGATGTTATCGGAATCACTTGATACCATCATTCGTATATCATCTCCCGCTTTCAGTCCAGAGATAGTAATTACGTTCAAATACACAGAAATTTGAAAGCGCCAATGTGTGTAAGATGTATTTGAATGATTATTGAAAAATAATTATAATCTGGAAATATACAAGGCAATAATATGTAGTTTCTGTTCCATATTTGAGTTCGACGTCTAAATCGTGCAAATCAAAATATTTATCTCTATAAACATCTTGATATCCAAGTTAATATATACATATAAATTATAAGTATATAGCTGTGCAAACTGATAGTTGCGTTCTCCGTTACAATTTGTCGCAGTCGTATCTCAAGAAGTAATAACACAACATACGAAGCGAGTTCTGTCGCTATCTGTTCGCTTGAGCATTCTTGCACGAATGATAGTGCAGCGACTTGTGTGCACAACGCTGTATACTCGCCATAGCGAGCACTAAGCGGACAAAGTTTCCGTTGCTACAAAATAATTAATGTGCTATGAAATGAAATACGTATATGCCGAATATTCTGTTCCTCGAATTATCAAATTGATTACGATTCACGAGCTACTGTCGTAGATACGATTTGTTTTATAAACTCATCAGCGTTGATTGAAATAATAATAGCTGTGATCGAGAAGTCTGACGGATATTATTATTTGAATATCAATTTGTGCACATTAGGAATATCTTTTGATATGTATTATTTATTTAATCGTATTATAAATTATTTATTTTTCCTTTCAAAAATAAAAATTTAGTTTAATTACTCGGTTTACTATAAAAAAGAATTAAATAAAATAAAAAATAAATTAACTATAGCTAAGAAAAGGTAATAAATTAATAGTTTACATATATTTTTTTTTAACGTAATTACAGGCTCTTACTCACAAATCCTACTAATTGACTTTAACTGTTATAACTAAAAAAATATTCATAAATGCGACGTTTCAAATGAAGATTTTCCATTGTGATAAATTTTTATACACTATTAAAAGTTTCATATGTTGTTTGCAGGATGCTTTATAATATAAATGCTGCCTGCATAATGGTCTTAGATTATTTACGAGAATGTATTGCGAATCTTCAATACTTATTGGATAATTCCAAAATCAGCGTTTTATGTTAATTTAGTCGGTTAAATGGTGAATTTTTTGGCCAGCCCCTCCGAGTGAGTGGCTCTACGCAAATCATCGATACGGAGTTTGGCACCGAGACCCAGAGAGCAGGATAAAAAAAAAAGGAAGAAAAAGAGAGAGGAATTGATGGCGAGAATTAATCGTTCCGCGCATTCACCGTGTGCCCGGTTATATTCGTGCGATCCGATAATTACAGATCGCCGCGAAACAATAACGAGACCGTGCCGCTGCGCCGCGCCGCGCCGCACCGTATCGGTCGTGCCGCGCGCCGCCGAGTGTAATATTTTACTTCTGCCCGGGCAACACTGACGCCCGGCTAATATTTTTCAACCATGGTCGAGCAGCCAGCCGGGCCGTTTATCGAGGGTTCCTGACACGTGAAATCCATCGTAGCCGTAGTCTTTTCCTCCTGGCTCGATGTGCACGAGTGAGCGTGCGCGCTCGAACTTCGCCCTTGTACGCCTCCACGATAACGGCCGGTACAACCCCCTCGCAGTCACGGCTCCGAGCTTCTTACTCCATCCCCTGGCATTTCTTTTTTCAGGCTTTTTGCACCCCGTAAACGCCACGAACGTACGATCACTTTTGCGAAATTGAAACTTAAGCAGATAGTAGCCGGATCTGGCGTTGACGTACGAATTTTTATTCCCTGCGAGGGATCGAGCGTCTTCTCGTCGAGGGGGCGTCTTTTTGTCTTCGAGTTAACGTTTTGTGTTAATGATAAGGATCTGTTCTGTTATCTCTCTTGATGGAAGATCAAATCGATTTCCAAAAGCTTTAGCGAGAAGCTTTAGCTTCGATCTGATAAACAATTTCGTGTGGATACGCACTTAGGCTTCTTGTCCTATTGTTCACATCCTTTTCAAAGTGAAGGAAATTAGATCTCGATCTGTCTTTATTAGAGAAATTAGATTTCAAATAAAACTTCTTGGTAAAGGAAAAATAGCAAATAACAATAATTTATGCAACACGTTGTATAAGCGACCGTTTCTTATACACAGGCGGTTTTACTGATAAAAATTGAATTTAACTAGAGACACACATCTAAAAATAATTTTGTTAAACTATCAAAATAATTATGTACGTCACCCAAACTGATTGTTAAAATATCAAAACTTTTTGTACTCGTAGCATTACTCATCGTGCTTGGGAGTTTCATGAAATTAGTTTAATAGTCCAACAAAGTTATTTTCAGATCTGTATCTGTTTAAATTTGTATAGATACTTCAACAAAATAGTTCTTCAATTCTGATGAGACTTCAGCCGAAAATTAACATCGCAATTATATAAAATTCATAGACAGAGTCATTGATTAAACTTGCCATTTTACATTGTTGAAAATAATTTGAGAAATGATTTTGATAATAAATGTACTGTTCTTTTTATTTCGATATTATGAACAATTACAGCCTTAGTCGTAAGTATAAAGTATCTTCCAGTACTTCCTATCGATAGAATTTATTGCATCATTATATTTTCTTGGAAAAGGCAGTATTAAAATCCAAAGAAAAACTAACAAAATATTACAATTGTTATAATATAAAAAAAGCATTACTTTTTATTAAAACTGAATTTTAATTTATCTTTTGTTAGGTACAGAACGTTTTCCTCAATTTTTAGGATTGCCTTATATTATACTTATAGCTAAACCTGTATTTCACAATTATTGACGTTGAAAATAATCAACTCTCTAATTTAAAAAGCAATGGTAATTTACGAGAAAGAGAGAAAGAGAGAGGGGATAAAGAGAAATTCAAATATTTGCAGAAAATATTTGTATAATTAAATAATATAAAATGATGTGTGGCTCTCAATAAGAATAAAATTCAAAATAATTTAGAAAGGCTACGAGCCAAAACAAAATCTTTTAATTACATATAAAATATATATAAAAATAAAGATATAAATAATTAAAAGACTTTGTTTTGGCTCGTAGCTCTTCTAAATTATTTTGAATTTTATTTGTATAATTTTTATAAATTGCTATATTGTATATCTTTTAATATGCATAGGATCACAATGAGGTAAAAGCTCATCATTGTGGCAATATTTCTGATACCGTGATGACTAAGCGATTATTCATCAACATTTATCAGAGTCTGTCAGAAATATGCCCTGCAGGAAGATAAAGAAACTCGTTGCTCATGTTACAATTATTATTGATGATCGCAATATAATGTGATTTTATGCAATAACATTGACGCATAAAATAACGTAATTTTTTGATCGTCCGATACTCAGGTAGAATATAATTAAGTGATAATATCATAATTAAGTTATAATATCATTGGACGTCATCCTGACATGATTTGATACTTATTAAGAATGACTTTCTAAATGACAAATAAGGTCATAATGATGTCTTTATGACGTTATAGTTCTAGTTGGATACGATCTTAAATACCTTTAAACGCACCTGTCTCGTGTTTATGAGTATTTATATCCTAAAATATAATGTTGGTGCTGTTTTAGCATAGCTTCGATTCAAACATGAAAATGTAGAGTACTTTCAAAGCGCCATCCGAAATATTTTACTCGATGGCTTTTTGGCATTCATTGGCCATTGCATATTCTATCGATGGGAAGTACTTCCTGCAACGAAAGGGCATAATATATGGGCGCTCTATTGATATTTCGGAAAATCTATACACGGTTCGTTCGTTCGCACTCACGGTTTTCCATATTTTAGCTAACGAGGAGCTGCGCGTAATGCGCCATCATCGAAAATGGTTACAGCACTCATCCGTGTAACGTAAAACCTCGCCTAGCAACAGCAAAGGGATTATATTAAGTAATTGAATATTATCATGGCAATAGCGCGTGTATTCGGGCTGTACGCGCCCTGCATTCTCTCAACATTCTCCAAATTCCCTATAATGTCCTACGATAAAGCGTTCTCTACGATTACATCGCGTCAATCATCGAAAAATCGATTAACGAGTACGATAACCAAATCGACCTCTCTCTCTCTCTCTTTCTCTTTCTCGCTTTCTGTTTCCCGAAAACAATTCCACATGACGCATTTATCGCTTAAACAAATTGTCGCGAATTTCCTGTCAAAGATACGATCTGTCGTGTATTCATTAGTGGTTTATTCATACGTGGCTACAAAATTTAAGTTATAACAACAATCAACGTGATAAAGTTAATCTAGAAAGCAACTCCGCGGTCAATGAATCACTCTGGGGCCAGATCCAAATAAATTTGATTTAATTCTAGAGTGAAAAGGAAACCACAAATTATTCAACTATTTTGTATCACATACTTTGTCCATTTTTGCGATAATTTTAAATAGAAAAGTTTTTTACTAAATCAGCACAATGCAGTGAATTTTTAAGGAATAAATTAATAATATTGATCTTTCTCGCTAATTTTTGTACAAGAAAAATTATATGAATATAATAAATGTAATAAGTTGAAGACCTAAAAATCAGTTAAATAAAAACGTTTAATATATAAACACACACAAATGAAAAATTAAAATAAATACATATACAAACGTTTTAACACCGATCGGGTCATTCTCAATGCTAATAATATAACAAAATTTTAGAAAATATGTAAATATTATCTCATATATTCTATTTTTTATTAATTTGATATAATTCGTTATTAGTGCTCTTGAATCTCTCATCGTTGTAAGTTATTTTATTATCGCAAGTCAATGATAAAAATTCTTTGCCAAACTGTGAATCTAAAAAGTGACCGTTAACGAATGTAATTATCGTTAATGTATACAATGTATACATTCAAAAAGAAAATAATACAACAAAAAAATACATATAATGTGGTCTAAATCGGTCGACTTTATGTCAAAAACGAAAAAATTGGAAATTACAGTTTTATTATCGGTTTATGAGGTGTCAGGTTGCAACAATATTTACTTTATATACAAGTTTTATACTTTATCCGTATACTATATGTCTAACAATCATGGTTTGAGCTAAGGATTACATGAACAAACAATATTGTGTTCTTAGAATTAGGCTTAAATATAAAAGATTAATTAGTTAAAAAATTTGTAAAAGGTATGTAAATCGTATGTATGTGAGAGTTCTATTGATTCGGTAATACAGATGACTTTAGGATAACCTCTTAACTTATTTTAACTATTTATGATATAACTTTTTATTAATAAATTAATAATATAATTGAATTATAGACTCTTATATGTTTCAAAAACAATACAAACTTTTTATGTATTCACTTTTCAAACTTTGGTCAATATAATTTGTTCTTACTTTAAAATGTTTGAAGTAATATATAATATACCAACACGGCTCTGTAATTGATTTATGACGTTTTAAAAATGCCATGAATCAATCATAGGACTTCAGTATTAATATAAGAAGAAACTTTATGGATATCAATTTTTAAGAATGAGTTTGAGTTATTGACGGGATTGTTGACATGTACTACAAAATTTATAGGGAAAATTATCGTCTTAATCGAATCGTGTATTAGTGATATAAAATTTTCCAAAAAGATAATCGTTATTCTCATGTTGTAGAATTGGATATGTATATACATATATAAATTTACTTCGAAATATTATTAGGATGTACAAAGCTCTAGCTTGAATAAAAAAAGTATTTCCCTTCTTAGTTATGTTTTCGCATATTTAGTATTATTCTCGTTTATTACTTTTAATATTTAAATAAAAAAAAATGCGAGTTTTTAGACTGATCTTATTTTAGTATTAAAAAAATAATGGGAAATTAACACATTGTTATTTTTTAAATAATAGTAACGTGTTTCAGTAATTATAGTAATGGTAAATAATTACTTTTTTATTCGGTAACAAGTAACGGTAATTATTTTTAAAAAAGTGACTTTCTATTCCCCCCCTGGATATATGTAAATATGGTATATCGCATTTTTAGTAAAACGTTTTTTAATTTCAAATTAAAATAATGTTTTAATTAGAATAGTGAATATGCATAATTTCGTCTTCTTTTCATGTTATCAACTGTAATGTATTTTTTATTAATATAATGTAAATTTCATCTTCCCTTCTTATCAGAATTGTAATCTTTTAAGCATGTAATATCTCAAAAATAATTTACTTATAATATTTGAAGAAAGGTGTCACATCTTTAAGTTTCGAAAATAGGCTCAATTCAAACATTTTATTTGTTAAATATATAGAACAATTCAACAACTTGATAGACATGTGTGTATATATATATATATTATATATATATTAGTATATATATTTCTGTAAATAAAACTAAAAAATAACTTCTTAAAGAAAAATGACATAATTTAAAATGGAAATGCACCAGATATCTAGAAAATATTCGAGATATTCGGTATTATTCAATATTTTTTTTACTACCCGGTCGGATAGCCAAATATTATTAGGGCGATATATCCGCTTGAAATTTTATATCAAAAGTTTGCGTCGTTCATATAGAATTCTGTTCTTTTCAATTGCACTTCTTGCACAGTTCATTTTTCCTTCTTTTCTTTTCATGTTGGGGAGATGAAAGAAATATTAACGCTTTTTTTTTTAGAATTTTAAGTTTATACCGGATAATTGCCCTACCAAATATCCGACCGATTATTGGATATTCGGTATCACGTTCTTTTTTCTTGGGATATTCGATATCCGGTATCCGATAATTTTACAATTTGATGTATTCTTAATTCAAAATAAAATATTTTTTTTGTAAATTAATAATAATAAAATAGGGCTATGAACAAGATCTTAATGCAAAGAAACTGAACAATAAAACAAGTTTATTAATACATTAACATACGTTTCAATCCACACTCGGGTCATTTTCAATGTTTACAAATTAAAGGCCTATATAAACAACGTCTATATAAAATATGCGAAAATGAAGATTTTTCGCAAAAGCTTAAGGGACTGCAGCATTGATAGAAAGTCTAAGTTTACGGTTACAATCTTTTTTTATAACTAAGTTTTAGGAAGATGCTGCATCGATAGAAAGTTTAAGTTTATGTTACAATTTTTTTATAACTATTTTAGTACCGACAATATTTCCTTACAATGCTTGACTTAAAATATCTCTTTTATAAAGAATTATTACAAAAATCAGAAGACAACCGATATATATATTTGTCTTGTAGTGAAATTGGAAGAGTTATTTAAATGTGTTGATTAAAAAAATATTTATAGATATGTATATTTTATTATACATATATATTTTTTTAAAACTATTTTATAAATAAATATATTTTTTAAGTCTTTAGAGTTTAATTTCTTTTATTATGTTAAAAATGTTAATTTTCACCTTTTCATCAATGGCAATATGTATATTAAGATAAATTGATGCTGCATCTTGGTTTCCTTGTCCTTCGGCAAACCTATCACGCAAGCAGACAGTAACGCATAAAAAGACAGCTTACGCCATTCTATCGAGATTTTTTGTGAAAACCCGCGAAGTTAGGCCTCGTGGAAGTTTACGGCGCCCGACCGCATGAATCTTATCTACGTGCCGCAGGCGCTACCTTCTCCATCTTCGCTATTTCTCCATAAGGCCCTCACCGCCCCGCCCGATCGATCTCTTTTTAGTCCGCCACATTTCTATCGGATTTCCCGTTTCATTTCATCAAGTTGATCCGGACCTTCGACGCTTTCGCCTTCGCTCTCGTACCCGCACATCACACGACCTTTCATCGTTAGATGTTGAAGAAGAGAAGGACTTTCTCTCGTACTCTCTTACTAGCGATAAACGCCATCCCTTCTTTTCGTACTCCTTCCGTTTGTCTCTCTCTCGCTTCTCCCCTTTCTCACGATCTCTTGCTCTTTTCGTAAACTGACATCGACACAACCAAGTAGCTTCTTATGCCAGACTTTCGTTCATCCGTTCTTTCCTTTATCACACGGGGTTTCCTACTCATTTTCTTCTGTTCACCTATCATCCACCCGCTCCCGAGTGATACGTTCTACTTAACAATGGATGTCGAATGAAGGAAGAGAGAGAGAGAGAGAAATCTAGCATCAACCCTCAATCAACAATACCTCTCCGCGATCCTCCCGGGGGCTCGGAATATATACATTATACCTCCCTACGGAGGTCTTATGTGCGCGCCATAGAAAAGACGGTATCATCGCTGATTCCGCCAACAGCCACGTTTAGACTCCCTGCGGCGTAGTGGCGAATTGGATCAGGAGGCTGGGGAGAAAGAAAAGAGAAAGAAAGTCATCGATGAGAGGAAAGTGCGGAGGAAGAACAAGAAGCTTTGAACAATCATATGCGATACTCATCCCGTTACCCATCCCCTCGTACAGATCCGACCGCAATTTGAGGTTCTGCCACCAGAGAAATGGGATTCGTCCGATTTATTCCTACTTCCAAACGAGAGAGCAAAGACCTTTTCGCTTACCCATGGACCATAAGCTATATTAAAAGAGCATCCTTCTCAACGTCTAATACATGAAACTAGCGTATATTCATGCATTAGCGTTTATGGCGATGCATTATCGACAATGCATTATCGATTCTACTAGAAAATTTTGGCATCAGATTTTCTGATTACATTAATTTTCTTAGCTATTATAACTCTGCACAGAAAGAACGATTTACTGCTGATGATCTAAAAATTTAAGTAGACATAAATATGAAAATAATTTTGTTGTATTATCAAAATAATTATGTATGAAACTTAAACATAATAAGCAGTGTTAATTCTAGCAACTAACATACTACATAATTATTTTAATTAGTCCAATAGAATTATTTTCAGATCTGTATAAATCTAAATTTTTAGATACTTGAATAAAACCGCAAATTTTCCGCGTGTACAAATTATATAGTTATCAACATTTCAATAAAAAACAGATTTGTTAGGTTATTTATACTCTTTGTGCTTTTATAATTTAATAAAGAGATTATTTTCAACAAAATTAATGGGAAATTTGGAACTCTTTAGAATTTAGTTCTTAATACCGAGTATGTTGTATTATACTCTCACGGGCCTAGACGATAAAGCAACATTGAAGAGCTCCTCCATAGTCCAGATGACTTCAATGAGATTGCACGACGTTCTCGTCTCGGTACAATTACTCGGACCACGGAAGATTGCTGTGGCCGCCCTTTCATTTGTCAAACTGAACTGGTACCCTGCCTTCCATGGGGAATCCCCTATTTACTCATCGTGACGATTTGTGCGCGGCTGCATTACGACGCTCGCGGCAATTTCGTATCGTATCTCGGATATTCGCTAAATTGTACGTTCGTCGTACGAATTATCGCGGCTGTTTGATTAAATCTGTTCCGAGTGTAAATTGCATCGATCTGTAGTTGCGCAAACATCTCGATATTATTAATTTGTTTAACTTGGAAAACTAACATCCCATATAATATCGCTGTTCCAAATGTGCAGCGTATTAATGAATAATTTTTGTAGAATATCCATGTTTGGATAATCGATCTTTCCGTAAAAAAAATTTGAATGAAAATCATATTTTTCAGAGTCTAATATTCAATGCAAACCATTTTGATAATGTGATAAAAGAGGTAGAGAGAGAGAGAAAGAGAGAGAGAGAGAGAGAGAGAGAATTGGATTAAAATTCTGTAAAAATAAATTTCAACTGCAAATGAAGTTAATAATAACTATTTATTTTATGTTTTATACAATCTTGAGAGATTAGATAATGACTAGAAGTCGACTCTCTGTTATAAACTAGATTTTTATTTTTTTAAATTTTTTGATACACGAACATTTTTCTCAGATATCATATAACTCTTCATTGAGAAGCATTTAAATTTATTCTCTGTATCGAAGCTGGAAATAATTTGGGTTTGAAAGGGATAATCGTTGCTTCGACATTGGAAACGAAATTATACGGTCGCGTCTCGAGACGGATCGGCTCGGAATAACGTTAGCTTTATGTAGATGTGTCTGGGCGATTTATATTCAGACGACGGGACCGTGATGAGACCGTCTCTTTTATTAGCGTAGTCGGACGGGTACCTACGGGAAATCCTCTGTTTTTCTTTCCGACGACTGTAATATTACAAACTTGGGCTCCCCTGAGTAAACAGTTGACTGTTCTTTGCGCGCTGCCTGACGTTGAAACATTAAATCCCATGAAACGGGCGTCATCTACGCATAATTTCATGAATTTTCGCATCGTTGGCCACATTACCCGGTAAACGAAATTGGAATTTGCTTACGCACATTATACGCACGTTATCGCGCTGACGTTCAATACAAATTACGTAAAGATGTCAGTTCAATACATTTTTTTATATATCTAATAATAATTTTTATAATCGGTCATTGCAAGTATAAATAAACAATAATATTTATTAGATCAATAATGCGCAAACCGCATAAGTTATAACTTTTTATGGCTTTTGGCTCATAGCCAAAAAAAATATGAAACTATATTGTTCACCTACCTACTTATCAAAAATAAAATTACATCATTAAAAGTAACACAACACAATAAACTGAATTCTTCAGAAAAGGGAAAAAACTATTTTTCAATTGAACAGAAAATTATTGATTAATCAAATAATATCAGCAAAATGAATATAGTTAAAATGAATATATTCTTAGAATCATAATCGAATATCATTTTTGTCGTTTTTGTTTCACAATCCTGAAAAAATTATTCTTTCTAAGTTGTAATAATGTTGATATTCTACAAGAGTATGGCAAATCCGAGATAATTTATTAAAAGTGACATATCATTATCAGTTCATATTTATTTTAATTAACTGAAATTAAATTCAAAATAAATCTCTTTTTCAAACCAAGACTACCTTAAATCTAATTATTTTCTTCTGTATAAGACTGATTTTCATAAAGTAACAAAAATGACACAACTCAAAATGTATAACTTTTATAGAAGATTATATAATCTCTTTGAAAATCTTAAGAACGACACAAATATTATTTGACGGAGAGACCATAAAGTTAAGTTAGCTTACTTTTGATAATTGATAGAGTAATCTTTATACTTAATTCATTTATGATATTAATTTGAAAATTACATTTTTGTTACTTTCAGTTGTGTTACTTTTAAGTAAAGAAACAATATTTTCTGTTTCATGCAAATATATAAAATAAACATTATACGGTTTGAAGATTTCTACCTATTTTTTAAAATGACTCTCTGAAAAAATGACCTTAAAAATGGTTGCGCATTACTGTGTTAGACGAATGAAATACGAAGAACGACTTCGATTTTCCATTAAGCAGAAATATTTTAAATACATTACTTTAGAGATCAGCTTACTTGGAAGCATTGCGTGCTATTGCGGCAACCCACCATTCGTAAATCGACATGATTTGCAAGATGTTTTAAAGATCGATTGCAAATGCATCTTCCGCGAGGATTCGCATTTTTCTTTTTGACGTAGCCCGCTTTGGCAAGGATCTAGCGTGCGTTTTTCAACGTCACGCTCGAACACATAGAGTTTGTCGATAAAGAACGTAGCAACGGCTTTTACAGCGTTCTCTAGAACGAAGAAACGATGTCCATTGGAACGTTACAAAGAGATACGAAAAGCAATGCGAATATTTGAGTCATGCAATGTTAAAGTCAAATAGTTTTAACAGTTAAATATCGAAAATGATTTGTTCCACTGCAGATATGCAAAGACTTTATTTATATTATTGCTTTCAGATATTTTGAGCATTTGAAACCTCTGATATTGTCATTAATGTAAGATGCAAAATATTTTTTATTATTTATTCAACTATGAGATGGATTAAATAAAAGATGTCTTCTATTTTTTAAAGATACATATATACATATATAAAATCATATATTTCGATTTTAATAGATAAATTTGAAAAATATGAAAGTTACAACAAAACATTTTAGACAAAAGTGGACCGATTTCGAAAAGGATATATTTTCAGGTTATTTCTTTCTAGATGAAGCCGTCAAAAAGATATGAAAGTCACTCGACTTTTTTAAATAGAACTAAATAATTAGATTAGAGGAATCATATTAAGTAAAAAATATCATTTAAAGATTCTTCTATAATTACTTTGCATATAAAAGTATTAAGGTAGAGATATGAAAAAGCTAGTATAATTTATATGATATTTTAGACTTTATTCTGGCACATATTGACATAAAATATTAAATATCTATCATAAACTATTAATTTTTTGATAATCGCAATTTAATATTTTTATGAACAGAGTAGTGAGATAAATCAATTGATGTAAAGAAAACACAGTTGTTTTAAAAAAATATGTGGCAAAAAATGAATAAATTTTTAAATAAGCAACTGTGTGTTTTTTGTACCAATTAATTTATTTGATTATTTTGTTCATAAAAGTATTAAAATATAGTTATATTTTATGTTAATATGTCAGAATAAAATATAAAATTGCTCCTTAACTATCAATTTTTTTGCTTTACCTTAATATTGTTATACGTAAAATAATTAAAGAAATCATATTAAGTAAAAAAAGTAATTCTATTTTAAAAAATGGAGTAACCTGCGTATTTTTTTGACGTCTCCAGAAAAAAATAATTTGGCTAAAATACTTCTCCTTCAAAATCGTTTTACTTTTGTTTGAAACGTTTTTTCGTATTGTAAAGAAATTAAAGACTGGACAAAATATTTACGATCACGGCAATGATACATCGAATATTCGAAGTACGCACAGAGTGGGGGACGAGATTGGGAAGAGAGTTGAGAGATCCGACAATGTCGATACGAGAGATACTGATTATACAGAACTGAGCAAGTTAAAAGAGAAGCAGAACAATTTGGAAACTGCTTTTTACGGAGCGAGTCTGCTCCAATGGCGATCGCCGTACAAATTTGGAAGCTGGTGCCAAGATCGTCTTGCTCTCATGTTGAACAAAGATTTGCTTCGAGAGATTTTTCAATTATAGCTTCTGAAGGCCGAACGGCGTGATCAGAGAATTGCGCATCAGATTAACCGACTATTGTGGTATGCCCCACGTTATCGCCAGACCCATCCGTGGTATCTGGAGAACTGCGGTCAACGTATATACTAGTTGACCTCTGCTCTTCGCTCCCTTCTTCCCGCAGACTACAAAGACCGTATCAATAGATACGTATTTTTGAATCCGCTTAACAATTGTATCAAGACCAAATTGAGGATATTGCAAGAATCTCATGCATTCCGTCGAACATTGTTACAAGACTCAACAATAAGCTTGTTATCAAATCTGCGACTATTGTACATAATTTTGCAAAAGTTTTATATTAAATTAGAAATAATTAAAATGTTATAACTTAGTCTCTTTCGATCATCCAGCAAGGTTAATAAATACATTATAGTTTCTTTAATATTTTTTGAAATATTCTGTTAAGATCATGAAATAAATCACCCTGTATATATATATATATATGTGTATGTGTATAAATATATATCGACTCCAAATGTGTGTGTGTGTGTGTGTGTGTGTGTGTGTGTACCTTTCACAGGTAAAAGAAATATATATTATAGATATATAGATACAGAGATAATACTTATTATATTTAAGGAGCCGATATTGAAGTGAAGTGAAATATTATGACAAATACATAAAATGTCTAACTTAATCAGCAAATATCAATGGGATGCTTAATAGTGGCACTATGAATTTCACAGATAATTCGCTTCTAGTACTTTTAGTACTTCTAACAATTTCCATTTTTATCTGCAATATATCTTTTCGAGCGCAACTGACGAGTCTCTTTCGGCTCTTTTAAAAGTATCCTATAAAATCGATTAGTGGCTCAATGCGAATGGGGAGCTGCGAATATCTCTCAGTTGGAGATCGTAGGATCGTTTCTCAACATCGCTGTATGAGAAAATCCGGTTCGGATGAGGAATATAAGTAGCATCGTTATGCAAGAACCGACTGCAGCTGCGACAGCATTTGGAACTGCGATCGAATACAAAACGGTTGCGGGTAGCGGATAAGAAGGGAACGGAGGGTGCGATTCAACACAAGGCAAAGGGGTAAAAGAAGAAAAACGCGCGAGAGCTTTCACGAAGTGAAAACGCGGATTCACGTAAAGAGTAGATCAAGTACGCCGTTATGAGAAACCTGCCCTTATATTGCACGCAAGCTGAAAAGGCGCAACTGCGAAACATGACTAAAAAGGGTAAATATTTTGCAACACAACCGACACGATCTACACGACCCTACCACGATATCAGTCTCTATATCCGTTGTCATAAAGCATTCCGACATCGGTCGGCGATATCGGTGGCGAAGTTTTAGCCGCCCCACGCTTTGCCATCTGACTCTTCTATCTCGCGACATCTTTGCGATGCAGCTTGTTGGCCGATCTGTCACTGTCAGCTAGAAAAATAAAAATTTTTCCGTACATGTGTCACTGCAAGTTTACGCTTTAGAATTATTCCGAAAGATAGTTTCAAAAGTATCAAATAAGTGCCATTGCGGAAAAATCTACAAAAATTATATAATAATTTTCCTTCACGATAGTGCAGCTATAAATCAGTCTATTACAAATTTTTGATCTAATTTTGATTATATTGCGATAGAAGAATATTTATTTACAATATATATTTTTCTTATATTTATATAAGAACATTGATCTAAGTTATATAATTTTGAAGCATATTATGTAGTTTATATCGAAATTTATTTTAATTTGAAATAGTTCATGCTTCATGTTGTGGGTGGGAAATTTTTTTTAAATATCATATTTTACATATTAAAGTGAAAAAAATGTTGAATTTTAAATAAAAACATGGTAATTTTTATTAATCGTGCCTAATAAGATATTTTATCTCGAAAAGTTGCTTTATATAAATAACATCAAGTTGATTCAATAACAGTAATGTTTTGCAATGTTTATACAAGTATGTAACCATAATCAGTCCTTTTTCCTTTTTTGAAATATATAATAATATGTGCTCACAAAATGGCATCTATTTATATATGTTAATTTAACTTAGTTAATTTAACTTAGTTAATTCAATTTAGTTAATTTTTTTAATTAACAAGAAAATATTAATTTGAATTTTCTCTAAAATTTCTTTAAGCATAATGTATGCTCTTGAAAAATTATTTTATATTCTGTGATCGTTGATGGTTCACAATACATGTTATTCTATAATCCTCGAAAAACGTATCCTTTGAAGAAGTATCACTGGGTCATTCTTCATCGTAACCTATTGGGTATCCGTACTGTATTTGATATTCAAAAAGTCAATCTACATATATGTAAATATAGCACGTACTCATAAAACAGCAGTAAAAAAGCAGCAGTTTTTAAGTTGTTTTCTTACATGTTTGTGATGTAAAGAAGATATATGTGAATAATCTTCGAAAATTAACGAATATCGAGTCTCGGGTGACTCAGCCATCGCCAGCTAAGAGTTAATAGGATACTCCATAGAATCTATTTCAGAAAAGGGAGAGACAGACATTAAGGTAAGATTACTCGTGTAACTCTGACAAGCACCGCTGTTATTGAATTTTCAACTTGATGTTGCGCTAAACAACTTTTTGAGAAACAAGGCAGAATAGCTTGTAAACTATTAAGATTAAAGTTAATAAAGGATAATACGTTTTTATGCAGGATTCGACATTCTTTTAAACTTCAACACAAAAAATACTTATATAACAAAGTTGAGACTTTTAAATCTCCGAAATGCCTTCATCTAAAAAAAATACATATTTGAACTGCAACATGCCTTTTGAAATTAACGAAAGCTGCTTAATTTCAAATAATAATTTTTTATAGAGCACATATTAGATCATGCAAGTTTAGATACTTTACTCTATATTTTTGTTTCCTCTTTTTTAATGCAATTAGATGGTAAAATTGGCTGTGTCAAGATACAAATACAATATTCAGTAGATTTCACGAGATAAAATATATACTAGGAATCTATTTTATTGTTATACAGATTTACATAGTTGTGTAATCCGTCGAATGAAACGGTAGTATATCCTACATAACTCTTTGATTCGACAGGTTACAAGAATAATCGTATTGCTACAACTGAGTCGATTCGTCATTCGAATACGTTTCTCCCGACTGTCATTTTGCTTTTCCATCAAGTGTCTAACTACAGGAAAATGAAATTTTCAGTAAAATGCATCGAGAATTATTGCACAGATTAATAACTCAATATTATCTAATTTAACAGCGCCGACAAAATTCGTTCTCGCGCGATAGTTTACATGGAATATATCATGCTCTGCAACGGAAGTATGCTAATGATTATTTTATGCGAAACGATGGCCCCCCCCCCCTTCTATTCTGTTATACACTGTGGCCAAACTTAATTTTCCGCGTAATTCTATTCCATATTTTCTATATCGTGCAATATTTTAACGGCATGCACAACGGTGTATACGATATGCGATTTTGGACAATGAATTTGTAACAAAATGATACGTAATGTGTTTTAACATAAAAATGCAAAGAGAGTATATAGAATATACTATAAATTTACCTGTAAAACTTAACCGTTCATTTTACGTAATTATTGGTTGCGTATTGGAAAAGGAATATGAAAAAAGATTACCTAATTGTTTTATCAAAATATACAAAATTGTATTTTAATGTGGAGTAATTATGTTTATACGAATGTTATAAATATAAAATCATCAAAATTTTTTGAGAATATTAGAATCTATCTAATTTGATAATATTTATATAAAAATATGATATGTAAAAATTAATATAATATTCAAATAGAAATTATAATACATGATATGTATTATACGTGTAGTACAAGAGATTTTGTAGAAAATTAAAAATGTACTATAGAATTATACATATAAATTAATGTTATATGTGCAACTCTACATGTTCATCTGCATAACACTATAACTATATATGATAATAATGCGAGGCTGGAAGGTCTCTCGTTCATGTATTTTTACTATTTCCCGCTTCCTTTGTCCTCGCGCCCGTAACGAATTCGCTCTGTTCTGCGAGATAACGAAAGCCGGCAATTTCACAATTTGATAAGACGGTTTACGAACGTGCCGTATAATAAATACCTGCTCTCTTCGTTTACCGTAATTCTGCAAAAACCTCGCAGTATGTTTAATCAGAACGCACTACATGTACATTGCAGGCCATACGCGCGCATTATCCGCTTTACGAGCTGCAATATAATTATACGCTCGAAAGCTATATCTCGATTAACTTTCGCAATTAGAGGAAACGACGAAAATTCCACAAAGTTCGCCGGCGGCTGTCGACCATAGTTTTAAGAACATTCGCCGGTTCGCCGTCTTACCTCGTCAGGCGGAAAAATCGCATCAAAGCAACGCCCGGCATCGTCGTTACGCTTTCGCCTTCAAGGGTCAATATGGATGATCAGAGTAATGAAGGTTCGAAAGACGCAGTACTCTTAAATTTTGTTAGCGAAAATCGATATTTGCGTTTGCAATTTTTATTCACTTAATTCGCGACCACAGAATGATACTAACGTTAATCTGGACTTAAGTAAAACAGAAAAAATGAGGATAGAAATGCAAATGAGTATACAATAGAAAACAGCTGCATTGTTTAATCTCGCGTTTATCTAAAAATATATCTTCAGCACTTTTTAATATTTAACCTTTTATCCTTCATTCCTTCATTACTCGCGTGGGATCCAGGATGTCCCGGTCTTATAAATTCAAACGCTAAATGTACAAACGCTATTTATACAAAAATAGCGTTTGAACAATATTAAATGCATTTTTTTGTATTCATCTCTAAAAATGCATTTAATATTGTTAACCTTTATTTAGTCATAATTATCAATGAGGACAATGGATATTGAAATATAATGTTGGAGTGTTAGAACACCCCGCTATAATAGTAGTTAAGTGTACGGTTAAAAAACCACTAATAATATCTAGATGAGGTTAAGTAATAATGAGGAAAAAGTTAGCTTATTGTTAGTCGATGTTGAGAGGTCCCAGAAAATCCTTTCGCTTATTTATATATAAATTCTTTTTAAATGGTTTTTTAAAGAAAACATTAATTTAATGGTATTGCTCATTTAAGATATTCAGAAACACAAAAAATGGAGGGAAAAATGTTAATGGAATTAATACTTTCAATTATACACTCATTGTTGCACAAATAAAAATATACTTGATATCGAAGGAGCAATAATAATCCTTTATATTAAAAATATTTTTTATTTTTAACTTCCATATGTGCTAAAATATAAGTCAGCCCATTTCTGTGGTTAATTTCAAATTAACGTCCATATGCACTTAGTAAATAATAAATTAAATTTGAGTCAAATTTAGTACATTTTCTTGAGTTAAATTATTTAATTTCCTTGTTTTAGTTAAATTAACGATATATTAAATTTAATTAAATTAAGTTAAATTAAATTGAGTTAAATTAAATTAAATTAAATATTAAGTAGAAGCAATGGCGATTTATAGAAATGATTTAAAAAGAACTCAAATTGGATATAATTTGACATTGTGAATTTAACAGTGTAAAAGATAAAATCAAACTCTGAATTATAAAAGACCTTATATACCCTGTTAATTCAATATTACTTACTATTATTCAGTTATCAAATCAATGGGATCATGTTTAACATAATTCCATTTCATACGCGAACTTGATTTGCATTTAAATCATAAAATCATTTGATCTGATTTTAATTTAAGTTTACTCATTGAAATACGAGAGTTCCAATGTATTATTGAATTATAGCTTCATCTTTCATTACACGGATATTGCTAGATTTATGACAAATATATTTTAATCGAGTAGAGGTAAAGCGATTCGACCAGACGAGAGGTACGACCATAATCCTGATGCAGACATATCCTTTATAATCTGAATCGAACGAAACGTAGATGGATGCATTCTGCTTAAAGATGAAACGCGTTCGACGTAGAAGATGGAGAAGAGACACGTAGATAGAAGGACAGACGAGGTGAACACGGGATACAACCATGGGGAAGAGCTGGACGACGCAGCTATTCAAACTATTCGAGTTGCAAGGAATTTCCTGCACCCAGCCATCCCAATGTACACAGTTCGAGACGAAGGTGGGAGGGGACAGGGTTTACGCCTCCCCGTGCGCACATATACGCGCGTACACAAATCCGCTGGTGCCATAGTTTCCCGATGTAACCGCAGCCGAACGAGCACCGCCACCCTCCGAGTCACCCACTTCGAAACGCATTGTGGCACGTAGAATTTGTCTTCGGCCCGATGAATGGGATTACCTACCCTCGAATCGCCGTCGATTAAGCGATAGGGGCTCGCGACAAGGGAGACGGTCGTACGTACGGGCACATACCAAAGGCACATATGTGCACGCGGGACTGATAATTACCGGCGGTATGTCGAAAGGGTTGTAAACTTACTGTGTAATAATACTTGATGAAAAATGAAGTCTTCTTAATTGCGAGGTTTCTAAATATGGTGAAATAAATCGTAATACGTTACATATCATATTATTATAACATATAATTGCTAGAAAGTAAAAAAACTAGTGTTTAAAATAATAATTAAAAAATTTTGATAAGGCAATATAATAATATTCATAAAGGTTATTAAACTTCGGAGATGATATTTATATATGTTTAAATTAATTGGTTGCATTAAAAATATCAAACCTGATCCAAGTTATTCATCATGATAGATTGTGCTTACTGCTATCTATGCTTGAAAAATTAATGTTTGACGTGACAGATTAAAGTTTAAAAGATGAGTACATAAAATAAAAAGGATAAAAGAGAACAGATGATAATTTACGGACGATAATTTATGAAGTTGGCATAATAATATACATTGTTGAAAACGTCAGCTTGAGAGAGCAATAAATTTTCCCTCACTTTCTTATGATCGCGCGAAACCCCTGTAAGCTTCAAGCGTTATCGCGAGAGTTTACAGAAGACAGGTATCTCATTTCCGGAAAATCATGGTACAGAATTCCATATTGTAATTCTCGCAGGAGAGAAGTATATCTCATATAAGAGAATTACATTCTCTACATGCAAGACTTACATTACGCTTCCGTGTTCGATTTTCAACTTTGAAAGTTCCGAATGTTTGAATACGAAAACTCATAAATTATCCAAGCTACAATCTCATAAAAAGAAGATCTTTTAAGGATCTCTTTGGGATTTTTATAACTTTATTGCAAACGTAGATTTCAAAAATATTGGAATCCTTTCTCAATTCCCAAATTATATAACATTTCGAGATTTCTGCAATCCTCTGGATTTTTCGTATTCTCGTGATACGAGATGACTGAATTCTGAAAAGCTCTGTTCTTATGGATATGTCTCTTCTGTGAAATACGATGCATACGAGAAATGACTGTTGCTGCTTTGTCAATGTTATATGCTTAAAAAATCTACATGGTTGGAAAAATTGTGTCAAATTTAATTTATTTCACGTATCCTAAAATGTGTCCACCGACATTTGTATATTAATTTAACAAGAGAAATATATTAGAAAATAACACACACTAACATTATGTAAAAATTGATGCAAAAAGATATAACACTGTGACGTAGTTTGAATATAAATAGTGGAAGTTTTTGGTAAAATTAACATTTATGATATGTTTAATATTAATACGTACATTTATCTCTTACTCATTTATTTTAAATATTAAATATCAATTTAACGAAAAATATTCAAATAACATAATCACACATAATCAAATAACTACATTTATATTAAGTTAACAATTGAATATGTTAAAAATTAGGCACAAAAACTTTATCACGTACCGGCTTTAATTATGGATATACCGGATATCCGGAAAATCTGACATCTGCGCGGTATTATCCAGTTTTATATTATCCGGTTGGATATCATTAGTATTCGGTAATTTAACTGGCTGAAATTATATACTTAAAATTTGTGTTATTGACACAGAATTATATTTTTTTTCGGTTAAACTTCTTGCACAGTTCATTTTTTCTCTTTTTCTTTTCACATTGGGAAAAGAAAGAACATTATTATTGCTATTTTTCTCTTGCTTTCCTTTTTTTGAATTTTGGGGAATTTATATTGAATATCTGGGGAAAATATTTGGTATCCGCTGGATAATTGTCCTACCGGATATCCGATCGGATATCAGATATCCGGTGTCACATTCCTTTCGGATATCCGATATCCGGTAATTTCACGATCTGGTGCATCTCTAATTTAAACACAAAGTATAAAATTTACTATATGTATGTATCCCCTCTTAAAATCACGAATCTTTAATTATCCAGTTTGCGTAGTACTTTTTACTCTTAATGGAGAATCGCATTGAATTATACTTTGAGATTAAGAATGTGCGTTGATTTTATATTCTTCTGTAAATCGACTTACGTACCGAAGCGAAACTATCGTTGCCGTCTAATTCCTTCGGTGCCGCTTCCTGCCTCGAAGGGCGCTTGCCCGTATTATATAGGCAAACTGAGAAGCCTCGTCGATATTGGCGACACGAGCACGAGTCGTAAAAGATTCTCTTGTACCGGGCGCGAGCAGAATCCCCTCGTGATCGGAATAACGAGTTCCCCGACTCTCTGCACGAGCGATCCGGTGTGCGTGAATGGGACCCGTAGGACAGAAAAGGGAGTAACTTTTCTCTCGTAGCACATCGAGCGCGAGAAAGAAACGTGCTCGCTGCCGCGCTTGCCGATCGGGAACGTACAGAGTGCGATTTCCGGACGAGGCCATGAATTTTATTATAAAGCGCGCGCGAGAGAGTCGGAATTACATTTCCGATGTCGGACGAGCGAAATTCGGCCCGGCAAGCGAGGATCCTCGATGGATATCCGGATTTCGCGCCGGGGATCCTCTTTTTATTCCGCTTTAATTCGCTCCGCGATCCGCTCTGGGATATCGTATGCGCCAAATGGTGCACGAGATTTATAATCGTGCTGTAATTATTCTAAAATGATAACTACTGTCAATGTAGAATTAATGCGTTCGATATACAAGGACTGAGTAAATGTTTTGCGCAATCTGAGTTAAAAGTAATTTGCTATCTATGCTTTTTATTTAAATCAACAAAAATACATAAACTTATATGTTTCATGCTTTAAATTTGTAACTTTTCTTTATGTTATTTATATCTATCTCTATTATTTAAATTGATATATGCAAGAATAAGATACGAAGTAAATTTTTTAACTTTAATTTCATAAATTTTAAAAAAGATTTACCAATATTCCTCTGTACACACAGACACCAGAATAAATTCTTGCAATAAATGAAAGAGCCAATAAGATACTAGACTAACTTATACCGAGTCAAATATTTACGCTGTTCTTCTCGAGAAAATTTGAAGAGCTAATATTAAAATTTGCTGAAAGCGTTTATCGAATCAGTTTCCGATGGTACGCGGGTGACATTAACAAAATTAATTGAACTGATTTTCCATCCACTGCAATTACGTTCGCACTGCCATTATAATTAATTACGAAAACGTATAAATATCAGTTACATTAATCGAGCGCGCGTAGAAATTAATGTGTTGATCCTTTATTTAAACAAGATTAACCAGAAATTGCTATGTGCAGCGTTTAATGGTTTTATTCTAGCATGAAACCATTTCATTCTGTATTTACCAATAATAAATTGCAATTATATTATATAACTTCTATATATTTTATAAATGAAATACTTGCTTCTCTCTTTTTAAAGCCGCTCCTCTCATTTTTTCCTATTTCTTCTAAAGTGTTTGTTCGATGTTGAAAATCCATTAGTTCAGTCATTCGTAATCGAATGGCTCGAATCCGAGTTCGTCTATAATGTACTTATTATTGTTGACTATGCTATTTGTGCTATCTGGGTTAAGCGCGCGACTGTCCTGTCAGTACAAGGTCCTTGGTGGGTCTCAGTACAGAACTGAAGCAACAATGCAAAGAGGATCCTTGAAGTGGTTTCTGGGTGACCCAGTATTGACCCCCATCTACTGCTCCTCAAGCACTGATTCTCCATCTCGGCCGGTAGTTCTTGCTGCGGTAAATCTCGTGAATTAAGAGCTAAGAATTAACCATAAAATTCAATATGTATATGATGCAACTTCATGTGAAATAATTTGATGTTTATATATATATTAAAAAAAATTTTTATTTAATTTTACTATAAACCATTTCTTCCCTCTGATAAATAACTATTTTATTGAGTAAATATTTATAAATAATATCGCAATGTTTTTGAAATGTTATTTTTTATATTTTTATGTTTCAATCTAAAAATGTTAACTTTTTAAATTATATAAAACAAGGCTTTATGAATAAATCAATTTTAATACTAAAAAACATAAAAAGCCAACGCTAGATGTTTTTGCGAAATTATTATGTAATCTTTCAGAATTAGACCAAAATAATTACAAACATTTCGATACCTTTATCGTGTCATTTTCAGTGTAATATTTGTATACCATAAACTTTTTAACATAATAATGTTATACATATGACATTTGATTTTTATTTCTAATTGATTTTAAATTTGATTTTGATGTCAGACAAATAAAAATCTAACTCGAAATGATAACATTAAACGTCAAATGTGCTGAACACAGTAAAAAATACGAAGCATTATTTCAGTAAGCCATCACGATTATTTGCACGTTTATTACTCGAAGGTAGTGCTGTTTAATGGATACGAAGTGCAGCGATACTCCCACGCTATAGAGTAGAGATGGCTGGAGAGAAACTCCAGAGATCACGCGCATTTATAAGACGAAACGCGTGACTCGACCTACGACGGCAACGTTACCGGAGTCGATAACGGCGGTAGGGAAAGCCAATGGCAGAGAAAGCTCGAAATAGAGAGATGAAGAGAAGAGAGAGAAAGAAAGAGTAAGAGCGAGAGAATCTCGTCTCTCTAGTGGAAAACGACGTGCACCGGCAATGTCGTCGCTAACGGCCGTAAATGGACGATCGTTGAGGAGGAATACGATGAGAAAGAGAGAGAGAGGCAGAAAGAACAAGAGAGTCCACGCCAGATGGATGAAGACAGTAGCAAGATGGGGTGAGAAAAGAGGAGAGGAGGGGGTGGGGGCAGTGAAGAGAAAAGAGAAAGAGAAAAAGGAGATACCTTTATTACTCGAAGAAGAGCGACCGGGAAAATAGAGAGACAGGTCGTCTTCACTGGTGGCAACCTGCCAGGACCTCGCGGAGAACATGAGGAAGGGACCAAGGGTTGTGCCGGTTGTACGAATGGAACTTGCGGAAAGGAGGGTACACAGCATACGGTTCACAAGGCACGCGCATCGCAGTATTGCCCCGAGATCATTTTCTATGCAAAATAAAATATTGCAAATACGACGGAAGCGGTCACACATGTACACGCGTACACATACACATGTACCTATATAGACGAGAAGCTAGAAAGGAGAGAAAGGTGTCTTCATTTTTGTGGAGATGAAGGGAGAATGCCGCGAAGTCGGTCCTTTGCGAAGTCGGAGTAGCAAGGAACACACGCGCAGACGTTGAAACATTCGATATCGTGAATTTGATATTTCCCTGGGGACGCACCACCGTCATACGTATTCCCGCCTATTTCCGCCGCTGTTTCGGAGGATTCCGGATTACCCAATCGGTCACCAATGGTGGTTTTAAAATATATACAGAGCGTGCCGGAAGCTGCTCTTCCTCACTTCCTCTATCTGTTCTCTCTCTCTCTCTCTCTTTCTCTCTCCCTCGTTCGTTGGGAGTTCCTCTCCGAATTCAAAGTCGATTCATCTTTACGGGAAATTCGATCGGAGCCCACATCACTGGGCTCTCAACTTTTTAATTTTCAACTTGGTAATTAAGCGTGGGATTAAAACTTCGTTGAAATAAAGTCCCCTCGGGATTGATTGTAAAATAAGCTTTTGTTAGCCATTCACACTTTAAAAACTTAGTCCACATCGTTTAATGGCTCTGTAATCGGGCACCTTGTGAAATTTTCGTTAAGAGGATAGACTCACTGCGTATTAAAGGAATATGTATGCAATTCGAGCTAGAAATAAATTTTCCTCCGAAAGACGGGTGCTATGAGAGGAGATGCGATTCATTGTGATACTTGACCGTGTGATTAATAGCGCTTTCTAATTTATGCAAAACCGTAATCGCACATCTATGTCGTCGTGTAGAAGCGACACACGAGAACACGAAGGGTTAAAGATCGAAACGCGCATTAATCACGATGATTAATACGTTGTTTTACGTGGAAAGGCGAACACCTCGAAGTTACACATTAATAATCACACTTATTTCGTCGAAGCGTATAATTAATAGTGGAGAGAATTGTGTGTGGAACAAATTAGGCACGACTGCCGAAAATTACGTAATTCCACAACAAAAATTTTATGCAACTTTAAACACATAAACTTGTTGAGGAAAATATTTAATGTTTATTCTTCTATGATCATATTGAATATGTAACGTAAAAAATTAGGCAATTAACTTTTAAGTTAATCTTATATTAAAATTCTGTTTATTCTTCACTACAATCTTATTGTTAGATGTAATTGTGTTTAGAAGTGAGATAATAAAAAAAGCACATAATAAAAATTCTTGCAAATTATATATATATATATATAAAAAATTAAATCATATTTATTTTTATATACAATATTAAACTTAACTTGATAGTTTGTCACAGATGTGAATATAGCATATTTCGTTTTTGGTTATACGCACAATTTATTTTCAAATATATGGCTATTAATAATTTTGGTACATGATTTTTATAAAAGTTCTATCCAAAGAGCATAAATTACACCATTTGTATCTACATCATATACACGTATTAGATGTGGTCAACAAAAATGAGAGAGAGGAAGCATGAAAACGCTCAAAAAAAGTCTCCCTTTCTCTCTAAAATTGTGATTGATTGAATGAAAAGTGATTGAAACTGAACGTTTCACGTTCTAACTCTCTCATTTTTATTGACCAATTTTACTTTATGTCTTTGGTTCTACCGATTACAAATAGGTGTTGTTTTATTATATTTTATTGAAACATTATTTTCTTATTAACAATATTTTATAAAAATTTTTTGTATATTTTCTGATTTCAATGTCACAAACAATTTGACACATAATAATTAATCATATATATAATATAATACATATAATAATAATAATATAATAATGAGTGAACAGAAGCTTTAAGTATAATTTGTAAATAAAAATACATTACGCATTGGTAAATTAAATAAACAATTAATTAAATAATATAAAAATTAACAGAGCGCGAAATTATAGTACAATATGTGAACGCACTATATTCCGCATTCTTGGCAGCATAAATGCAATTTATCTCAGTTGTCGGATGTCAGTTATCGTTAGCAGCCTGCTCAGGTCGACAACATAACCTCGTTCGTTTCTACAATCCATTCAAAGACATAATCGCCGGCAAGCGCAACTATCGCACGCCACTGCTTGGGCATTATTTCGACAGTTTACGAACTCTGATTTCCTCCTTCCTGTGGTACCTAAAATACCGGAGCCTCGTGCTAACGCGACTTTCGGTCGCGCTCACACGTGAATGCGCCATTGATCGGATAATGATACCGATTTAGACGTGAACGAGGAAATGATCGTCTGTAAAATGACGCGTGTTACTCGATGGAGCGAGAATCAAGATTTTATTGTTCAATTATACCAAGTGAGAGAATAGTCCACGATCCTCATTCAAATAAAACGTTTTCTCTTAGAAATGAAATGTACTTATTATGATAGTTATTAGACATAAGTATTAATATAAGACGTTCGTTTATTGTGTAATACCAGTTAGAATATTTATTAACCACATATTGTACTTACGGGACTTTCTTTAACGTAATTACTCATGGAAATATTTTTGACTCAATATTATATCTTAATATTCGCATTGTTCTCTCTCTCCCTCCTTCCCTCCCTCTCTTTCCCTTTGATGATTTACAATTAAATAAAAACTAATAATATTCTATACACTCTTTAGATAAAAATAAGTGCAAATAATTTTTTAGATTGTGAAATAATTTGCCCTAAATACAATAGATAATATGTTTAAGCAGCATTCATACATTCCGCGAATTTACAAGGTTGATATAGATCCCACGCGAGTATAGTAAAGGATTAATAAATACTATTTGGCAGAAAAGGAATTAGTTCGTTATTAAAATTAGAGATGTCCGAATCATAAAATTACCAAATACCGGATATCAAAAATCCGGCATTAAATACTTTTTGGATATCCAATTATTCGATAGGACAATAGGTATTCGATCGGATACCGGATATTTCTTCGAATATTCTACCGCATATCTGGAAAAAGGCTTCCAAATAAAGAGGAAATATAGCAATAATAATTTTCTTTGTCTTTCTACATGAAAAGAAAAAGAGAGAAGATGAACTGTACAAAAAATTCAGCTGAAAAGAATAAAACTCTATTTTAATGACGCAAACTATCAATATAAAATTTCAACAAGACATATCCGGATATCAATGATATTTGACATTCCGAACGGTAAGAAGTGCAGGATAATGCCAGATACCGAATATCCGGTGCATCCCTGATTAAAATATAAAACTAGGACTTACATATATGTAGAAAACGATTTTGCTGAAAAATGTTTACAAATTTAACTAAATATAATTCTAAAAATAATTTTATTAGTCCATTAAAACAATTGTGTAGGAAATTCAAATTAATTCATAAGAGCAATATTATAGAAAGTTTTAATATATTCTAGCAACCAATTTGAGTGTCCTATATCATATTTTGATAGTCTAACCAAATTACTTTTAAATCTGTATTTAGCTAAATTTTCCGATACTTTAGAAAAATTATTAACTTTTTATGTAAAAAAATTAAAAAAAACAGTGTTGTTACTTATTTATATATGTACGTTTTATGAAATTGCAACAAAATATGTTAGTTGGGGAAGATATTTGTATGTGCACTGTATGCTAAACAACCGAAACTTTAACTATGTCTCGAAATTCGAATAATGATCGATGCGGCGAGCCAGGACATAACGGGACGGCGAGGCTTCGAAAACGAGATCGAGCGGAACGGAGTCGAGCAGAAACGGCGTACGAGCGGAAAACGGACGGATGGTATGTAAAAGCGCAGAAAGGAGAGGCGGATGACTTCGTGTTGAACGGCACGGGTAGGTTATTCGCAAATGGAATACGTATAGATCGCAGCCGCGCGCCGGATTGGGGACGGTGATCGATGGATGGTGGGTGGATTGGCTTCACCAGAATCGACCGTTAGGAGATTGACCTCTGTCAGGGGTTTCTATTACGTCGTCCTCGAGTCCTGCGGCGCACGAAGGAAACGAGAGTCGTACTCGCCCTATCCGAATGGAGCCGCACATCAGCTTTCTGCGAAAAGCTTCGCCCCGCTCAGCGCTCGCATCCCTCTTTCGTTCCGATTTACACTCGCCGATTTTCACATCCGTTCCGTGAAACGGATTCCCGATATATATTATGCACGAAAAAAAATTTGACGTCTCACCAGTTAACTGAAAAAGACGAAGCTTATAAGGCAGTTCTGCACGTTCCTTCATCCGCGGATTTGTGAGACGATTTCTTATCTATTATTTCCGCTACAAATGACGTGTCGATACTAGAATAGATGGATTATTGAAACATACAACGTTACTCAAATATACTTACACGATTAGTTTTATTCACAGATATTATCAGATAAAATGGTTATTTCATAATGCACGGTTTTCATTATAAAAGATCTTTTTTAACTTAATTTAATAATTCAATAACGTGACTTGAGAAGAACTCTCTATTATACTACATATATAAGTCTTTCATATAATACTATACTTGTATTTAAATGAATGATTTACTGCACTGAAAGAATGGACTGTACGGTTTTGCTGAAGTATCTAAAAATATAGCTATAAATATGGAAAAAAAGTAAAAATAATTTTATTGGATCATTAAAATAAATAGGACACTCAAACTGGTTGTTAGAATGACAAAACTTTTTGCAAAATATTGCAAAACAATAGTTCATCTCATATTTAAAGTTTGTATGTAATTATTTTGATAATTCAACAAAATTTTTTTAATTTTTAGATTTTTTATTTTCAGATTTGTATGTAGCTAAATTTTTAGCTATATAGAAGAAGGGCGAAAAGCCAGAAACATAAGAGGATGTAATATCCACAGAAATTATTATAAAAGATTAACTGATTTTATTGAAACGAGAGATTTAAAAGTTTCACCTCATTTACATAAGTAAAATAACTATGTAAAATTAAAGAATTCTAATCATAATTCCGTTGTTAATTAATATTTGATAAAAATGTAAAACTTATTAAAAACTTATTTTTGCCATAAATTATTCAAAATCATTTAGCATCTAATATTAACAAGTAATCGATTGAATTAAAGTACCGAAATTCTCGGAGAGATACAAATCTGCTGCTTACTTACTTACAGAACATTCTGCGGATCGTACATCATGGAGTACATCTAAACGAGAGCGCCGCGTCTTCCGATTTGGCTCCTTTAAACTGCCGGCGGACGAAATATTTATCGTCGCGTTCGATACGTCGCATTCCCGATATACGATCACGGTATATATATTTTCCATGATCAATTCGAAAGAACCGCTTCCGAGAGATTGGATAACTCGCGTTGTTCCGAGAGTACACGAAAGCCTGTGGATCTTATCGTGCCCAGCGATGCATAGCGAATAATAGCCAGCGCGGGTTTCCCGCACGATCGCATGAACTAGAACATATAAAAGAAAAAGAGAACACAAGAGAAAGAGAGGGACGAAATGCAAGCATTTAGATGAAACGATTGTCGAATGATACCTTTGCACACGTTTTAATTTCAAACTGCATTGCACCGTACAATATCGAGGTATTATATTCCCATGTATGTAGATGTTTCATCTTTAATCTCAACTCTTCAAAGTTGATGTCAAAATACTCAAAATTTGTAATACTATTACTGATGACAGGTCTGTAAGATATAAGTGCTTTTCATCTGTGAGATTTGTCTGAAATTAATTATAATGCCTTTTAATCTGTGAGATTATGTGACAACTTAAAAAAGAATGTGTGAATACTAATTGTAAGTAGTTTATTTTAATAACAATTCAAATTTATAATCAGCACACAGCAAATATATCACATAATTTACAAATGTGGGACATTCCATTTATTTATTATAATTCATTTCGTGCTTGGTATATGTAATATCGGGTTTATCGCGAAACTATATTTTCTAAAATTATTAAAAGTTATATTAAAATTGGATTATTGCGCTACGCATATATACAGCGAGCATTGATAGCTTTACAGGAATATGTGTACATATTCTTGTAAAGCCATTTCTTATTGCCTCATTATATCTATGACCATTCTCGGTGCAATTCCGATAACTCTTATACGTACGAACCGGGACAGAAGTCACGCTAGCATAATTACCGGGAACGACTGAAGAGCAAAATGCGACGTAACCCAAAAGTGAAATGAGTTTTCAAGGCGATTTGACGAGATTAATCAATCCGCTTTGCTTAATAATTATTGTACGCCTTCACCGACGTGCCATTTGCGGGTGCGACACTTTGCCGCATCTGTTTCGACGGCACGACTTAACCCAAATTGCTTTCCTGAAATCGATTACGGTGTATAACAGTCGCAGCGCTGAATTTCTATTACCGGATACGATTCCGAATTGAGAGAGAGTAAGAGAGAGAGAGAGAGAGAGTGAGAGGGGGGGAGGGAGAGAACTGGTATCGTGTTGCTCGTGTTGAAAATCTGCACAATTTTGACGAACCCACGACCGCTTATCGTTGATAAATGCTCAATGAGATTGGGATCTAAATTAACACCACACTATTACGATGTTATTGCGGTTACTAAAATTTAATAACGTTGCTATCGATTATAGTGAAGTATGATAAACAAGAAAATATATTAATTTGATTTTTTTAATTTTTGATTAATAATTATATATACTCTCTTTTTAGAATTGTATAAAATTTTTTTACGTTTTGTATTTTATTTTACAGAATTATTTAACTATTGCCATGCAAATAACGCATTGTTATTAACAATGTCAATTGTTATATATCGTATTTTACTTATAATGATGCCTTTGGGAAACCCTCTAAGGCAAACGAGAAAACATTTTTCCTTTAATGGTTTCATGATAAAAAATTAATGACAAAAGAGTAATCCAAGTAACATTTTGTCTAACGAAAAAGAATACGTAAAAATATTTTTTTTTTAATTAAAAAATTGCTATCTTTTAATAGATGCACGGAGAAAATAATTAATCGTTAAAGAAAAATTCCGAACGATCTTATTGTTTTTTTATTTCTACAGTCAAATAACCAAGAAATTAAGATTTTCAGAAAAAAGAAAAAATTTTAATTTATTAATAAAAAATTATTGATTAATCGAATAAAATTGGTTAAAAGAACATACTATTAAAAACATAATCAAATAGCATTTTCATCATTTTCATTTTACAAAATACAATTTTTATAAAACGTCCTTACTATCTTTTTGTATGCGATAATTTTTATATCTTACAAGATGATAATGAATCCGAAATAATTCATCAAAAGTAACTCAAAATATTAACCCCTCCCCTTCCTAACACTTTATTTATATTTATCTTAATTCTAAATCAACTAAAATGACTAAATTTAAAATAAAATAGTTTTTTTTACAAAGTTTTATCAATGAAACAGTTTTAACTCTAATTTATCTATAGGAAACTCTGATCCTTTTTATCTACAAAAACGAAATAATTCGAAATAAGTCATTCGTGTAGAAAGTAATATGATCTTTTTGAATAATAAAGTAATTTTTAATTCTCTATCTCATTCATATGGGGGATAATAATTTGAAAATCATACCAATTTGAATTGTGTCATTTTTAAAGTTAAAGAACGTTATGATATCTATCTTTGGATTGTTCGTTTCCGTTTAAATAAGACGTAACATATGCAACATCAATTGCAATTCGGCAAAAAATGTTAATATCACGAGACGAACGAACGCTAAGGGAATCTTCGGTGGATTCTGATAACGTTCCAGTATTTTCAATGCTCATCCCTCACCGTTTTTCACCGCGGCGTGATTTCCTGCACCCTACGCCACGATCCAGTCGCAAAATCGCAGGAAGAAAATCGCGGAATAGAACGAGGCACGGATGTTCGGGCGCGTCGTTCGTTCATCGATGGCGCTGCGGCTGAAGGTATGCCCCGTAAGAGACGCCCGAGGGATGGAATGAGTTTTCCGGACGATTTAGTCAGGTATTTATTTGGCAACCTCCGCGCGTCTCTCGTGCTCTCACCCACACCTCTTACCGACATCTTCGCGGTTCTCGCTCCCGAGACTATCTTCTGGGAAATGCCTGACATAATGTAACGTCGTCGAGCTATGCGCTCTTCCTCCACTTTTGCCCTCTTTCCTTCCACACACTTATCCTCTTTTGCCGTTCTTTCGGTTTCCCCGGTTTTCCCCTCTTTGGTTTTCCCTCGTTTCCCATCTTTCTGTCTTTCTCTTTACGTCACAGTGTGCCTCTTTCTATTTCTATTTCTTTTTTTCTATCAATTTTTATACAAATCTTTGAAATGGGAGCCGTACGAACTATTTTGAAAGGAAATATTTGTTATTTGGTTGCTTCATTCTATTTCGGCGGATATATCGGTACACCAAAATACGAATCGTTAATGCCATTGTACTTGAAATCTAACTGGCAATGTGCGTAATACAAATATGTATATCGATTCATATATTTTTAAGTTATGACAAATATTGATTGGCTTTTTGAAGTTGTTAACATCTCTGTTCCTTATTATATATTGTAATATATTTTTATTGTAGAGAATTATTTTATTTTAATAAAATTATTAATTCTTATTGTTAATTACTCTTTATTAGAGCCTTTTACAGAGTCTTCTTTTAAATTTAACAAGGTTGAATTTTTTATTTTTAAATTTTTTTTTACTTTTAAATTTAACAAGGTTTTACTCCAGTAATTTCTTTACAGTACCTATTTGTTATTGTTCACATTTCTATCTTTCCACGCATTCCACCATTATTAACAGAATTTTTAATAGAAAATAGAGAAAGAACAAAAACTCGTTAACGAGAGTTTTCAGACAACCTCGAATAAGGAATAGAAAGGAGATGGAAGAAGGGCAAGGGGGAGAGGGGGGGGCGGCAAATTATCACGCGTCGCATCATCCCTTGGGATGGTGCAGCTCGCACCGAAGAAGCGACATCGTATCGCGTCGCGTTCATCGGTGTGAATTTCTATCAGTCGCGATAGTGGTATGATTGATAGACCGCCTTATCGCGAAATAAGGAATCGTGTTACGAAACTCAATCACAGTCGGTCGTATCGAACATATATAAGGTCTGTCCCAAAAGTATTCGACCTCTGCATGTATTTTTGTCCTTGAGCATCCTATTTCCCCCCCCCCTCTCTCTCTCTTTCTCTTTTATAGAAAACAGGCATTCAGTATTTAGAGAGATTTTGAGGAGTATCCCCACCAAGCAGCACAACCTAACAGTTGTTGGCAATACTTGTGTGTCACACAACTGCATACCGTTACTAATTGAATAGTTGTTGGGTCGTGTCGCTTGGTGGGGGATATTCCTCAAAGTCTACTCAAATAATGAATTGTTTTCCACAATAGAGAGAGAGAGGGAGAGAGAAAACGCTTAGAGATAAAAATATACACAGAGGTCGAATACTTTTGAGACAGATCCTGTATCTCTGCATCAAGACACTAATGTCATAAGTTTTGCATCAACCAACTTTGCATATAACGATATATTCTCTGAATATACATTTGACGTTTCTCTTGCATTTTTGTTCTATCAAACTTATGTAAAAATATTATAAAGTTAATAACTTTTCCTTTAAAATATGAAAACTGAAACTTTTTGTAGATATATATATACAAAATTACATTTGATAAACAATTTTTGTGTTTATTCGCATAACTTCAACCTGCTCTCTCCTGGAAAAACTACTTGTCAGACGTAATTTTGCAAAGGAAAAAGTTGTTTTTTTAGCATAAAGTATTATGCCTTATACTTGGGCGCAAATTTTTTAAACATTCGGTATATATATATACATATATATTTTTTTCTGTTTTACTTTTTTAACAAAATAAGAGAAAGAGAATATCTTTAATTTTTTTTTATAAAATAAGAAAAAGGATAAAATTTCTCTATTTCTTTGTCCCTATATACATTTTTCAGTTTTTCCTTTAACAAAATAAGAATATGTTTTACTCTTTCTTGCAAAATAAAAAATCAAATTTTTATGCAGTAACGACAATCATATCTGGAATAATGATTTACTACCAAAATTAATTAAGATTAGTACTATTAATTTTATGATTAGTAGCTTTTTCTACGTTCCAAATAAAACTCACTACTGTTTTCCTGTGAAATTTGAAGCTTGTCGAATATCAAGTCACAGGTCAATGTGCAGAAGCTGGAAAACGTTAACTGACGAATACTTAATGCTCCGGTGACGTGTTTTACCTGACCTACGAAGAGTGGTTCCTGTAATATCGCGTGACAAAAAATCACTGGTGCACTTTAGACAGCGATTTTAAATTCGACGCGAATGTTGAGATACCATGATGTCGAGTTGAAAAGAAAAAAATAAAGATGAATACAAAGCGGAAATGCATTATAATTCTTTTACGTTGTAAGAGAAACCAATATCTGCGATTTGAAACGTGGAACGAGGAAAACGGAAATCTATCTTTTGAATGCAATGAATATGTTCTAAAAAGAGAAATCATTTTATTCCTTAAATTAACACAGATTTATCTAACGAGTCGACTGTTTAAAGCTTTTAACGAGCGAACGAGCGTCGTTCCACTTCCATCGCGGTTCGCTTAATCGATATACGAATTTTTATTTATCGGAGGATTAACGAGTCTCATTCGAGTTCGTGCGAATCGAAATGCGCGCCCTAGTCGGGAAATGGAAATGATCGCGGGTCAGAAGTTTATGAGATCACGCGGCATGGGAGAGGTTTTTACCACGTTGCAAAAAATTTCCATTTGTGATAATACCCTAGTTTCCCGCGGTGGCGCATAACCGATTTTCTCACCGCTCCTCGTAATGTAAAAAGATAGGGACGTAAAATCCTGTAATAATCGTTACACTATCCGCATGTTATGAAACAAGGATCTCTGTTCCTCCTTTGTTCTACGTTTTTTTGTTACTTAATTTTCTAACATATTTCCCCTTGTCATTAAATCTTGATATCTTAAACACTAATTGATTCTCAGTATCTTATCCTTTCCTTAAGAATTTCTATAGCAAAATGTTGGATCTTAAATTTTTTAATTTTGCCAAGATAGGATAATACGCCAGAAAATATCTCAATTTATATACTGTTATTTATATACTTGGTAACGATACACGCGAACATGTTTTTTAATCCTACGTATTTGCAAAAACCGAAATGATTTGTATTTTTTTTTTTTCGAATCATTCCCTGGGGAAATTTTGCGATAAAGCTTGATTTTGATTACAAAAATAAAACCCGAATCAAGAAAAATCGATTTTAAAATTCATGTTCGGAATATTTTATTATTAAAGAACAATGACGGTAAATTTAAACATCACAAAGACAATATATAGTATATACGCGAACAAGTCGAGAAAGCAATATCTATATATAGAGAATACGTCATATGTAACGTTATTATTGAGTCTAATGCAACAACCGCGTACTCGATCAACACCACATTTTATCCTGCCATCCTCGTGCTTCTACATCGACTTGCCATAGAAACTAAGTGTAATCGATAGGACATCTCTCCTCTTTTCATTCTTTTACTTCATTTCTCTTCCACGCAACTCTACAGCCATCCTTTACTGTGTCACACCCTCTCGTTTTCATATCCTGTTCTATCGCTACCCTTCTACTTTTTCATAAAGCCGACACTATATGCGAACCGAACGAAACCACGGACTGAAATTAATCATCGGTCGATTTTAATATCGTGGCCGCACGGAGTCTCTATATCTATATCTTTCCGAGAGGGGAGAGAGAGAGAGAGAGAGAGAGAGAGAGAGAGAGAGAGAGAGAGAGAGAAAGGAGGGATGAGGGAGAGGGGAAGAAGCACCTGCCCCGTAATTTATTAATTCATTTCTGCGCGCTTGAGAGAAGAGAAGAGAAGAAGAAGAGGGTGCCCAATAATTCTAATTTGACCGCGTAGTCGTTAAGCGCTTTCCGATTCGGCCCGCACCCTCTACGAGGAGGACAGAAAATTGAATCGGCGTCGTCTTACGAGTAAGTCGATGAGGCTTAAAGGGGTCGGGCGAGTATTAAGTGACGCGACTGCTGCAGGGATGGGAAGACGGAAGAGCTGAAAGAACGCAAGCTATATACCTATCCTCACTTCCAAATCCATTTACGTGACGTCGCACCATTTCTTCGTGGGTCCCATGGGGACGAGCTTCATTAACGTCACGCGCACGTTGTCATAAATGTGTATATACTTATGTGTAGATGTGTGTCTGGATGAACGTATACGTGCGTCAACAAGAATACACCTCCTCCCTAATAGCTTCGTCGACCCGCGAACGTTTACATTTGTCATACGCGACACGTGGAGAACACGCTATGACGTTGCGTCGTTTTTTCAGAGATTATCAGGACGAGACATTTTGATGACGTTTTCTGCCTTTTAGAAAGAAGATCGTTTCCCTTTTCCGTTTCTTTTTTCTTCTATAAAGCGTAAGCTATTCGTTCCGTAAAACTCGCCTGTGTCAGCATAATGTGGCTGGTTTTTGAACGTCTCTCATGTAAAAGCGAATAATGTCAGTGTCGAGTCTTATAATTATTTACCTCACTATTCTTGACGGGAATACAACAATAATTTGCGGTTTAAATTCTGTCCATGAAAAATGCACGAGTATTCATAAAAAAAAAAAATAGTCTGACGTGTACAGAGTGTAAAGAGAAGCGGATACTCGAATCACGTGTTTCGTGCAAAAGTTAACTTCATGACAGAAAACATTGTATCGTTTCGTGCGCCCGAGACGAGCTTCATTAACATCACGCGCACCAGTGTGAATTGTTGTACACAATTCTCTACGAATATTCTGTTACATGTCCGCATTCTGTTATACTTTCATTTATATGATATCTTTATTTCACACGGACTTGAAAGAAATAATTTCTAGTATTTTCTGCCACGCGAATATCTCCTTGTGCCGTTGAAACCAACCGCATACGAACTCGCCGTTACAATAGAGTGATCGATTTCTAAACCGTTGAACGTATCTCGCGAATCTACGCGCGTCATTCTGTCTCGCGCGACCGTGGCGTTCATTATCGAGATTGAATTTCTCGATTTTTTATTTTGTTCAGACATGCGATGATTAACTTTACCACGTTGTCTCGCAAATTTTGTAAGAAGAATGAAAACTCTCTTAAGAATAAAAGACAAATAAAAGGTATAATAGTAGTACATGTTGATAGGATTAGAAAGTAAGACATAAGCCGCTCATTTGCTATTTAATAATGATAATGATACGCTAAAAACGAAGCTTTTAGAAAATGAGTTTCAATACTTTAAATTATTAAAATTCTGTAATAATTTTTAAATGCAATTTTAATGTAATAATTGATTATGGAAAATGAAAAATTTTCTTTTAAAGTATAAGTACTTTTTATTTTTTCTTTTTGCTTCTATCTGTTTCTATAAGTACTCGAAAAATGTCATTTTTTTAGTTTATATCGATGTACGAATATAATAGCCAGGGAAAGTTACTTTACGAGTTACTTATAAGTTACGTTTTATTAGAGAAATCAAGTAAGTTCGAATATTTTGCTTTTTTTTAGTATATTTTATTTATCATTTGCTCCAATTTTTTGTATTACTTTTTGTACCCAATTTCTATAACAAATACATATAAGATAAGTTAAAAAGTAACTTATAAATAACTTATGTAAAATAACTTTCCAATCCTGGTCGTAGCAAATGGGCGAGATAGCATACAAAATTTTGAGTTTGTTTGCAAAGATATCGTTCACTTCAAGAGTGAGATAATAAAAAAAACGTGATTTCTGAGTTATTATTATGCACGAATTAAACACATTCCTATGTCAAAGTGAACTAACTTAATTTTATCAAAACCTTCGATAAAAGAGTCTTTAAAAGCGTTACAATTAAAAAGAGAATTATTTTTTTAAGGGCTGTAAAACGAAAACGACGAAAATGACATTTCATTGTATTAAAAAATATATTTTTCTTGAGTATAGTTAATAACTACCAAGTTGAAAAAAAAAACTTTTTTCTTTTTCTGGGAAACTTAATTCTTTTATGTAATGTTATTTTTCAGGGAAAAGAGCGATATATTTAATATACTTTTTGTCATTGTAAATTCAAGAATGATTATATTAGACATGATAAATGATAAATGATATACCTACATGTACGAATGTCTTTTCATCTTTTTCTTTTTATTTTAATACGAGTTTCCAAAAATTTTTGTTTCATTCATTATATCCCCCATGTATCACTCAGCCAGACTGTCATGTCAAAATTCAGGAGTCATATGCAGATTACCCGCATGAATTTAATTACAGGGGCGTGTAGGTAGACAGGAGCGGTGACTTACTTGGTTCACCCCTCGGTTCAGGCAAAACGAAAAGGGAGCGCGCCGCGTCAGAAAAATAACTTCTAAACGAGGCGAATTCGACGTGAATTTTCAGAATGCTGCAATCGGCATGAATGGGGATTAATTGATGGTCCTCTTTCCCTTTCGTCCCGGGCGTCATTCGTGTTTCACGTCGGGAGATTTTACAAATTTTCATTACACACAAGCCAGCCGGTGCTGGCGAACGAATGGAGGCCGAAAGCTCCGCGAGCGAAAAAGCATCGAGAGGACGCGCAATCTCGATTACTCGCGCCCGAGGACGGGCACAGCTTTACGGACAAACTCATTCCGGCATAACAAATTATTCGGGGAAACGGCGGGAATTGTGCAGAAGCGACTAACAAGAAAGTAATTTGGTGTCACTCGTTTTATGCGACATCCCGAATTCTGTGGAGATTTCCGTGCAAACCCGGCGCGAAATTTACTCGCGGATTAATAAAGGGAATATGTGCTTTTAAATATATATAGGTATTTGTGAACCATAACGCTTAAATATTTAAATTCAAGTAATTTACTTGCGATAATTAGAAACTCTATTTCGATAATTTGTATTCATTAAACCCCGTTACATCGCGCTTCGATAATTTGATGTAATTTTGTTGATTATACTGTCTCTGATTGCGAATAAATATTATAGCAAAATTCAAATGAATTCTTTACAAGTAAAATGGCAATACAGGATATGACATCTAAATGCATGATGTTAATACTTCTATGTAAATTTGTTTAGTTGTTTATAAACTATTTTAATATCATTAATATCATACTGATTTCAAAATTGTATATTAAGAAACGTTTACACTGTAGATTTAAAAAAATTCTTAATAAACTTAATAGACAAATTTGAAAAAAATTAGATTTATCTAAAATCATAATTTAATATTTTGATAAAAACTGATGTTATATTTAAAAATGTCTATACAAAATGTATAAAATACGCAATTAATATTTTCTAGAGAAGCTATCAGATGAAACTTATTAAATATAAAAGCCGTTAGTGTAATGCAAATTAAAATAATATAATCTAAATATTATTTTAAGCGAAAAGAATAGTATTAAAAAAATATGCTGCTCATTAAACCGATGCTAAAAATTACGCGATGCAAAATTGATGAGGTTAACTCGACGATGGAATTTACAGTGTAGCCTTTGGTACAGAGATCCGGAGACGAACCGAAACATCGAGTTCATCGATACCCATGAATATTGATCGGCCGCCGATTAGAACGCCTCTTCGCTTGAGGCGAGGGATCGTCTATACGATTCGAGGAAGAAAAAGTTCGACGAGCCGTAACGAGCGATGGCGTGTTTCTTACAAATCTTTTTACAGCGCGTCCAACAGGACCGCGTTAATTGGACGAAGTGATGGCAAAAATAACAGATTGAACGTGTCGAGTGCATAATTTTGCAAAATACAAGTGAAACAAAACGCCAAGAGGTAGTTGAAATGAGATAACAAAAATGTTTCATCCGGTGCGACTTTAAAGTATAAATATAATAGACTTATTGTTAGCTGCGTAAAATGTCATCGTTTAGCTTTATTTATCTCGCGAAAGTGATACTTGTGCATCGTTCATTGTGGTAATCTCCTTCCTTTCTTTGCGGGAAGAAACAGATTTAGCCGCGTAAGGGTTCAATTATGTCCTTTCACGAAGGCAAAAAAGAATTCTTCAACATAAAAGCGCGATCGTAATTGCGGGCTTTCTTTGCGTATCGTCTTCCACGATTTTAACTTGAATCCACGAATTAATCTTGGAAAAAGAAATAGAGAAAGAGATTGCATTTAAAAAAGGTATTTTATTTCCATGATATAAAATTATCACAATATTTGTAGAAGTCACTTTTATTTTAATATCTCTCTGTTGCGTTATTTTTTCACATCCTTTATTTACTGCGATGCGATAATTGAAAATGTAATCTAGAAAAGATAACAATTTACATTATACTCGCCTTATAAAGCATTCAATAACTGCCAAATCGATTCTATATTTTTATCAATAACATATCTTTTTTCTGATCATAGTAAAATACATATTTCTGTAAAAAGTCGCAACTTTTTGAATAATCACCTCGATAAATGGCTTCTACTCTCATTTAACATTACGTAAAGTATGATTAAAAATATTAGAGTATATACTTTGTATTGCTACTTTCGAACAAATTGCTTTTACGTGCGCACGTTTTACTGAAATTATTCCTCTCTTTCTCTCCTTTTCTCGTTCATGCTGCTATGCGCAAGCCATATAACAAATCCATACATACTTATTCAATACGATAGCACGAGAACCGTTAATGAGAAATGAGAGTTTTTAAATTATTAAATAATCCCGACGTACTCCATCGATAGCTCCTGCATTTAGAACTGTAATAAAGAGACAAAATTTACACTAAGTAAACTACGTTATTGCGATACTCGTGCGCGTCGTTGTCGTTCCATCACCTTTTCCGAGAACGACCAACGGCTGTTAGATTCATGAAGTACTCGAAATACACTTTGCAGTTCTTACACGTGAAAATATATGTACATATACGTGAGTGTGTGGCCGGCGATATAAGGCCAAGCGATAAGGCCGTTTCACTGCAACGCTATCGTCGTCCTAACCGTTTTCGTAGGTAGGTAGGTAGGTAGGCTAGCACACGACGACTTGTGTAAATGATCTTCACGTACGATTGCTTCGCCGACGAAGTAGGTGATACTATATAACTGCAATTTTAACTAACTGCGTTATTGTTGACCTTCTATCACACGGCAAAAACAGTTTTGCTGAGGGGTATGTAAAAATTTAACTATGATACAAATCTGAAAATAATTTTGTTAGAGTTAGACCGTCAAAATAATGATGACCGTGTTTTCATATACACTGCTAGTACTGAAAGTCTATAGTTTACGTTACCTATAATAATACCTATAGATTTTCAACATTGGTAGTATACATTGAAACACGGTTTATGTAGGACGTTTGAGCTGGCTGTTAAAATATAAAAACTTTTTCAGCATTACTCGTTTATTTTAGCCTCCTACATAATAATTTGGATGATCCAAAGAAATTATTTTCAAATCTGTATCTAGCTATATTTTTAGGTGCTTCAGCAAAATTGTTCTTTTCATACACTTATTTTGTGAAAAGAAAACTATATGATTTAATAACCTAACATATTTAAGAGAATTTTATTTTTCTATTATTGATTTTTAAGAATAATTTATAAAATGTATTAATATATGTACAATTTAAACATTTTTATTAGTTTACTTATACTGTACGTGTTTTTCAAATATTATTTCCATATTATTATTTTTTATTTATTTTATCCTATTTAGAAGTAACGGTTTATATTAAAATCTGACGTAATAGCTATTTTATTCCATCAAACAAGTAATACTCTTTATTAATTTTCAATTTTATTCCCCGAATGCAAAACACTCGAATGAGGTCTGAATACGTCGATGCACTGATTTCCACGGTGCGGTGATAGGAAACGACCGATCAATAACGAGCGCAAAAATTGTTTCTGCCAACTAATACATGCATACATGAGATGGTGTATACGCAGCCCAAGTAATTAATTCATGGACGCGAGATAAAAATGGTTTATTAAATGCCACCCTGAATGATTTGTCGCTGGCATTCGGCCCGAGAACTTCGGTTGATGCGGTTAACGCGATGAACTGACCGAATTGTTGCAAGTCCCGTATTAAATTGCACAGCATGGCGAGAAAATAGGCAAATTGAGAGAGAAATGGCTTATTTTATTTTGATCGTGGATCGAATTGCGTTAGGTACTATAATACCTATCTCGCAATTTTTAACACGGCTTGTATACTGGTAACCTAATACACAGATTACATTATTATACAATACACTGATTAAGTTACAAGCAAATTGCAACGTGCTAAAAAACGATTTTGCTAATTTTTACTATTTCCATAACTAGTTTTACTTTTTCGACATAAACCTGATTATAATTCGCACAAATTCAAATGGAAATTTGATCGAGTTATGTGAATTTTCATCACTTCACTGTTATTTAATATTAAAGCACATTTAATTATTATTAAGATTTATTATAATTCAGTAATTTCATTATTTATCCGCATAATATTGTATTAAATTACAATATAATCTATAATCAGGGGTGGGAAGTAACGCGTTACCTGCAACGCCATTACTGTTATCGCTGTTTTTTTTTATGATCGTTACTTTAATCCCTAATTACACTGTTTGACATGGATTTTAGGTTTTAGATCATAAACGAGACCAAATGCTTCCTTCAAATCTGTCATCACTGAAAATGAATCCGTAGATAAAATTACTTTATCACGTCATGTTTTTGAAAACATTAAACTTAAAAGTGTCGAAAATAGCATTTTTGATACTTTTGAACTAAAATATCTCATCTCAGTAATATGACGTGATAAAACAATTTCATTTACAGATCCGTTTTCAGCGACAAAAATTCTATAAATGCTTGCTTTTATTGGTTGTTTTTATTGGCTGCTTTATGCGAGAAACAACAGTTACAATGAGAAGAAAGGAATTTAAATCCGTAGATAAATATAATCCTTTGAAGACTGGTTATACAATTTAAATCACTTGCACGTAGTGATTTGAGGACGCTGATTATGTACCTAAAATCAAAATTGTCACATATTATTTATTTAACAATTAGCAAAAATTTATTAAAATTTAGTTGGATGAAAATAATAGCACTGTTGGATTCTATTGAAAATTCATATAAGGAATGCCTTATTTTTCCATTGATAAAAAAGCGACAAATTATTATTAAAATTGTATGAGTGGTCTTTAAAGAGTTATATTTATTTATGAATTTAAATTCTCTTCTTTTCTTTATAGATTATAGCTATTTCTTTTTTTATAAAATAGCCAATAAAGTAGATGATTCTCGTGTGTGTATGTGTGTGTGTGTTGTATGTGTGTGTGTGTGTGTATATATATATATATATATTGATATATATTTGCTGAAAACGAATCCGTAAATAAAATTACTTTATCATGTCACGTTTTTAAGATACTTTAGCTCAAAAGTACCAAGAAATGCAATTTTCGACACCTTTAAGTTCAATTTTCTTAACAACGTGACGTAATAAAGTAATTTTATTTACGGATTCGTATCTGTAAGAATCATTTGATCCTGTTCGTGGTTCGGAAAGAAGGTTTAAAGTCGGCCAGTATTATCTTTACATATATATTCATTAGAATGCATTATTTTATTAGAACGCACTCTTAATAACGATATTATTTACAAAAACAATGTTATATAAAAATTTTTTATAACTTTTGCGCGTGTTTGTAGATTGCAATCTAAATTCCTAAAGATAAGCATACATTAAAAAGTAAAAATAATAAAAAAGATTATTGAAATTTATTAAATAAATATATAATACATATCGAAATACGCTTGTGTGCTTATCCCAAACAGCACAGAACATCCATTGAATATCCAGACCTGGTTTCAATCTGGTCCAAACGTCCATGGATTTAGTACGTTCAACATGTACGTTTTAAATACATTTTTTAAACATTACTGTGCTGGGATGTGTATGTAGTTTATTATTAAATAAATACACACTATAAATTAAAATCTTTATTATATGGATATCATCAGGGAAGCCGAGTAACTAGTTACTGTAACTGTCGTTACTTACAATTAGTTACTTATAGTTACTTTGTTATAATAACAATTTGGTAATGACATTGTGAATTTTTTATGATGATAATGTAACACTAGAGTTGGAACAGTCAAGTTATACTTATAACAGGCTGGAAAAGTCATTTGTTACTAAAAAAAAGTAACTCGCATTTTTGTAATTTGTTACTTTTTAATGTAACTTATTGCAACGGAGTTACTTTACGGCGTTACTCGTTACTTATTATTTTTTCAATAAATAATGCGTAATGATAACAATGTAAGTTTCAAAGTGATTTTCCTAACTTTAATATAACCTCAGCGTTTAGTTCACAGACTTCCATATGTATATCATACTTGATTGCTAACTCGTTCCTTTAGTGTTGCCAAATGTATGTATACTACATGCGCAGAATAACGTTGTCTGTGCATGCATTTTATATGTTTTTGAACCATTCGCAGAGACATTGGGTCACCTGACTTACTGGTATCTCTTTCCTACATGTGAGGATCTTATCCCGCGCATGTAGTATACATACATTTGTATACTTCGCGGAGGCAATATTCTTACATAAAGAAAAGAGTGAGAGTTAGTGATCTAGTGTAATGTATAGAAGTCTGTAGTTTAGTTAATCACCGTTACGATCATAAAAAATTGTGACTTCATTGTCAAATTGTTATAAAATAACAATGTATTAAAATAACGGAAAAGTAACTCTTCCATTCCATGATAAACATAAAAAAATTATTTATATTATACATACATGTGTTTTTATATACTTTTCCATGATATCAGTATATAATCAAGACTATCATTTTTTGTTGTTGTAGAAGAGCCATCCTGACAAATCCCGACCTGCTGGCGAGCACACCTTGGTACCGATTGTTCGAGAATGACTTCTGGGGAACACCGCTGACAGAACGTGGCTCGCATGGAAGCTATCGACCGCTCTGTGTGGCCACCTTTCGTCTGAACCATTTTCTAGGTGGTCTCGAACCCTGGGGCTACCATCTGGTGAACGTAGCATTACACGCCGCCTGCACCGTTCTCGTGGTCAAGGTCGCAAGAAAGGTGAGTGTTTGCTTCCGTAATCTGTAAGATATTATCTCGCGAAGCAAAATAAACGAATTATACGACGATTATATCACGATATCACGATAAAATAAAAAAGATTTCACCGCGCAAATAAGAAAATTATTATATTAACTAATTGTAAGAGAAGCGCCAGCTATGATCGAAGTTATAATATTAGAATAGAGAGTATTTCTAATATATATAGCGATATATACATATAATATATCAGAAATGTTTTAAATACATTTATTTTAGATATATGATTGCGCGTCAATTACTTCCAGACTTTTTAACGTAATCAACTATGAAGTAACTTTATAATAAATTAAATTAATTGTTAATTTGACGCTGCTAGCATCAAACCAGTATAAAACTTTTATTGCGAAAAATATCTATATCTCAGCTAGGATAGAAAATTGATAAGAAAATTATAGTACCGATCGTAACAAATAGCATATAGGTACTCTCTAAAAGTAGATAATCAATATTCTTATTATTAATTTTTGTCTTACACTTATAACTGATATATGTATTATCAGCAAATATTTTATTTACTTTTAGAGATTATGATTTTCTGCCAGTTTATTTATATAGAATCCTAACTTCTAAAGATGAATCAGAGTGTATTATTACTAAAAATAAGAATAATAAATATTCATTAATGATTACATCAATTATAAGTATGGCACTGAAGTCACTGATTCACTTTTAGAGAAAACGGATTTAGAAAGGCCAAGATAATAGAAAGAAACTAACGATGACACCTGTAGCGTATATCATACATAGATTTGATAATATCTAACGATATAGCGATGTGTGGTATAATTATTATAAAAAGAAATAAATTTCTAAAAAAATTTCCCTTTGATACCGAAATATGCTATATTTTTTTTAACTTATTTTTAACTCATAGCTGCTATAATGAGTCTGTTGGACCAATTATATTCTTCACATCTGCAAATTTTAATTATTGTTAATAAAATAAATTTAGTATTTTTATGTAATAATTTACATGTACCTTTTCATTTTATATTATTTTGATCCCTTCAAATTAATTAATACTTTTTAATGAAAAATGGAATGAGTATCTCCGGTATCAGTAATGCTATTACAGATTTTGACGTCAGCTTCACAAGGTTAACATAAAAATATCATAAAGGATTAATGTAAAGTCTGGAATCTATTTAGAACTCGGCAATACCTCTTCCTCCAATAAAAACTAATTGCTAATTCATTTTATCTCTACATCACTTTTGCTTTATTTCGCGTATTGTCCTTGTCATTTGTCATTTAAGAAAGCAATACCGACAATTAATCAAGATTCAGACATCTACTATCGGTAGACTTAATTCTTCTTCCATTAATTACACCTTATTTCACGACACTAATTTGCATGGTTTAATCGAGGGAGATTAAGAGGAATGCAATTCGCTTGGCAGTAAAAGTCGCGTTATGAATCCATCTAATTATTAAGTAATTATAGGTTCGTTTTATATCCGAAATAAAGCTGCCGAGATCCTTTTTATTTCATCTACGCCATAGCACATCCTTCAGAGGATCGTCGGCGACAGAATTCAAATAACGAGGGAGAACCCGCTTAACTTTATCGTAAGCCTGCTACACGGTTTTAATTTTACGACGTCACTTCGTTTTAGTTAGCTTGGAATTCCTCTTATTCCGAAAAGGACGATGGGGCGATTGTGAAAGGGAACTGTAATGGCGATTCGGCGTAACTGTACGCGAACATCTCAAATAAGAACTTTCGGAGGGTCAGGAGCTGCGACAAGGTCCTATCATCCTAATGAGACTTTAATTTTACATTATCTCTTTCGATCACTGTGTTTAACTTGGCGAGTATTTAACTTTGACATGTTTTAATAATGCGTTAAGAAGTCATACAAAGTATAATTTAATTATACGCGCAATAAATTACGCAAAGAGAGAGAGAGAGTTCAATTAAAATATACTAATTTTAATCAAATTTATATGTGAGAATGTAACAAAAAAAAAAAAGAAAAAAGCCTTTAATAGGTAAACTGGATCTTAAATGCTTAGTAATATTATGTGAATTTAAAGCATGAATTCGAATGAATCCGTACATTAGAGAGAAGTGCTCATAATATTGTTTTCAAATGTACATAGAATATTTATATTTATCACAAAATTACCTAATAAGTATGTATAAAAGATGTTCGAATAGAACTTAGATGACTCAATTGGAAAAATAGCGAAAAATGAAAAAGTTTATATAAATGATCATTGTTTTATATACCTTGAAACGATTTTTAGAACATAAAACCATTGATTACAAACCTGGATCTGAGAGGAAAAGCCGTTCTGCATATCCTGCGACAGAGAAACGGATTGTTCAGATATTCAGAAAAAAAATCTCTCTTTATCTTCGCGTGATGTGGCAAAAATGTTGATGTATTATAAACTTGTACACCTGCTTTACACCTTTTTTGTCACATCACGTAAAAATAAATTAGAATTTCTTCTGAATAATCTATTTCTCTGTCTCAGGATATACAAAGCTTTTTCTTCCAGATTCAGGCCTGCGTTCAATGGTTTAATGTTTTTAATTCGTGTTAATTATTCTTTAATTTTTTGAAAATAGTTTTAAAACATCGTTTCAAACATTTTCGAAACAGTTGATGTGGCTAATTGCGGTTCTTTGTCAATCTTTCTTACAGATATATTTGGATACTTCATTCTTGTGTATTATGTAATCAACTTACCAATTTCTTCTTACATCTTTCTGCATGCCTACTTATATTAGCTAATTTCATGTCAAATATTCCATGTATATTTAAAAAAATATTATGAGAATTTCTCTGTATATGGATTTCTTCGAATTCCTGCTTTTTATATTATACTATCTACGAAATTATTTAAACTGCGCACCGAATTGATTTTTCAGTCTTGAAATCCAAATTTAATTAAACTACACTAATAACATCAGTTAAACTGCTTACAGTAATTTAATAATTTAATAGCACGTTATAAAGATTTCAATAATGTTAAATAATAGATTAAAATCTGTAAATAATTTTATTACGAAAAATAAATTATATTAATTATATGTGTACTTCAATTTAAATAATGCTTAGCTATATATGCGCCATTTAAAGTGCATAAAAATTTAATACCTTTATTGACTTATAATAAAAAATATATTATTGTTCAATTAATATGTACACAAGTATCTATGTTGAAGTTTGAAATTAAAATTTCACTAAAAGTATTGGTGAAAAGTTTTTAAATACAATTTAAACAATTAAACAGTAAAGCAAAATTTAATTTGCTGCTAGAGAAATGTAATGTAAAGAAAGAATAGATTCTATCATACTGCCGATCATGTAATCTTTTTTCTAAGGGTGAAAACGTGAAAAGTGAAAACTTTTGCCCTCTTGAAAATAATGAAAATTATTTTACGTTTTCGTTCTAGGAAAAAAGTGTGTATCTCAAGTATCCAAAATTTATAGGCTTATATTCTAATATTTAGAATATACGATCCGGTCGTTTTTTTGCTGCGCTTTTCAAGAATAATCGGTTCATGGAGACGTACATATTCAAACGTTACAAGTGATATTAAATTGCAGATTTGAAAGTCTTACCTTTACGTTTCAAAATGCATGGTCGAAAGTATCTTTAATATTTCTTTTTTCAACGAGATATTCATAACTTTTTGTGAAATACGACAAAATATTTATCGCATTTTCATATGATTTAAGAACCAACAATTTTACTTCTAGTCTCAATAGAGCAGTTGAAATTTATTCCAAATTATCGCAACTCTCCTCTGAACTCTAGTTGGATGCCAAGCACGTCATAGCGTGCCACTCTTCGATACTTTAATTAACTTCGACAATTGTTCTCAACAATTGTTAGTTGCGGCGGACGAAATTCGATCGCTCAGCCATGGGATTGATAGAGGAGGTGGTTCGTTCGGAACAGGAATAAATCGGAGGGCAAAATAGAAAAATCTTAAGAATCTCACACAAGTTAATAATAAAGAATAAGAAACATGTATTTGCCACTTCAATTGTACGGTAACAAAACGATCGTAACGAATACAAAATTCTAGCCGTATACTACGGCAACCGCAACGTATATCACCTCGAATTCTCTACACGCATTAAGAAACGTAACCGTCCCATCGCAGCCGCGTCGTGGCAGCGCAGCCGTGCGTACTAATTAAAGTGTTGGTACATTAAGTATACTTTATAATTCATCGAGTTGCCGATTTTTCACTACTTCGACAATGCATAGTCTTATAATCGAAAATTTTTACCTTGAAAATTTCACAATTCGGTAAAAAAAATATAGAAACACACAAATAAAATCGCTATTTAAAGATAAAAGATAACACTTTATGATGTCGCTGCACAAGTAAGATTTTATGGTAGATCAGAGTATTAAATTCTGGCAAAATACCGATTCTGTATCGAAAAATAAGTTTCTTATTTTAGCACTGAACCAGAATTTTAAAAAAATGATATGATGCTAGTCCAAAGTGTGGATATTGAATAATAGTACTGATCCAATATATATTATTAGTATATTTTTGATATTATGTCTATATTAAAATTATCCAAAATCAATGTGTCAGATGTCAGTATTGAAACGGTACATTGGCAGTATATTTGCAGTATATATCGTAACTATATTTAGTACAGTATTGTACTATATACAGTATATACTATATTATAAATCTCGGTAACATATCTGTATTGATATATAAAAATTACTGATCTAGTACCTCGCCGCGGTAGTCAATTTCTATTACGGTGAGACAACATCAAAAACATAATTAATCATAATAACGCCTTGAAAAGGGCAAAACTATTTTTGACTTTATTTCGAACCACATTTATCTAAAAAAAGAACTGTCGTGATATAGATATTTTTCGCTGGCAAATTCGGATTTGACGACCAAAATTACATAGTCACACTATTCTGTTACTTATTTCAAAACTTTAATTGAGCAGGCTTGTGTTATTTTGTATCTCTTTTTATATATTTCTTCTTTTACATCGGTAAATGTATTATAACAATATTACAGATATTTATTACTTATTAACCTTAGTATTCATAATTTCTTATAATTTTCAAATAATTATATTAATATTCATTAAAAATTTTTGTTGTGTATTGAATAACGGACATTTGACGTGACTGGTTTTCTAAAATATGAATTGGTGTAGACAGCATGTTCGGTTTTCAGACGCTCAGGAGTTCACGCAAACTTTTTGTACACGTGTTTGTGAACAGATCATTAATACAATTTATGAACTGTTTTCCGGTAAACATGCACTTTTACGCGTTACTACTACATAATTTCTATGTCACGTTGCTATCACTTTATTTTTGACTATAGCACAATGATGTTTCACTTTTTTCCTATCGTATTTATGTTATTAAAATTCCTATAACAAGAGTTACGAACAACCGTCGCCGTATATAAACAAATTAATATTAGAAACAATGATTTGATCATATTTAGGATAGATATTACTGTTGGATGTTTAAATATAGACACATATTATATAATATATAAATATGTGTGTGTGTGTGTGTGACGTTGTCATACATAAAATATTTAGTAATATTTAAATTAAATAAATTATATCAAATTAAATATTTAACATCAAATGGCATTGCTTTGATTTTTATACATATGTATAATATTAACAAATATTATACATATGTATAATATTAACAAATATGTAGCACTGTTATTTTTTTATGTCATATTTAAAATTTGTTTTTTTTATTTATTATATAGGATGTCCTAAAATTTGTGATTCAAAATGCCATAGCAGGTTTTAAAGGATTAAGTAAAAAGGTTATTTGTAGATTTTTATTTCAATAGTTTCTGAGATATAAATGTTTAAATATGGTCAATTATAAATTACGTTTAGATAGTCTCCTTTGAGAATTAACTATTGTTCGAAATAAAAATTATACAGTTATTATTATACAGTTGTTAAAAACAGATTGAGCCTTATCACAATCTACATAAAAAATTATACATACAAACAAAACTTTCTTACTTAATTAATTTTTCAAAAACCTTACTATAATATGATATTTTGAGTCATAAATTTTGGGATACCTTATACATAATAAATTTAGGCAACTCTAGTAAAAATCATTATCTATTTAACTCTTATTACAGGAACCCTAACCCCAACAATAAGTGTTGAATTAAAAATATCACTGTTGGAAAAAATGTGTCGAATTTAACGTAAATTGCAATTTGTCTCAAACAGTCCACTCAAATACAAGATAAATATTATAAGGTTACACAAATATTATATAATAGAGAATACAGAAAAAATATAAAATAATATCGACATAGTTTGTAAACACAATCCTCGAAAGCATATTTGTTTTTAGTAAAATTAACATTTATGATATGTTAAATAAATCCATATTTTATTCATTTATCTTAGAATTTATATTTTAAAACACCTAATTTTTATGTTATTTGTCATAAATTATGTTATTTTAACGTTGAAAAATGTTAATTAACACAATATTAATTAACACAAAATATGTAAATATAATATAATCACATTATGTTAAATTTACACTCACATGTTAAAAAATTGAACACAAACTGTTAAGAAAAACGTGAGTGAACCGTTTTCAACATAAACTTTTTTATTATGTATGATGAAGCATTATTGATAACAGTATACTGACATGTTTTTTAACTGACATCTTTGACAATGATATATCGATGTAATATTTGATAATATTTAAATTGATAAGCACAATATTTTTAAGAGGATTTGCTTTGTAATGCGACAACTTGTTAGCGTGATTTTTCACACGTAAATTTGTCTTTTTGCGAATGTGACGAATTCTGTAGTTAATGTCACATTTCATATTGATAGTATTTTAAAAGCGCAGAAAGTGCTTCCTCATTATCATATTGGATTCCTGATTATGATAATAATAGTTGGTAATATTAATTTTATTATATCGTATCATTTCACGTGAAATAATTCTTTCAGTTAAGAAAGAACGTTACACGTGACCAAGTACTGATACGTGATCGGGTATGATAAAGGTACTTAACACATTCCTTGGAATCCTGAAAATAAGCAGTAATATATCCAAGTTGCATACCGTTTTATAAGTTCATTAGCAACTCAAATCGTTTTAGCGCGTTATTATGAGCGTGAGGAAATGGCAAGTACGAGGAACCGCGTTAATTTAATACACACAGCACTTTCCCGTGTAATGAAACTGTCGCGCTAATTAACTGCGTCTAAGTGTATTAATGAAAGTACTTCTCGTACTTCGAGAACAGCGTTTTGAGTTATGCATGCTGTTAATATCTCCGGTAAGACGTTTCACCGCGAGGTGTTTCCTTGTGTGTGGTCTCGATTCCGATCGGTTTTCCTTCTGAACCATTTCGTCGCTACCTTCGATTTTCTGCTGGCGCGTTGAAAAAATATACGACATTTATACAATTTCCCTGTTCGAAATTCCGCCCGTCTCACCGTATACCTCTATCCCCTTATTGCAAATGTGCATTGAATCGTATAATTTTCGAATAACCCTTGTCAATGACTGCTACCGACGATTACCAAGCGTGCATAAAACTGCGAATTGTATTCTTCTGCATCCTTACATATTTGATATTCCTTTTCTTATTTTGATCCAAATATTTATCCATATTTTTCGATTCTTTCTCTTATTATGAACAGACGTGATTATTTTTGTACACACAGTAAACATTTTGCATTTGTATTAAAATCGGTCCTTGTTAAACTTTTTGAGTTGAATTTTTAATTCGAATGTTAATTTAAAACATAATGTGATTAGATTATATGAATATGTTGTGTTAAATTGATATTTAACATTTCTCAGCATTAAAATAACACAATTTATGAGTAAGTAAACAAATTATATATATATATATATATATATATATATATATAATGTTACAAAAATCAATATAACAATAACAATAATAACAAATAAACTATAAAAATATGTTGTTTAATGAAAACGTTTCGAACACTACTTTTTATATATACAATATATACATATAATTTGTTTGGAGTTCTAAATATTAACATATTTGTAAAAATGACACTTATACATCCCTAAATTTCAAATTTTTTAACTGTATCTTTAATATCTCTTGAATATCTCAGTATATTAGAAAATTTCATCCAAGATCCCTCGGCATCTAGTAATGTATCGTATAGTATATCTGATCATCTCGACCCGAAAAATTCTCCGTGTCGCGTAAAGGAGGCACGGCAGTGTCGCGCGCTTGGCTTAGCGCCGAGACACTACCGTGTCTCCAGATTGATAGAAAAATGATAAACTGCTGAAAATCTTATATCCATATTGTTGAGAAAAAATCTGCCAAAATCAACAAATCACTTAGAAAGGTAATCAATAAAAGTTGAGTTTTTTTGAAACTACCTGTTTTCTTTGCACTAATTGAGTCTTTTTATTCTCTATACATAAAAGTATTAAAATACAGTTATCAAAAATTGAACAATTTACGGGATACTTTATTTTAGTATATTTTGATATAAGGCATAAAATATTTCGCAAATAATCTATTTTTTGTAATAATATTTTAATGCTTTGATGCACGGAATAATGGAATAAATGATAATTGTTATAAAAAGCGAACAGCAGCTTTTCAAAAATAATACGTAACTGGCGTAATTGTATATTACAAATTGCATAAATGTCGTTACCAAAATTCATATAAAAATAAGCAAAGTTCTTTAATACATTATAATTCATGTTAATTAATTATTCCTTGCAATAAAATGTATTATAACTAATATTACAACATTTTCTCCATAAGAATCCTAAAGTTTGAGAGAAGTTCGCGTGTTACAAAATTCAAATTTCGAATAGGCATTGTTATTATCGTTATCATTGTTAGCCATTAGCATTATTGGCCATTTGTCCAATAGGCAATTAAATCGAAACTCGGATCAAGCAATCCTCACGGCGGAGTAGTAGAGTCAATTAACGTTGGAGTTAATTTGCCCCACTCCCGTCATTCGAAGGATCGCCACGCGAGACGTTTACATATGTACCTTACTAGATATCCGCAATTACACTCCGCAGGTCCTACCAGGAAGGAGCAATCTCGCGCACGCGATCACAGGTTTCCTGTTTGCGGTCCATCCCATTCACAGTGAAGCTGTGGCTGGTATAGTCGGACGTGCCGACCTTCTTGCCTGTTTCCTGACCTTGACATCTTTCCTGACGTATTCAGCCCATTGTAATCGTACGAGACGGTCGTTTCCTCTACTGCTGGCCCTAGTGTCGTCGACGTTGGCCACCCTTGCCAAGGAAACGGGCATATCGTCTTTGGCTCTTTGCCTTCTGTGGGAGCTCTGTCGTGGCGAACCAAGTCGAAAGGTATGTAGCGTGATATTATCTAATTTATCACTTTATATCAGCATTGAATATTGTAGGAGCTAAATCAGATATTCAGGACAAGAAATGAAATAATTTGAGGTTAATTTTAACTACAAAAATGTCTCTCTGTAGAAAAAGTTAAAAAATCTTGTTCACTTTTCTTTTGAGTTTTTCATTGCTGACATATACAACCGCAGACAGTAAAAACATTTTATACTTATGTTAAAATCAGTTCTAATTAAAACTTTTGTGTTGAATTTTTAACATACTTGAGTGTCACACACACACACACACACACACACACACACACACACACACACACACACACACATAATGTCATTATGTTTTTTGGACAGTTAGTATTAAATTAATATTCAATATTTCTTGTTAGTATTAAAATGATACAATTAATAAGTAATATAAAATATAATGTAATTTTAAATGTAAATTTCATGTGTACATTTTATTCATTTAACTTGAAATTTACGTTTTAAAGTTACATTATTTTCATTTTATTCACGTAATGTACGAGTAACATAAAAATAATGTAGTTTTAAATTCCAAAATAAATGAATAAAATGTACATGTTAATTTAACATATTATAAACGTTAATTTTACTGAAGAAATATGCTTCCCCAATTTGTTTCTAAATTGCATCAAAATTATATTACATATTTATTATTTTTTAATATATTCGTCTTGCTTTAAATTAATACAATAATTTAGTCGATTATTTAACATAAGTATAAAGTGTTTTTACTATCTGCGGTTGTATATGTTGCAGAAAATTAGCAATAAAAAAAATTCAACAGAAGAGTGAACAAGATTTTTAACTTTTTCTAGAAACAATTGTCTGTCTCTACAATAATTTAGTTGAATTGTTTAGTTTAGTGAAATGTGATAACATAAATTGCCAATTGTACAAATTATAGCCATATTAATGCACACAATCTTGCATATAATATACCAGTATGGAAATAATCTATACAGTTGGAAAATTTACGTTAACATACAGACATCCTAAAATAAATATCAGAAAAGTTTTATATATTATACCATTATATTCTTTGCTCACCATGATAATAATTATATTTAATAATGTAAACACTTATTAATACATAATTGCATACATAAAATATTAAGTATAAGTAAACGTATTTAAGCTAAGTCAAAAACTACTGTAGACAAAGATATCTCTAGCTACATAAGACCGGAAGCATGATGTCTTTGCTTCGATAAAACTAAACTGGAACAAGATTTCGCGAATCGATATCAGTTTGTGGACGCGCCGCACGATTTCCGCGATTACCACGCGCGAAAACACCGCGTCGTCGTTTATCCGCGCGTCTTGTTTCGTGGAGCGTGAAAGTTTCGACAGGGAAACAAGGCGGAAGACTGGCAGAACCCGCGTGCGCACGTACGGATTCGGGGAAGCGTGTAACCGATAACGCAGTGCCGTTGCAATGCGCTGCATCTTGTCTGCATTCTGGCGAAGACAGCAAACTGATGCACACACGGTAAGCCGTCCTTTCTCCAGCCTCCGCGTTTAGGCGCCTACTGTCGTCACTCACACCCTATCTCTCCTGTTACCCTCTACCCCTCGCAATCTCCAAAACCCCATCTCCTTTTGCGCACGGTGCATCTGGATGCGCTGGATGCACCGGACGCCTCGCGTGATGCATGACGTGCACCCATCTCTTTCCCCATCCTAACCGCGATTGGAGGGGTGCCAAGAGGATCGTTCGTATTTCCCGACATCCTTCCGAGCGCCTCTGAGGCCTCTACACATCTTTTTCGTACTTTCCGTTTGCTTCCCTTTTCCTCCATTTATATTTCTCTTCTTATTATATTTCTCTCTCATCCTCATGTTCGCGTCGTCGACAGCATCCCTCTGCGGTTTCTCTCCCCCCTTTCTCACCTATCTCCAGATATCCTCCATCATGATGTGTAAATTGTTTGCACTGTTTCTCGTCATAAAACTCTACAGTTAGTTATGATACGTTTCAATAGAGGATTAAAGTGTTAAGAGAGATTATACCTATTTTTTAACATCTAATATTTCAAATTGTATATTTCTTATGTCGAGAATAACACTTTTTAATAAATTTTTTTATAATTCAAAATTATATATATATATATACTATATAACACAAGACGTAATTTTTGAATGAAGACTGATTTTTTCGTACAAATGACGAGATTCAAAACAGAAATGCTTCGCCATTCGAAAACAAAAACATCATCGGCGCGTTAGCAATGGTACTTACTCTTTCTCGATTACTGCTCGCTTTGTCCAGTCGCGCAGAAATATGCATGAAACGGAAGCTGCATCGGGATCCGGAGAGACAAACGAGACGTGACGTTCGGCAGATGAGAACTAGAAGCGGGATAGACGCGGAAAGCGCGCGAAGAGCGGAAAACGGAAATTTATTAAGTTACGATCGAACTGTCCGGAACGATCGCGAAGTAATTGGAAAAATCTGGTTTTCAGATTATCGATTCAGCAAGAGTATCGAACAGCCGGTTAGATATCTCCTCGTGAAATATCGCCGGGACGTTAAATCCGGCTCTGTGACATTTGTTTCCTTTTGGATGCTTCGTTGGCCGTTTTATCGAAGATAAAACAATATCGTCGCAGAACAGAAAATCCGTGATAAGTGATGGAATTATGGCAATTATAGTGCAACCTCGGTAATCTAAGCTAATTCCAGTATATATCCAGACGGGAAATGTACTAGGATTATTGAAACATTTGGAATTTAAATGTATGATAATATTTTTGTTTAAGAAATAAAAGTTAGTAGCGACGTTTAAATTCAATACGAGTACAAGCCAATGATGAGTTTATCACATTTAATACATTTTATGTATAAATTACGCGAACATTTTTTATTGCTTATTAAATCGTAGCTTGATTTACATCAATCTGAAACAAATATAGCAGATGCAGAATAATAAAAGATTTTTTATCTGAAATTTTTCAAGCATTACATCATTTATAGTGCATAGTTGTTTAAAAAGAAATATAATATATAATTGCGTATTGAAAAATGCATAACTTTCAAAAAAGACAACCATGTGTTTTCTTTATAACAATTATATAACAGTACATATAGATAAATAAAATATTTGTTTTAAATCTTTGTGACTAATCAGTAAAACTTTGTACAAGTTATTTTGAATATTTAAAATACTTGTAAAACAAATTTAGATTTTTATTTTCAATTTTTTAATTTTTATTGATAGTATTAAAAATAATAACAAATATATATTGTAGAATAAACTATCATAAATATGTGTTGTAGAATAAAAACAGAGTGTTTCAAATACAACTTTTATATGTAGATATAGTTTATTTAAAGAATAAATATTATATATATAATGCACTGGTAAAAATGACTCCACTACAGTCTTAAGAATCTTAAAATAGGTTCGGTCACGAACGACTCATGTGTACTACTTTAAAGTGCTGAAAATAAATGCCGTTGCAAGGTTAATCTTTTAGTTATGGCGAGATTAAACGCGGAAAGGCATCTCTGTAACATAAGCTTTGCCGCGGACCGCGCAAAAACAACATTAAACACTCAAATCGGTGTTTGATGCCTTTCACTATACATCTCATCATACTTACGTTGAAATAAAATTACAATCAAATAAGTTTTAACATTTTAACTTATTGTCATTTAAAAAATTTGAATAATATAATATAAATGAATATTTTAATAGTTAAATACGAGATAAACAAATGAGTTACTACAGTGATGTACAGTTCAAAAAGATGATATAGAGGAAAGCCATTATAATGACGTATCGATAGCTAAGAGGTTAAAATACAAAAATTATATGTAGTTTATGAATTTTTTAAATTCCATGCCAATATGTACTAAAATAAAGTAATAATAACAAAATAATTCAATAAAAAGATGTTGATTTTTAAATATATCTGTTTTGATACTTTTATATGCAGAGAAATTATATTGTATAAAAAAATCACATAATTCCACTTTAAAAAATAGTGATAATTTTCATATGACTTTGAAAAATCAATTTATTGTCAATATTTTTCGAGATATGTGTCAAATTATGTTTGAAATGTTTCATTCTGTATTTTTTATTAGTAAGAAATATTATGAAGGGGACATTAGACTACATATTCCATATGATTTTAAATTTATTTTCTCGAATGTAAAATGTATCAATAGCAATACTGTATCACCTTTAATATCGATAGCGTTTTAGGATCGATTTCGGAAAACGACGATTAAATTAACATTTAATGCGCGTAATGTTACACTGTCTTCGCGAAACATACAGAGTGCCTTATTGTATGTAATACGGATAATTGTCGCTGTCACAGAAAGTCTTTATAGCAAAAGTTTTGGTCCGGAATTAGCGGTTACGGAGCCACTGGCGTCGAGCGGATACAGCCGCCCTCGTCGTAACCCGCTCGCATCGTCCGGAAAATTACATCTTACGGTTGTAACGAACTTGGCGGAAGTTTGCACGAAGCGCGACGTATCGTTCGTTTATTAAGGCGAGCTTTAAACTATTCACGGCCGTGCCTCAACAAATCTTGTACCCGTGTAGTGTCTCTTCTCTTTTGCGACGCTCGAACTCGCAACGCGCAAGAAACTTCAGAATAATACAAAATTGGAATAGAGAAAGGGAGAAGAGCGAGTCGAACAGGGAAAGGGTAATGCGAAGTAATAAGGCGTACCGAAAGCAACGTGCAGTAAAATGCCCGCGCGCGCGCGAGCGACACTGTCCTTAAACACGACGACGTGGCATTCAATTTCGCGTCAGCTAACTTTTTTAACGAACTTTGTGTGGCACACTTTGCACCAGTTTTCATTCCAGTCAGAGATACGGAGACGAGTGTCTCGGCACACGGTGAAGAGCGTAATCGTGCTTAACGTGAATTATAAATTCACCGCAAACTATTATTTCAGTCTGATCCGACTGTCTGTGTAACTTTCGAATCGCGTTTCCAGCCGCGGTTACTGCGGCCGGAAATTTCATTAAGACTCTTCGCGCGAATTTCGTACAGTTTAATATAATCTAATAATATAATCTAGAGAACGTGTTCCCTGTAATACTTTCCATTTTGTAAAAGCTTAAAATGGCAAATTTCTGTTAACTTACGCGTTATAAAAAATTTATTTAAAAAATGTTTTGCACATATTATTTTCTATTTTCCCACACGCACACGCACACATTAATTTACATCATATCTATTATTAGTAAATGTATTTTTATGTGCCTCTGATATGTTTATTATTTTCATATAGTATATTCACAGAAATGCAATTAGTGCGCCTCAGGTTTGCCAAGTTACTTCATTAGAAATCAATTAACCACTTCATTTTTCAGTCCGTCTTATGTCTCTCAGAATTATTTAATAAATTTCTTACAAATCTTTTGAAAAACTCATTTGAATAATGAGATATTTGAACAATAGCATTAACTTTATTCTTATTTTTAAACAGTTCATTTCTGAATAATTATATTTTAAATATTTATTTAAAAAAATTAACGTTTCTGGTTAAAGGAAGCATGTAATCTTCGAAATCTTTTTTACGTACTTGCCGCATATTTCTTCTTTTTTAAGAAAAATTATTTTTAGAGATAATGTAATCCAGGGAGTATGTTCCCCTTATAATATGCTCCATTTTGTTAGAAGTAAGATATATATGTTTTACATATAAAACAGGTGCAGGAAAGAACGGCATTAATACAAGAGATAAAATAAAAGTAACGCCAAAAATAAAAGTATTGTTATTAATCCAAGAAACTTAAAATTACTTTATTGAGTGAGTAACATTATATTTTTGCAATCATGATACGTTTTCGTCGTTATATTCATTTTTTGTAGATTTTTTTGGAAAAATGTGCTAGTATTAAAAAATAAAAATTAAATCAAGGTTCTTTTTCATATATAACAGATTTGCTCATCATAGGCAATATTACAAAAAGTTATTCTATAATATTTCATATGCAGACTTTTAATTATTATCATTATTGTAATATAATATTACAATTTTAATGACCGTCAGTCTAATTAAGTTACATTTCTGCGCAAAAATATGAGAAAATATCATATTTTCGTTTTTTTAACATTAATGCTTTTTCCCAAAAAATCTGAAATAATTTGAAATAAATAATGCAAAGTATTGCGATGAAAAAAATATTAAGTTAATCATTCAATAATTTTACATCAATATTTGGCAATTTTAAACATTTTAAATTTTAAAAAATTCGAATTTGTATTCTAAAAATCTATAAAAATGTCCAAGAATGTTTCTTGATAAATAGAACATTACTGATTTTGTATAAGTTTTCATGAATTATAAAAATAAAAGAAAATTATGATTTAAAAAATATAACTTTTAATTGCCATACTCTCATAATGGTGAAGATAACGGATTAAAACTTTGTGAAAATATTTCTTTCATGGACGTTTAACAATCGACGTATAGCAAATCTATAATTTAGCGCGGGGACAAATTTCATATACATATTCTGCTACAGAGATAAAATACAGAAAAGCTCATTGCAGAGGAAATATAAATAAAATTGAATTGTGAGAGACATTTTTGACAGAGATTTAAAATGGAGTGGACCTCCCCCCCAATCATGGAATAGACACATCGTCAGCTTTCGAAGAAGGTTAATTATTATAATTTTTAAATTAATTTTTTAAAATTTATTTTTATTCTTTGTTACATTATTGTTCAGTTATATTACGGTACGTAAGTTTAATTTAGGTAATTAATTTAAGTAATTAATTTAATATATTATTTTCTCGCTTTATGAATCCATTCTGTCATTTTTCAATAACATTTTGTTTGTTTACAAACCGCGAACGATGAAGGGCACTGCAAAGCGTCTGTTATCCTTTCGCATTTCGTCAACACGAGCATTGTATAGCGAGACTCGTCTTATTCACCGATTCGTCGAACAAACGATTTTCTCCTTTCCATCCGATCGAAACTACTTTCCGGTCGGATGCAATGCTGCATTCGCTGAGGCAAACATCGACTCGACAAGACTTTCATGCTTCCAATTCGCTCCTTTTCTCTCTCTGCTTATTCATGAGAAAAAAAGATTACAAATGCATCATAACAATGCGGAGACAACGTATAGCCGATGAACTGACAACAGGAATACCATCGTGCTGCGTTATTACAGTATCATACTTCCCGAGATACATACCTTGTGATGCATTTTTATAGTATACTTTTTGTTATTTCTGTATATATACATATGTTCGCGAGCAACACATGTGTCACGCTGTGTCGCAATACAGAGTATGCGCTTGCATGCCATCTTGTAGTTACGTGTTTTAAATCTATGATGCCATTCTCTTTATTACGGCAAAAAAGTGTGTTATGAGCCGAGTCGAGCACCTATATAAAGATCAGCAAGCCATCTAGAAAACTATTCATAATTTCATATATCGCATTCTCTTGCAAGAAAAGTATACATATTTAAAAAATACACAATTATCTAATTGTAAGAGTGAGAGAGAAAAAATTGCATATTTTATTATTATTATTTATTACAGCTAATCATAAAACACTTGTTTCAAGTTATCTAAATGTGATCTTAATGTTTACTCTTGCATAATTTTTAGGAGTAAATATTAAGGGATAAATTTAAGGTCTTAATAGTCACCCCTAAAAACTATCCCTATTTTGATTTGTGCTATTTTTTCTTTATGTAATTCTTCTTTAGAAAATACTATTTGTACGTATTCAACTTGTATCGCTTTTCCTGATTAAAAGCCGATATATTTAGGATTAATATAATTTGCACGAAATTCAAAAAGTTTCAACTTATGTCATTTTTTTGCGGGAAATATGTGTATTTTGTGTTTATCAAATCATTATCTAGGTTTCTAGGTGACAAGCTGACGTTACTTGCCATAATTTTGACGTCAAAATCATGACAAACAACGTGTTAGCTTGCTGTCTGGGGGGTGATACTAGTAACGTTTATTTAAAAAGAACTAGTGTATTAGTTACTGTTGTGTTACAGTTTGTGTGATCGAACTTTTTCTATCACTTTGTACTTCAGTTAAAAGCTACAATAACTATTGAAGCGTTTGATTTTAGCGGTTGCAATTCCCAAGAAATTAAATAGCTTCTTATAACACGTATCATATCGACACATGTCTGTTACGTGTGCTACGTTTGACCTAGTTTAAACCAAACTCCAAGCATAATGCAGCACAATGAACGAATGAACTATATACGAATAATGCCGTACTTGTCGATTGTTGAATTTCAGGGCAACTGCAGCGCATTCACTCGGGGTCGTAGTGTCGGTATTCTGTCGGGTGGTCTCGCGCTGCTCGCTCTGGGCCGGCTTAAGCTTGCCGGGAATAGACCGGAATTTGCGAGCGCGGACAATCCGACGGCGAGGCATCCATCGCGACTGACGCGCAGTCTGACGTTCCTGTATCTGCCAGCGGCCAGCGCAAGAATGTTACTGTGTCCAAGCACGCTGAGCTTCGACTGGTCGATGGACGCCGTGCCGCGCATAACGAGCCCATTGGACTTGCGGAATCTTGAGTCTGTGTGCCTGTACACCGTCCTAATTGGTGCGGCATTCTGGGCGGTTAGAGGTCTGCGACGACCCTGCCGGAAATCGACGATGAACCTATTTCAACAAACGTACCCACGATCGGCGTCGTCCAGGTGTCCCGTGTGCGCTGGCAGACGCACCGGCGGTTGCCACACGGACGGCTGTCGAGCGGCGAACAACAATAACAACAGTCCGCTCGGCGATTGTCATTGTGCCAAGAGACCAAACAGCAATGTCAGCGTGAATGGTGTTAACATCGGCGGCCGACAAACAGCGGCCACCGCTGTTGCCGTTTCCCTGGGCTTCCTTGTGCTTCCGTTCCTACCAGCGAGCAATCTGTTCTTCTATGTGGGCTTCGTCATAGCCGAGAGGGTATTGTACCTGCCCAGCGTGGGCGCCTGTTTGGCGGTCGGCGCCGCGATATCCGGGTGCTATCGGATAGCAAGAAGAAACGGGTCCAGAACACGCGGCAGAGCGGTGCTGCTAGGTACGGCGATTCTCATCGGCATGTTGTCAGCTAAAACACTCGTGAGGAACACCGACTGGAGGGACGAGGAAAGCTTGTACAGATCCGCGCTGCACGTCAATCCTCCGAAAGGTAAGCGATCGCTTAATCGTAGCTTAACGTTAAAGTAAATGTATGAATTTAACGTTATAATAGATGCGTCTTATTTTGATCGAAATACATTTTTGCATATACTGTTCCTTTATTTTAAAAGTGATAATTAAAGAAAGAAACGCGAATTTTCTAATTATTACCATCATAAGTGAGTTAAGTAAACATTATCGTATTAGTCATCAAAAGTGAATTAACTTAACTTCATGCACAAAATTGTCACAACTCAAAAAGAATGGTTTTTAAAAAATATCTATTGTCAAAATTTTACAATATACTTTTTTGCTGATATTACTTGATTAGTTAATAATTTTCTGTTAAATTCTTTGAAAAGTAATTAATGGAAAAATTAATTTTTTAAGTTGTGTTATTTTGAAAGCGAAGGCGCGATTGCGCATTAGATATAACAAATTATAAGTGATAATTAATATTTTGAATTCGAAAATTTATCTATAGTTCTTTACTTAAATTCTGAATTATTAAACGTTTTGATTCAAATATACACTGAATTTTTTTTCGAATCATTAATTGTTTCTTCTATAAACTAAAATTCTTTCTAATATTTTCAAATAAAAGTATGCTCATTTATATTTGTTTAATAATTACTCAATCATAATCGAAGAATAATCGACTGTTTTTCTACGACCGCTTCTATTGTAGAGAGAGAGACCCCGGATTAGAGATATTGAATAAAAACGACAGCGATAGTTCTTCTAAAGAATTTATTTGTTTTTAGATCGAATAACAGTAATAACTATTTTTTTTGCGCTTCCTTACTCGATGCACTGTAATTGTCTTACCTCAAGAGCTACGGTAGTTGTAGCGGAAATATAGCTACTATTTATAACATCATTGATGGAACTAGATGCTGGCTATGTTCCGATATACACTGCCAATACTGAAAAATTGTTCCATTATTATCACGTACGGTGTTGCGACAGCATCTAGAAATCATATTGCATCAATAACGTCATAAATGGTAGCCTTATTGTCACTGGAACTACTGCAACTCTTGAGATGAGGCAGTTACGATGCAGTATGACATCGAATAAAGAAGAGCAAAAGTAATTAGATCTAGAAACACAAATAAGTTCTTTGCAAAAACTACAATTGTTCAAAATCTCTAATGTTATTAAGTATGTTAACATTTAAATTTAGTGCATTTTATCCATTGTGTTTATTGTTATAAATTTACTGCGCGATATTGCAATGCCGCGCCGTTTTCGAAAAACGACTACAGTGCAGTTAGCAGTACCAAGGTAATTTCGGAACGGCTGTGGTAATTATGATTATTGTAATGTCATAATGGTTGCACTGCTAGTAAAAAAGGAACATACCTGCTATTGCAGCATACTGCATAATAACGGAACAATTTTTCATATGACTCGGGTATGTTAAGTTAGCACCCCAACTATAGTACTTAGGAGTTCTGATTAGAGTTCCCACTTCCTTTTGACGAGACGAAGAGTTCCCTATAGTTAATAACAAGAGTTCCGCTCAATAAATCCATTCGTTTGTGTCTACTGTGTATAAGACTAACTAGCTAGAAATCGATATTTCGAAAATCAATAAATGGCAAAGGAAGTCAATTCCGGTCAACGAGTCTTTTAAAAATTAATAAAAAAATAATAGCGTTTTATCTGAGTTCCGTGCGACCATGTGACACTCGGTAGTGTAATTTGATTTTCTTTACATTAGTATTTTATAATAAAAATGTAATGTTTTCTAATTAAATGGTATCGATCCTTTTAAATAAATGATACGTTTGAATGTGAACAGCGAATATAGTGTTTTAAAATACATCTAAAAAAATTAATTTTTTCAGAAAAAAGGAAACACTATGGTTTAACTTAACAGAAAATGATTGACTTGAATCGAATAGTATCAGTAAAAGAATAAACTCTTAGAAATATGATCAAATGTTATTTTCATCATTTTGTTTCATCCTAAAAACCCAATTTTTTTAATTGTGCTGATAAATTGTTATTTTACGTAATTATAATAAATACGGAATAATTCATCAAAAGTAGTATAACTCGAAATACAGGATCGAGTAATAACTCGTTACTTGTAACGCCGTTGCTGTTTTCGTTACCTTTTTCCAATAACGATCGTTACTTTTTTCTATTTGTAACGGTAATGGTAACATTACATTTCTACAACAGAAGTAATAAAATCAGTCGTTATTTCAATCCCTTATTATCTTTATAATTATTCAATAGAGATTGCATGATTTTTAATTGGTTAGAAATATTTTATAATAGAATATCGAAAAATGTTTTATACTTCATATCTTAGGCTGTATTTCATAGTCATTGCCATTACTGAAAATTTATAGTACCTACATATAAGTAATGTGATCTATACATTTTCAGTTTATTTTTATTATTGCCAGTGAATAGATATTGGAATGCACTCTTAATAATGACAATAATGTTCAAAAATATGTTTAATAAAACTTGCGCGTATAAATTGTGCAATTTAATTTCCTAAAAAGGTTAAAGATAAGCATATATTAAAAAATAAGAATATTAACGTAAAGAATTATTAAAGATTTATTAGAGATAAATTTAATATAAAGAAACGCTTACTGTAAGAATAGCTTAGAATTTTTAATATTAACATCGATATTTTTATAATTAAGTATTGATTATTAAATATTGCAATTTTTTAATTAAATATTTTACTTACAAAAAATAACGAAAAAATTATATATCGTTGTTTTCTAAGTAACGATTACGGTAACGTATTACTTTATGAAGTAAGTTTCCAACCCTATCAAAATATCACCAACAGTTTCTATCTATATAGATCAACTAAATAAAACTATTTCTTCTTGAAACTTCGATCACTAAAACTGTGTCTTAACTTTAAATGTTCTCTTTAGAAGAGAGAGACTCTACTTTTTATTTACAAAAACAACACAAATATATCACTCTTGTAGAAGATAATATGATCTCTCTGAAAACCTCGAGAACGACAAGTGCTATTTGGCGGATGGATTGTGAAGTTAAATTAGTTTACTTTTGATGATGGATAGAGTAATTTTTGCCTAACTCATTCATGATAATAACTAGAAAATCACATTTTTTAGTCGTGTCACTTTTGAAGTAAAGGAAAGCCATGTGTGTAGTACACACATTCTTAATTTTTATTCCTTTACACCTGGACGCAATACATGTGTACATACACGTTAGTAATAAACAAGAACAAAAGAAGCGAAGACAATAGTAGAAGAAAAATTAAAATGCATCTGATAGTTTTCGTCAAATAGAGCAGCTAGGTACTTAAAAACTCTTATTATTTGTTGAATAATTTATAATTTTTTAACAACCATGCGACCATGCGGTCATACCATAGATCCGACATCGTCTCAATATCTCATGAAGTACCGTCACCGTCGATGACATTTTTATCAACTGCGACCATTCCGTCGTCGACTACGAGCCCTTAAATGCATACGATATCTATGAGGACGTCACTCTTTATATACGAAGAGTCATAAAAAAAAGGGGAGAACAACCGATGTCCCGTGCGTTACCGCCTCGCCGGACGGATTAAAGACATAAAGATAGTAAAACGTGCCGCGCGCGTTAATAATAAAAAGCCATTGCGCGTTGATCGAAGCCCGATAGGCGCGTCACCGCAGCAAAATATACGACCATGTAAAAGTGAAATTCCCTGCCAGCCGGTGCGGCGCGCGGCGAGTCGACGCGTATCGCACACGCTGTCTGTTTTCTCGTTACAACGCCAGAGCCATTGTGGCACCGACGGGCATGTGTTATCCCGTCTGTTCATCTTGCACCTCGACACGGGCAACTGTACGCCTACCGTGTCCATAAAATTGGAAAGAAGAATACACCGCGTGCAACGAGAAAAAAAAGTCTAGAACTCATCTTTTTCTGTTTCTACTGCGCTTTGTTTTCCTCCCGTTTTCTTTTTCACAATTTCTCGAGTCTTATATATTTTGATGAGAGTTTTACATATGCCTTAACTCGCAGACATATACTTGCGTATGCGAAAAGTACTGATTTTATGTAGAGGTGGAATAAAAGAGAGTTCCTGTTGAAAAACTTCTTTTCTCAAGTCATTTTAGCGTGACTCTTAACAAACTCATTACAAAGTAAATTTGTCGGAAATATTTATAAGGAAGTAAACATATGTTGCATCTTTAATAAAGATTAATTTTTCTTACTTAAAGAAATCAAAGAGTGCGTTTATTTAAAGGAGTCACCTGGAAATTCAGTTTTTATGTCATATTGTATATCTTTTAGATTATTTTTTCTACGATTATTATATCTCTTAAATTATTTTCTATGCGCGAGATTGCTTAACGCACTGAAAGATTAACTATTTCTCTCACTCGTTTCTTCCAGCTCTGCATATCTCTCATATTTTTAATCTATCTGACGGAAACGTCTTATGCGCGCCAACATATACGCGCGTTAAGAGCATACGCGAGTTTCTCGTTTCTTCTCATCCGTCGGGTTTTCCCTTTAATGCACCCTTCTAATCCGTCCTGACCTTTTTTCACCTTTTATCCACTTTCATACGGCGCTTATCCTCCACGGTATACTTTTTCGTAATTATTTTAACTTACAGTCCCGCGAACGTAACTGCTCTGGCCGGCTTCTCTCTCGCTGGCGAGAATTTTTGTTTCGTTTCCGTAACGCGTTTCATCCGCGCGATACAACGCGAGTATATTGCTAGAGAGACGCAACGAGTTCCTGCCGTATTAATTTGACCTCTTCCATGACTGTTGCCGCCTATATTCTCGCTGTTACATATACCCGGTATATTGAAAGCAATTTCACAACGTTTTCCTATTTCGTATATTAAAAAGTGCCTTGAAAGTATAAACAGTATGATCTTTTTGCGAATAAATTTACAAGGGAAAAACAAATGGATATTTGGTTTTTAAACTCGATACACAAAGCAGTGGCAGTATAAGTTACTCGATTTTTTCTTCATATGCGTACTACTCTGGAACGCCATCCGTCTTTGCCACTTTTTATACTCTATTCGCCCCATTTACCTTCCTGATAATCTAACGATTGATTGCACGATTTAATCTACCGGACAGTAGTTCGTATTAGTTATGCCGCATCAGCGCTGTATCTGTTCAACGTTATCGGTAATATCGTTATTTTAAATTTGAAGATTATCTTATTTAAGCTGTTATTATTTATATGCACTCTTGTTCTCGGTTAATCCCGAGAGCATTTTAAAGTCAGATTTCGTTGATTTATATAATTTGAACATATTATATCGAAAATAAAATAATACAATATAATTTTATAAAATTAACGTAGAAATCACTAGTAAGTAATGTTCATTATTTATATACATATGTATATAAACATTTGCAGAAGTTGGATTCTCGTTGTATTTGTTCAGGATTGCCTTCAAAATTAGAATTTACAGACCAAAAACTCCAGATATTTCGCTTGAAATCTTAGACATAAATAAAAATGCGTATAGATTAGTAAAATTGATCAGAATAATAAATAAATAATTATTTTACATTTAATTATTCATCAGTGGTACTAAATTTAATGCAAGAAATTGATCACATAATTAAGTCGATTATTCTCTTCAAATTCATCCAACTATAATTGGTCAATTTCTTACAGCTTAAAGATTATTACACCTAATTGTAAATCAGAACTAACGTGGGAAAAGAGTTAAAGTAAAAAAGTATTTATATGATTTCCTAAATTCTTCCCCCTCCTCGGACGTCCCCGAAAACGCCCTAAAAAAAAAGAACGGATGGCAATTCTATGTATTTGTTACAACCTTTTACAATATTATAGTTACTATATTATATCGCTTTCTTATTTCAAAAGTGACAAACTCAAAAGAATGATTTTCGAATTATTGTTATGAATGCGCTTCGAAATGCGTATGAAGCGCATGTTATATCATTTGTCACTGTTGCTCGCTGAATAATAGAGAAGAATGCATTCAGTTATTGGGTATATTCTTTTACATCTTTTCGTCCGATCAGAATTTTAGATCTATAGAAGAATGCATCAATAGGAGCGAGCGCTCACTCAGCTATATTGAGTCTACTGAACGCAGCCATTGATACATCATGCGCATTTCGGAAAGCACCCTATATGAGTGAGATTAGTAAACATCACAACCCAAGAAAGGTGTTTTTCTTTTAAGAGTTATGAAATAAAAATAACGGAAATGACATTTGATCACGTAAAGATTTTTTTGTTGTATCATACTTGATTAGTCAATAGTTTTCTGTTAAGAGTTCAAAGATGGTTTTTCCCCTCTACGAAACATCTAATTTTTTAAGTTGTAATAATCCTGAAATAAAGAAGCGATGTTTTGTTAAAAAAAATTTATCTCAATTTGTTGATGATTATACTTATCAAAGTCTAACTGACAAAGTTCACTTCTATATCTTGGCGTTTTAAAAATTGACGATCTCAAAGCTGCTAATTCTACGATCCAGCATTTGCTCTCGTGAGACAATTTCGTTTCTGCTCTTAGAATGCTTACCATTCCCACCTAATTTTCATCCATTATTTTTTATGTTCCCGCAAAGGGGAATGGACAAAGACCGAGAGCGGATAGAGACGGGCGTAGAGCGGTCACGCGAGCTGACGCCGACACAACGCGCTACCGCCGCCCGGCGCCAGCAGCGACGTCGCAGCGCGTTTTAATTGCGCCGACAGAAATTGCGTGTTACCGTGTTAACAGGCTGCTCCGCGCTACGAGAAATAAATTTACATTTTGTTGGTTCAGAGGTCGCGCCGACGCGGACGCGCGCGTTCGCTCGCTCGCGCATTCGTCGGACGATGCATCCGTGCTCATTCTCACCCTTCCGCAGGCCCTCCTCTCCTTCCTGTTCAACAGCCTGCAGCTCACAGCTGCGTACATTCTCCCCTTTGCACCACTGAGGCCACGGAGTCACTCTGCCGTCAGGTTGACGTCTACACGTTGATTTAACACGCGCATATGTACGTGTATATATACATATAGTATATCTCCAGGCCATTTCCCTCGGCTAACTGCGATTTCCATTGATTGTACGATAACGTATCAATTGTAACTGAGTCCACGTCTAAAAAGTCACGATGAGATTAAAAAAAATATATTTTAATATTTCTGTTATTTCAATTAACATTTTTAATTGTAAGAAATTATTTTTTGAAATGTCATTTTTACAAAATGCTGTTATCCTTATCTTATTCATTAGCTGAGGGAGAACGAAAACATTATTCGATTTTTTTACGAGTATTTTTCTATCTATATTACAATTTTTAATGAATAAGTTAGCTTTAAATATATTTTAGCAATCTTTATATTATATTATTGCTTTACATACGTATAACAAGCTTGATTTTTATATATGTACGCATTTATATTATATTATTTTGTAATACATATACAATATATATGTATATTTATTTGTTTGTTCAAGTAATAAAAATCAGAAAAGAGAGTATATAAATATTAAGGTATATTAATCGTCGGAAAATGTGCATTTGTCTAATAAAATTATAAATTCAATTTCAAACAACGGTGTTCAATACGTATTATACTTCAGTTGCTTAATTCTACTATGAAATAATCTTGTATTTTGCATGCTTTGGATTTGTCAGAAATAATATCACTCAAGTGGTAAAGTGTTCTGTGCAAACTGCACTTCTCTCTCTCTCTCTCTCTCTCTCTCTCTCTCTCTCTTCAAATAGTGCATAATAGCTCTGGAAGGATAATAACTATGAAAATATTAACCTTTATGTCTGAGAGATGATGTATATATAGGCGTAGTGTGTGCGTGCGCGCAACATGTAACTATGTTCCTGGGGCACTTCCTGCTGATCATTTAACGAGTTGAATATTCAACTACAAGCGAGCACGTAAGCAGAGAAATGATGGGCGGGCGTATCTTGATCGTGATAATTCTCAAGTAATTGCCGCTAGGATAATAATTAACACCGAAAGCGTAAGACGTATTTCGCACCTGTACATCGTGCCATCCGTTAATAATTAGCTTGCTGCCAGATTCCTGTATAGACACCACTATTATTATATTCCGCTATTATCTTTTTTAGTCTTCTATTTTTTACATTGATCAAAACCCACGAATTTGTTGCGTTTATCGTCTTATTATCTTTTTTATTCCAAATAAATCGATTTGAGTCTTTTCATATTTAATATTTCACTAATCAATACTTTACGAGATGTTAAATCAAATATTTTTTTACATTGATTCTAGCTTATGGAAATTTGGGCAGCATTCTCAGCGAGCAGGGACGAGTAGCCGAAGCGGAAGAAGCGTTTGTTCAAGCTCTTCGCTATCGACCGAACATGGCAGATGTGCACTATAACTTGTAAGTACCACACTCTAATTCTTCTTGTACGTTTACATTTGCACAATGACATAGGTGCATGATACATATAAACTGTATCATGCATCAGATATGTACATAGGTACCAAAATAATGAATTAGGGAAACTTGATGTAATAATTTAGTAATTATTGCATGCAATTAATTATTTTTTGAATCCGCGCCAAACGAAAAATTGCAAAAGGATATTTTTTTATTTCTGTGCAAAATATATTTTTAAAAAGTCCCAAGAAATTTTTTAACGGAAAAGTGTTTTAGAGAAGAAATCTCTTCTCATATGGTTTTAAGAAGCACACAGTGTCGAAAGCTATATATATATATATATATATATATATCAGCTTCAATGTAGATATATCTTTATAAGGGTAGATCGCGTCTCTTAAACCTCTTTTTATAAGCAGCATAGTCGTCTAAAAGTAGTCCGCTAAGTACGACTCGATGAAGCACGAATGTCGGTAAGAAGATTACCAACCGATTTCCATATTTGACCGATTAATTCCTTCCCGATTTTTCCGATCCGCCGCGATGCGGAATATATTTGCTCGCGCTAAGCCGATCCGGAAAGAGTACCCGCTGGAAAAGCACTGTTTACCGCTACAGTCATATATTGGGGAACGGCCATGAGCTTCTTAAGCACATAATATCGGTCAGCATGGTCCCGTGCTATCTCCTTTCTCACGACGCATCAACGACTTCGTACACGGCTTAGCAAGGGTGGCCCTGAGAGAACGGCTGAAAGTCCTCGGGGTCCTTCGATCGACGCTCATCATCTTTCGACGCTCCACCTACTGAAGGTGGGAAAGGACGTGGAAGCCTGTCAAGCCGTTGAGTCGATAAGCCTGCCTACCCTCTGCACGCTTCTGATAAGCCGGCTACGTGGCGCATAGTATGTGCCACGTACTTGCCCCATTATGTATCCATAGACGTCTTATTGTTAGTATGGCACTCCTGCCAGCTAAATTGAACGATCGATAGGAAGCAGCGTATTAATCGATGGTGCATTATAGCGATTAGAAACGAAGTGATTTCGATGTAAAGCTGAATAATAAAAGCATTTTCTCGTAACATCAAGATGCAATAATACACACATGCAGGGTGTAACCAGGATTTTCTTAAGGTCACAGACAAGTTAGAATTGAGACTTTTGAACTCGCGGAGGAGAGATTTCTCGCATTGCATATGATGTTACTACGTTAGTTCAGTGGAGTTTGCGTTTGAAGACCGAAAAATCATTTCAGAGCGCAGTTTAAAGGATTACATACATAATATACAAATTCGCATTAAATTATTTAAACACCAAAGCTCTAATTTCAACCGTTGTGAATTCTACTTTTGTATCGAATTTTATTTTTTGACAAAAAAAATTTTAGATTTTTTATTTAATAATATTTTTTGTGGAATGTTATATGTGACACTTTATATGTAGCTTAGTACAATTATTTATTATTTACCTTAACTTAGGCAATTTGAAAAATATTTCCGGAACATACATGCAGCGTGTGAAATCATATTTACTTCGTTAAGTAATTACTATACACGCTACTTCAACGAACTGAACCAGCGTGCACTGTGGCTGCAAGCGGTTACAAGCAAATTCCGGTGAAACCGCTCGTCCGTTCAGATAAGCCACACCCGACGTTTGTCCCTTCGTGGCAGTGACGGTAATACCTCCCAGGCCTTCACAGAATCAGCTTTTAGAGTGAAATGAAGCGCGATGTAATTACCTATCACTAATCCCGTGACAAAGGTCGAAAAACTGCTAGTATCATCAAAATTTCATGATAATACATCTATCTATGATTTGAAATTAAGTATTGAAATTAAAAAACAACGTGAGAGAGGAATTGTAGAATATTCTACACTCAGAGAAAGAGACATAATGGAGATAGCAAAAACTATAAAAGTGACTGTATTCCTGGCGAAAATGGTTAGTAAGAAATTGTATGTATGTATATCACATATTTCTATAACTAGACTCATTATGATAGAAAGAGATGAACTTAATTTCCAAACTGGCCTTATTTTAGTTTACGTATGCTGTTCTGTCTGTGACTGTATCGCGTTAATTTATGTGATAACACTAACGTTATTATCCACGTGATGTGAAAGTGAATGAACGCAAATATGGTACTGTCTTCAAACATGGAGACAAGTCTATAGGAATCAGTAGTTTATATTTGTTTATGGATAATTTTAACAGTAATTATAATATTTATGAAGAATTTTAACGATAATTATATTGTTTATGAAGAATTTTATTGAATAATTATATCGTTCGAAAAAGCGCGTTACAAGTAGATATCTGGCAAACATCTGTTGACTGAACATTTTACAAACATTTAAAAAAGTATAATGGAAATATCGGAGACTATGTCATTGCTACACTTTATAAGAAACGTTTTAAAAATATTCGAAACTTTCAGTGTATATCAAAACAGACTCATAACATCTTTTAAACGTTACGTTCATAAGTAAGGACGCGCACTGCCAACAGATTACACAACAGAGTTGAACTTCTCTTCAGCAGAGTTAAGCTCGTGAATAAAAAACGTCTCATGCCCGTTTCTACTAATGTTGATTAACTTTAATCTTGGTTTTACTTACTTTTTATTTTCTTTTCTAATTCGTAGAACTGGAAAAAGATAAAGAGTAAGTTAAACCAAGGTTAAAATTTATCTACACCGATAGAAACAGGCACAAGATAGAAAATGGGATGAAAGTACAGCATAATAAAATTTTTCATTTCATGTTCTAGCAAAATGATTTTTTGGAAAGGTGTGGCCCAAATTAGGATTAAAGATGAAATTAAATGAGATGTATATTAGCTATGTTTTAATAGTATAATTTTTAGTTTTGATATTTCTAAAATCTTGGCGAAAATAGTAGTCGTCGATAATGTCATACCACCTTGTTTTTAGATTAATTTTTTATATAAAAGCTAAAAATAAAGCTTTAGAAACGTAAATACGAACGAGAAAATGTTTTCTGTCAGATGGTATAGCAGTTTTTATAATACTGCTTTTTATAATACTGTTTGGAATTTTGTTCTAAATGTTCCAAAATTTTGTTCTAAAATAAATAATTAATTTTTACGTGAGATAAGTAAAAAATGACTATCTGAACAAAATGTTCCTATTCTTTTTTTTTTTAGAAGTCACTATATGAAATATCTACAAATTAATGTATATACGAAAATTTATGGAATCCTTTTACTTTAACATAAAATATTTCTTGTTGATATTTGTAAATTTACTTTATGATATTTTGCAAAACGCAAACATGTAATACAACATTATTTTAGAGGAAAAGGGATTTTTTCATAAACACAGAAGTGCTTTTAGCTCCGATACTGCTATTTTAAACAAATAACGCGACAGTATATAAAGATTAGATTCGCTTATGGTTCGTTTTATAGATCGATGGTCAGTTTTCAATTTAACTCGTGACAGTACTGTGGTAGTTTATTAGAGTTTGCGTTGTAAATCTGAAAAAATTTTGATCACATTTAAAAATCTACATACGTAGTATATAAATTCACATAAAATTATATATTAGAAGCATCCAAGATCCAGCTTGACCATTACGGCATATTCTTATCGGTATTTAATATTACCAATAATATCCTACTTACTGTTATTTTAACTAGTCAATTTGTAAAAAAAAAGCGTAAGAATTTTATTTTCACATTTATAGAATTGATTTTTAGTTGATTTTATGTAGAAACATCTAAAACAAGTCACAAATATATAATATGATTTAATATATAATATATTAAAATATATAATGGATTAATAAAAAAGTATCGTATTACATCAACATGAGGGAAACTTGATAGGATAAAACAGAACGTTTTCGTCCATTCGCGATAGTGTTTAAGTTTATGAAGAGCATATACTGAACATTTGAAGATCATGCTTGTACTCTCAAGAAATAATCATGATTGTATGAAGTAGTTGTAAACATCACTGTAAAGAGATATTGCTTGATGTTGTAAATTTTATACTACTTAAGATTGAAACTGATAGAATAGCCCTGCCACACCTTGTATATTTATTGCAGAGTCAGAACAAAAGTTCGTAGCGATTTTTGCTAGGGATTTTTATATGTAGAATTAATATATTTGAAGTTGAATATAATCTGTGATTTATTCAATTGTGTACATGAAAAATGTTTTAGCTGTACAGTATCAGTTAAAGTATACCTAGCTAAAATAAAACCCTTATTTTTCTCTACTATTTTTTCTACGTAAGAATTATGAAAAAAATTTAAACTAATAAAAAAATTGTGCTCAAATTTTACACAAACACAAACGTAATAGAATAATCTACGAAATTTTTTATATTTTGGGTAATATACTTTGAGTTGTGACACATATGTCTGTAATTCTATATATAAAATTTGTATTTATTACTTTTATAATAGGTATGTTTTCTCTAAATTTAATTAGCAAACGTAAAAAATATCTTTCTATGTTATTGGAAGTAAAATCACAATCTCATAAATCGTATGCTTTCCATTATGTGTTTCTTCCATTCTATATGTACTCTTTCATGAAGCGAATTCTCTGCAAAATATGACGGGCCATTTAATCACCTTCCGGTTATTATCCCTTCCGATGATACACCGCGCACAATTATCACCTGACGTACGTTATCGATACGAATCAATAGTCCGGGAAATTTCCGTTACGTCCTTCCATCATTATTTGTGAAAGAAAAAAGTGGTTAATAAGAAAGCGACGTATATATCGCATTCGTTCGCTCGCTCACCACGTTCTCGTCTCCGTTTTACTTTCTTTCGCGGAAATTTACGAGCAGATCAGATATATCGCAGGATATTACAACCTGGATGCTATGAAGAAAATATAAAGTCTACTCCGTGTTTCATGATTTTCTCAGATAAATTCCCATTTTACTTATTATGTTTTATATATATCACTATTTTATATGTATATATATATATATATATATATATATATATGTATATTGTATAAAATAGGAACACACACACATAATCTTTCGTTTACGAAAAAAAAAATAAACCAAGAATTATCCTGCTTTTGATGATCGATCGATGCTTGCTCGACGATTTCGTTTGTTCGCAACGATTGACGATTTTGTGCCTACAGCTTCTCTTTTGCTGAGGTCAACCTTAAGGAGACTGGATGACAGGCCCGGGTAGCAGCGACGGATGTTGATTTATTAAAACCCCGGCGTGATCGTAAGTCATCCATCAGCGGCTGCCGGTGAATGGAAAATTGATTAGTCTTCGCCACGTGTTAGGAAAACCGTGAGGGGGCAAAAAGCTTTTCCCCGAGCGGGATATCCAAAGAATACATCGTAATTATGTATTACTCTGTTACTCCTGTCGGCAGGTCGATACTTAATTAACCGCACCTTCCCCTTGCCCTCTCATTGTTACAACAACGTGATGGTTTGATAATTCTCTCTGACGAAGACTCGGCGCGCGTAAAACGCTAGGGAAAAAAACGCGTCACAAAACAACGGGCGAACAGGGTAAGCGGGATAATTAATAATTGTAGCGAAGCCACATAGTTTCCGTTAATCGTGCAAATATATAATAAAACAGCGCTTGTAGCTGTATATTATAGATAATATGTAATGTACCATAAATATAAAAGATACTGACTACACACGACTGGCCAATTGTTTTTCTTAGGCCCAATTGCACCAACGTGATTTCGATTTTAAGCGAGACTTAAACTGTTTCTGTCTCTCTTTCAACTTTAATACAAAATAGAGTTTTAAGTCTCGCTTAATGTGTGCTTGATTAAAAAATCAAGTAATGTTGGTGCAACCGGATTTTAAACATTTAAGTCTCAAGTAAAATGGACAAGATAAAATGCTTATAATCCGTATTAAGTAGTAAAGACTGTTAAAACTATTTTCAGACGTTAAGGCAATAATCTTGCTTAGTAATTACCTAAATTACTTTATGCCACTGAAATAGTTAACTAAATTAGCCTACAACGTTGGTAGACGGAAGTTGATTCTCGGCGCAGTGGTCGTTCAGCGGAAAATGGAATTGGTTGATTCGAGACGGGAATTGACACCAAGTCAAAGGAGGACCCTCCCCCTACTCTCTCTCTCTCTCTCTCTCTCTCTCTCTTGCTCTCTTGCTCAACGCTTAATTGTCGTCGTTGCGATGCCTGAGGCACCTCGAAACCGTAGAAGCAGACAGGTACGCTCCGTTATATGACGTGACGCATTGACGCGCAAAATGGTACGAGGATGCGGATGCAGAGAGAGAGGGGGAAGAGAGAGAGAGAGAGAGAGAGAGAGAGAGAGAGAGAGAGAGAGAGAGAGAGAGAAAAGGGGAGAACAGAGCCACGTCAAAGACTCTGACAAATGCGTCATTGCGTAGCCGAATAGGCTTTCTGCACGCATCGCACGGCAAACAGTCAATTGCGCCACAAAGAAAATTAACTCAACTAATTAACTGATTATTTTAATGACAGTCAAAGAGTCGCACCGAAGAAGCTTGCTAATTGCGCCGCGTTTCGCTGCACCCCGGGCGAAGACAATGAACGCAGTTGGCAGGGATATTCGTGTCCGACCGTGTTTTCATACAGCTTTCATAGCGCGGTTACAGTCGAGTCTGTTTTTCGATGCCGCACGGTCGTAACTGCACCGTTGGACGGAGCAATGGTATAAATCATATTCTCCTCGTTTTCAGGAATAAAACGGTTTGTGAGAGCGCTTGCTGGAAAATACGGCTACTTTATCGCAATACGTTTTTCTACGCTTTAAAGAGAAAGGTTGAAAATTTCACGGTATCCAGAGATATCACATGTTATGCTATCTGAAATATACATATGGCTGACTAATTATTAATTCGCATCACTATTTTGCATAGCGACTCGATTATTTCACAAATTGACTTTTCCCCATCCAAAAATATATACCCAAAATAACAGTTATGAAATAGCGCAACACAAATTGTAAATTTACAATCATGAACAAATTTTGCTTGTGCAAGTTAAGAATAAATATTTCACGATGATCGCGGAACATAAACGTGTGTTCTAAAATATGTTTTGATCACCACTTGAACGAATAAATCGTAATAAATGCAATGTTGTTTCGTTTACTATAATGACACTACAAAGTAGATATGTATCACAATTTTGAAACTCGTTAAATGAACAAGAAAAAAAAAGTGACTAACAATTTAACTTGTGATATTATTGCGGTAGTTTATTAGTGTTGCGTTTCAAGTCTGAAAAAATTTCGGCGCATAATTGAAGAATTACGTACGTAGTATATAAATTCACACGCAATTATTTAGAAGCAAAATATGGTTATTTTGTTACTCACATGAAACTATTATAAGCTAAATTAATATTTGTTTTACAATTGATCAGAGCGTATGCACAGGCTGATACTATATATTATAGAATAAAACAATGTACAATCTCTCGCTAAATAAATGAAAGTGTGTTAAATGATTTAAAGATCCTTGAAATTACACGTTATAAAGCATGAATATTATTAGCGAACATTTCACGTGTTCAAATGTATGGATTAATTCTATACAGTTAATTCTCTCTGAAGTGCGTTAAGAAAATATTTTTGTTATAATGAAAATAGTCGTATTTTCATTGCATCAGTCCGTTGTAGTATTTTATCGTATCAAAGATATGATAAAAGATATATTTGCAAAACTGCTTTTTGTGGTTGACGGTTGGTTTCAAAAACATCGTAATGTACGATGCAAAATAATCCGGATTAACATCGGCTTGTATCGAAAACATTATGGATAGACTCCAGAACCCTTCTATCGGTCAAGAGACCATAATGTAATAGGCTTTGCCACGAATATTCATAAAGTTAAGCCAAAAAATCGATAAATATTTTATAATCCACATACAAATCAATCGTAAAAACAATAGGGAAGGAAATTTCAGAATTTTACTTCGCGATCAAGAAAGCTTTACTCTAATTTCTAATTTTTTGCACATGTAGAAAATAGAAGAACACGCGAGGAAACGTTCTCTCAAAATAATTTCTAGGAAAAATAGTCAGAGCATTTGAGAAAGTAATAATAATGATTTTCACTTTCCTTTTTCTTTCTTCTTTCTTTCTAAAAAATAACTAACTTTTCTGTTAAAATTCTTATGGGTCCGATTTTTCATACGCTAGTTAACTTGTATTAACTTGTTAAACCTTACCTGTTGTTGCACCTAATGGGCTTAATTTATGACATCATTATAGACGGAGTCTATTAGAAATTGAAACGACAGGTCGAGTCGAATTATAAGTTAATCAGTCAAATAAAAAACTGGGCCTTAGACTATTTCGTTCTTTCATTAATATAAGATTCGATACAATACTGTATAAAAAAATGTCCAATGCTACATACGTGGACACTCTAGTGTATCGCTCCATTTAATCCGAAACATGACCGTTTAATGCTACATTGTATCCATTGAATATACGAAGCTTGCGTTCACAAGCGACGCAACGCGAAGCGAGAATCCGAGCAGCACAGCCGTCTAATGCTGAACGCGAGAATGTGAAGCGGCGTAAGCCGGAGGATTCCGCTAACGGAATACCTATCTTACGCGAAAGCGATCCTCGCGAGTCGCTGTGCGAGCTGCAAGACGAGTAGGTAGACGGGTTAGTTAGGTTGATGCGAGGGTGCGGAAGACGGGCCTGGTGAATTGAATGGGAAATTGATGGGCTTCGCCCTGTCGGTCGTGTACGCGGCAGCGCGCGCGCACATCCGCCATAGACCTCCTGGAATCCGTTGTCCTGGCAATGTATACAGGCTGTACCTGCAACCGACCATTCGCGCGATCCTCCTCTTCCTCCTCCTCCTCCTCCTTCTCCGTTTCGCCCAGCTTTCGGCCTTGCTACTATGTATGCTCCTCGCGTCGCATCTCCCGTTGCGTATGAGAGATATAAAGGCTGACTCACGCTCTGATAGAAATATATTAATGGAGTTTATCCTGACCATCTGTAGCTGTACCATGAATCATGAAGGCATAAGGATAGATCGACGATGTGTCCCTTTTGAGTTTGGTGGATATAAATATGGTATAATAAGTAAACACTTCTATTCTTCTATTTTATTGTTATTGGAAAATATTTCTTTTCATATCGTTAGAATATTTTTTAATAAACTTTATATTATTGTAAATAATAATATTTTTATTAAAGAGAGAATACTTTAACGATGTTATTCAACTGTGTACTTACATAGTGATGATAATCTATATATATGTATACCTATAGTGAACTCCGACATTAGATCCTCATCAAAGGAAACATTGACATTAACTTGTGCCGTTAAGCGTGAATCGGCCTTAAACCTGTATCCGGTAGGATGTTTGTCCGCACCGCGCCGGCCGCTTGAATATGTATCGTCCCGACGGCGCTTTGATTGTGCACCCTCGCCGTATTTGCATGCGGGCTAGTTTCCGTGCCGACTGGTCAGAAGACGCAACAGCGTGCCGCGCGTGAAGGCATAGCGAGCGTCGTCACCCTGCGGCTATTTATGCGCCCCGGACACTGACGAGTGTCCAGTGTGGTGGTATCGCATGTCCGTTTCTCTCCGCGCGTTTTTCACGAGTTACGAGTTACGATCTTTACTGCGTGGCTTAGTCGTAACGAAGGGAATTTAATCCGTCTCTCAAGCGAGATGAGAATTACGCACGAGAGAGAAACCAGGGGAAGTGATAGCTATGTTCAAGTACGCGGAATTATGACCGGTTCGTTGAAAAGGGAGATGTTCTCGCGCGCCTGTTTGACTATCAAAGAAACTTGTCGTTGGAGACGTACAAAAGAATTTGCGATCTATTCGTTGAAAAATGTATCCAGTCTCGCCAGTTGGACTATCTAGCAAAGTCGTAGTTGGAAATGTAAAAAAGAATCGCTGAGCTCACGGTCTGTGTCGCAAGAAATTGAAAAGAAATACCCACTCTTTGCTGACGATTTTATCAATTATTAATAGTTTCTTAATCTTTTTCTATTGTTGCGATGTTTCAAATAAATTATCTGAAATAAAAAATAAAAGATTCAAAATAATGGATTTAATATGGCGAATAGCAAAAATCTGATAAAATATTAGATTTTTAATTTTGTTTTATTTGAAGCTCATTAATGCTACATAAACACTTACTATACTGATTTTGAAATTGATTTTCAAACTCTAATTATGAACTCTGTAACAATAGATCCTTCTCCCCAATTGTTGGAAGTTTCGGTAGTACTCTTTTGAAATTCGATGTTTTCAGACTACATTTAAATTCAATGTGTGTGTGCGTGCGCACGCGCGTGTGAGTGTATGTGTAATATCAAGAATAAAAGTTTTTATGATCAGATTATTTTTTCTTTAATTTATAAGTTTTAGGATCCTAAGGCTAAAATCGAATTCAATAACTCCGAAACCCTTAGAAAAGTCTCTTTTAAATTACTTTATTAGAAAGTTCCCACGCATCCACAAAGGATAAAATAGAAAATTTTATCTAATAATATATATATATATATATTTAATAGGCATTTGCAAATGCAAAATAGGTATTACAAACTTATCATAGACACTGTTATACAAACTGTTATATTTATTATACCTATATTATTATACATACACTACATTCGTGTTCTTAATTCTACATTACTCGCGTGAGGTGGTCTGACGTCTCAACATATAAACGCAGTTTACGTTAAATGCAAGAATGTGTGTGTATACTTTCATATATTTAGCAAATGTATAAGGCAAGAATGTCCTACAGGATAACCCACACAAGAGTAGTGAAAGATTAATTAACATTTTCTTTATTCTAAAGCCTGAGACATAATTGAAAAACACAGGTAATAGAAATGGGGAGCAACAAATCTCAAACTGATCAGAAACCATGTATTTTAGAATATACGGTTTCTGATAGATTGAGATCTGTAATTTCCTGTGTTCCTATTGCCTGTATTTTTCTATTGTGTATTAGGCTTTAAGGTAACCGCGTGACGTAAGCTCAGAGATAGGTAAATCGAAGGACACAAACTCATCACCCCGTATACACCCGTATTCTCCCGTACATTTCCCGCAAAATGGGCGAGAGGCCCAGATGCATCCGTGCTCTTGTCTCCATCCTCACATACATGCGGGGGACCATACCTTTACCATACTGAACTATCTACCTGAACTTTAACCGCTCGTGCCGGCGGTTAGTACAGAGGTATTATCTCAGGCTCCCGTCTGTGTTATCAGATACTACCTCGTTGGTGGTGCCGCCGCGTTGTAACCGGACTATCCCGTTTCCCATCGTTCCGGAAACATGGCGAAAGAAAGGCTATCAAGAGAAGCTTACTCGAACACACAAAAATCCGAGATGTCTGAAAGAAATCTAAAAGATCTGCAAACGACTGAGAATTTTATGAACGAGTTTTGGACGTCTTTTAAACGTTGCAACTTGGAGATAGCTGTCTATTTCCGAAGAAATCTATGACGTCGATTCCGACGTTTTCTTCTCTATTAGATAAAGTTTAACTGAAATGGCTGTGCTTAACCTAGAGGGTTTTCAGCTTTTCCGGCTGACATATTTTCTTGCGAATTATAGAGGCGCGCGCCAGTTTTACCAGCGTATTTACGTTTGTCTCTCATAAACATCGGCTGAATGTACGAGTACAGACAAAACCCATTTACCTGTCAGTCCAATTCTACGCTGCTGAATACGATGAAGAGACACGTATTAGAGGCACATCGAAGTCTCATAAACATACTGCCACGCGGGCAATTATCACACACCAGACGTATCGCATATTAGCGACAGTTGTGCGCGTATATCAAGTTGCACGTCGCGTTAGGAATGGTGCGGTGAAGCGATGTTCACGTCTTGGAAGCCTTGAGGCTGAAGAAAATGCTCAGAACTGTCTGGAATATCGATGAGCTTGAAATGTAATCGTGGAGAAAAGATAGATTTAAAAATCTTTTATAGTACACGATATGCATAGTAAGGTCAATACATCTTGACTGAATATTGTTCAATTCACGAAAAAATATTACGATAATTTTAACACAAATAAGCGAGGAAATAAATCTTTAAACAATATATAATTTTATTATCTTCATGTGCGGTATATCTTTTGGAGTTGTTCAACATATTCCATGGGCAGGATTCATTGAATCACTTTGCTTCTTTGTAATCAATAATATTTTTTTCTTTGATTACGAAGTACATTTTCATATTTGTGAAATACATATATTAAGGACTTATAAGTACTTAATTACTGTGTGAGTCAGATAAACATGCAACGTTTTCTATTATATTTCTGTAAAGATTTATAATAATTGGAATAAGAATTGTCTGAATAACTAGCTCTGCTCTGGTCTAATAAAAAGTAAAAAAAATTTAGTCTTTATATAAATTACAAACTATATGTTAGAAAATATTTAAAAAATAGCTTTATGATTTTTCTTTCTATAAATACATTATATATGTCACAACGATCTTTCTACTTCGATCCCGTCGTCGTATCGAAGAGCCGTCAAAATAGCGAAGAGAAAGGTTCGCCTGTTAGTACAAATTGAGAGAATACGCGTATCTTCGAAAGCCGCCGCGTCCCGATATCTTTGATCAGGAAAGTTCCGCACTTCTGTCGGCTTTATTGACTTCGAAACGGGCAGGAAAGATCGTCGGAGCGGACCGGACGATTTTTCTTCGTGACTGCAGCGCGGAAGAGCTGCACACAGCCGGGCGCGCGTTCGCGTTGCGTCTTTGACCGATTAAGCGACCGCCGGGGTCACTCGACGTTTCAACTTCGGAACAAGTATCGACATCGAGAGATTGGCGAAGAAGCTACGGCTAAGAAGACATCGTCGAAAGAACCCTTCTCTATAGCGGATCTCGACTTCGACCGCAGAAACGAAAGCCACTCCCAAGAGCGTCCAGAAGATCAAGAAACAATGCAACTTACGAACCGATGAAGCGAGTTATCGATCAGACAAAGAATCGAAGTATGGAGCCGAAAATTTAAAGAATACACCTTTTCGATAACATCGTGTCTCGAGTACGGTCAATTATACCGCTAGACAAGGTAGATAATATAAAATAAACAATACAACAGTTAGAAGAAAGATTTTATTGACTCGTAACTGGGGTGACCCTGGGATATTTTCCTAATTTTTAAATAATGTAATAATTTGAAATAATTTTATGTTTTACTTCTTACTTTTTACAGTTTTGTTTTATTTATATAGGTTAATTATCATATCTACTATATTATCATACTTTATTTATGCTAAGTTCAAATGTTGCACAATCTTTTACTTAATTGAAAATTTTAAAACTTTCCTAAAACTAATAATAAAAATTATGTTTTAGTGTCAAAAAATATGTGTTCTTGTATTAACGATTCAGCTACTACACTCTATAGGGTGTTCTGTTCAGAAGTATTAATAGTATAATAAGAGAAAAACTTATTATATGTATGTATATATATACACACACACACACACAAAGTACTAGTTTTAATGACAAAAAAATGTGGATATCTGTATAAAGAACAGCTCTGAAATTTTGTTTATAAACCTAAATTATAAATCCAACAATTTTTGACGTACAACGCATACAGAAGTTAATTACCTACTTTTCTTGTATTTGGTGTATTCAGTAGCGCAACCGTTCACTTAACTTAAATAGCAATTGAATGTGATTGGTACTTACTTACCTTTAGATCCAACCAGTCACATTAAATTGCTACCTAACTACTTAGTGAGCGGTTGCGCTACTGGATGCACCTCTTTCAATCGCCGTATAAATGTCTAATCAGAAATTGTTTTGTATGCTATCGCTTGCAGAATTGGAAATGCATTGTATTAGTATCACGGACTTAAATTCCATAAACGATTGCGTGAAAAATACCTTGTGCTATAGTATTCACATGGCGACATTAAAGCTTCTCCAGTGTGAGAGGAAGATAATTTTTTAACATGCGGTACGAAACTTGCTGAGTTTATAAGTTTATAAAAAGAATGTATACTACTCTTTACACTGGCACCTACATTTTATCATTAAAATTAGTACTTTATATAAATTTTAGTATGTACAAATTTTTGTTTTATGTTTTATATCTAATAAAGTTTAACATCATCATAATCAATTTAATAATTTACACAATTGGTATTATTTTAAAGAGATCTTAACGTATTGAAAATCTGTAAATAAATTTCTTATAAATTGTAAAAGTTTTATGAAGCGACCTCTCAATTACTAATATATGAATTTACATATCAATTATCGCATAGGTCAATATCAATTTGCATCGATATTTTTGTAGTATTACTAAATTTTTATCATTCAAAAAAAGTGACGAAACAGATAGTAGGTCAGTAATTAGAGAAATGTTTGAGAATGTCGACGAACTTGCCTATTCCATGAATCATCGCACAGTCCGTTCGCGATAGTTTGATACATTAATCCGTTAAGTTGGAGAATTTATCGAGCTGAAACTTGGTTTAATCTCGGTCCAATGTAAACGCAAGACACTCGCACCGTGCTTGCTGTAATGTACACCGAGACGGATACACCGCCGGAGGCGAGGTAGCGAAGACGACGGAAGTAAAGTTGAGCTATGGTACGGCGAGTAAAGGATGGCAGTAAGAACGGAGAAGGCATGGAGAGAAAGAGAAGAAAATAAAGAGAGAAAGAGAAAAAGGGCGAGGGGGAGAGAGAGAGAGAGAGAGAGAGAGAGAGAGAGAGAGAGAGAGATGAAAGGCGGACCATTTAAGAGACCTTAAAAGCGACAAGGCACGAACTGTCCTGGGGAGTTATCTCTACCGTCTTGGAGCGAAGCTGTAGGTTCGTCAAGGTAAACCAAGTCCATGAATTAATTAGTCGGCAAACGACAGCGCGCTTGTTGGCCGTAACGGAGGCTACTTTAGGGCAGGAAAGGGCCGTAGCTCTTACTCGGCAGGGTAACACACACGAGCGCAGACACCCACCGGCTTGAGTGGGTAGAGGTGTAATAAGAGCTCTCCAGTGTGATGCCGGAAAAAAAAAGCGTGATTTCCTACTCTCGCGTGATTTAATAAGTTCTTATCAGGTGATTTGCATTTCGCCAGAATACAGGCTAATGAATTGTTGATAGTTAATCAGTAATTATGGGAACAAAGCACGATATATAACAAGAATTAAACCTTCCGGCTGTCACGATCTCACGACGTATTTGATATAATCTGTCGTTAAGTCAATAAATTCCAATAATTTCAGGAATATGTATGTTCCATCATGATAATGTATGATAACAGTAATATAATTAACTAATCAGGTGAGATTTGATAATGTCAGCTGTAATACTCGCATAGACAGCAGCTTAATTACGGATTATCTTGTTTAAGTGAACGTTATGTGAACGAATGTAAATTATATAAAGTATTTAAATTTTTTATATTTTTAAGAAAATATTAAAATCTGTACGTTTAAATATTTTCTATTTTTCTCGCGTTGTTTCTTTTTTTCTGGAAATCAATCATGTAATTTTCTTTGTACAGAAACGTGAAAAGTGAAAATTGTGTGTGTGTGTGTGTGTGTGTGTGTGTGTTCGCGCGTAACTTGTATACATAACAATTTTCACTTTTTATGTTCCGCTCTAAAGAAAATTTTAGTACATAATTGATATCATAATGTTATCGATATCAGAATGAAGCCCGATCGACATAAGATCCAAACGCAGATCGTAGGTCGTAAGTGAAACATATTTTAAATTGTAATAGGTCACGGACATAATACATAGGACTCAGGACGCAGGACGCGAAAGTTGAAGTTCATCCAACTTCCTGCGTCCTGCATTCTGATTTCCGCAACCTATTATAATTAAATATTATAATTAAATATAATACGTTAGGTTAGCTTCTAGTCTTGCAACCTACGACCCGCGCCCTGTGTCATGTATAGATCGGGCTTTACATCATATAAAAATCGCCATTAAAGCAAACAAAAGTAAAAAGGATACAAACTTATACGCAAACGAAACGACGCGACGTTGTAAAAAATGCTGAATTTTTGAGAATAATATGACGTGATAACGATGTCAAGTCGGAATAACGGCGAAAGATAACGGAAGTGGATAAAGAGACGAAAGATGCATAAAGCACAATGGGAGTATGTGAATTCGCAAACATGGGATGGTGAAAAGAAGAAAGAATAAGGTAGAGAAAGCACTTATTGGAGCTCCGACATCTCTTAGGATCGACTGAGTAGTGAATAATACAGAGCTGTATGTAAAGTATGTATCCGCTCTTCGTCGTACTGATAGTATCCGATCCCTCGACGCTCCTTGAGGAAGAGAGAGAGAGAGAGAGAGAGAGAGAGAGAGAGATGGAAAAAAAGATACATAAAAATGAATCTGAGGGATAAAAATAGAAGGCGAGAAGTAATCTGGATACGAAAGGACTAAGGGCATGCGTAAGAGTGAGAGATAGTGGCCGGGCGTGTATACCTCCTGCCAGATCCCAGCATGAAACTTTTCGAGAGCTGATGGCACTCCGGGGAATCACGCACGCACAGGGCGATCCCCTCCGGAAGATCCTCATAATATTTCTTGAAACCCTTCAAATTTCTGCGGGGAAGATTTCTCCGAGCTGCGCCGTGCGCGCTCGTCTGTGTAACGAGTTTCCAACGGCGGCGAAAATTTACGACACGGCCGAATCGCGAGAGTTCGACGTCTTCTTCCTCGAGTCGCGAAATTGGATCATAATCAAGAGAAAGCTGATTACCCGTACGGCCAGATTTCAGGGAAACTTGTGGCGCAATACGATCGTTTGATACAGATCCCTCGTGAGATTCGCGAGATAATGAGCTTTATAAGATTTATACAAGTACTATTAGGCTTTAAAGTAAATATTCGCAATAGAGAAAATTTGAAAAATTGTTTGCTGTTTTGGCGTATTAAGGAATATTTACATATAGAACAAAAAAATTATTGTCTTTTTTATTTCATGAAAAGGAAAAGAAACAATTTTCAATATATTTTTAAGAAAAAATTATTTTATTTTTCTCTAAAATATAAAATATGTACAGTATTACTAAAAAAAAAGCATAATTCTAAAATCTATGGCCAGTATAAATGTTTATTGTATCCAATTTCTTTCAAATTTAAAACGCTTTTTTAGTATCAAAACGAATCATGAAATCAGCTAACGCGTTAAATTTTAATTCAGTTAACACCACATCGAAAAACGCAAATGTTCCAAGCTTGTCAATGAAAAAACATGAGAGTTTCAAGATAGGGTTAGATCGTCGATACCCAACGGGCGAATGCTCGCACCAACGGGAAATCAAGTTGGGTGAGATAGAACTTAATGCATTCTCCGATACTCGTCAACGGTTCGTTCGATTCGCGGCCGAAATAACGCCGCATGGCAAACATCAGTGACAATTTGGTCGATGAACATATTATCTCGTATACACTGTACGCAACTCACCCTGCGAGACAATCGAACGATCAAATAATAGATCAAATAACGTGTGTTCCCCTAATCGGATACATAGACGATCCTGCCGCTCAATCTCCCTTTCTTGCTCTTTCTCTCTCTCTCTCTCTCTCTCATACACACACGTACACATGCAATTAACGTCAACCGAACGGTAACCGCTTTTCCTGTGTTCCCTATAATATCTCTGCGTTAGCTTCCCTTGGCTATCGCCAATCTAGAATGCGTCTGTAATTTCCTTTTGCTTGCTAAATTGCGCAATCCTGCGTTCTCCGTAAAAGACCCGCACGCTTACGCTGCGTCGGATCAAACGGAGCTGGTATTTGTAATATCTATCAATAGAGCAGCGATTTGCAATAGAGCTTTCTAGAGATAGATCGATATTGATGCTATTTTAATTGACTTAACAAGTATCTTGTACACACATTAAATAATATTACTGCGTTAACAGAAAAATAACGATTACTTTCTAAATCTAAATCAATGGATAATCGCTGACATCAATCCTAAGTATGCTACTGGTAATGAGTGAATGAAACGTGATATCCCTATAACTTATGTTAGCTAATCTTGCTTTAATATCTAGTATATAAATTCAATCTACTGGAAGACTGGAACCAACGCGTAAATATTAAATAGTATTTTGATTATAGGTATGTATAACGCTCAAACTTTCTTTTGCTTTTAGTTGAATTTCGTCGATTGCTAGTATATCACTGGATAATCAGTGATTATCTATCGATTTAAACACGGAAAGTAGCATTTTTGAGATAATGAAAAACAATCCACTTTTTACATTGACATTAATATATATAATTTTTTTAGAAAAATCTTTATACTCGTAGTTCTCTCTCAATTTATCAATAGAGAACAGAAGTATCATTTGTATTTTGATCATATTTGTAACAGTTGTTTATAAAAGAGAAATTTTTTTTAGTTATAGATATTGTGAAGAAATATCAGTATAGAAATAATTATAGAAAAATGTTCTATTTGGAATTATACCATTTTTCCTTAAAAGTAAAGGTAAGAGAGTATATTTAAACTGGTTTTATTGGCAGAAAAAATAATGAAAACTAAATAAAACGTTTTACAGAAGTAATTGTCCTGTATATTTAAGAAATGACATGAGATTGTTTCCAAGCCTTAGATTTAGAAATGTCACTTATTTTCAAATATGAGCAGTTGTTTTGGAAATGTGACATGAAAAATCACAACTCCGATAAGGAATAAAGTTAATGCTTTATTATATCAAAGTTGCAGTGGTCGAATTTAGAAAACTCATGACAGTTTCAAAGAACATATTATAACTGAAAGTATAACATAGAAAGAAAGTAAAGTTATGCATATTCATTGTTCTAATTAAAACGATGTTCCAATTGAGAATTGTAAATGCTCTGCTGGAAAGTTGCAGAAAATGTTGAGACGTGTCACTTTTCAACGCAATATGCTATCTTTAGTTGTGCAAGTGCGAATTATGTAATATGAGTTTGGTGTGGAACTTTCCATTCATTTTGGGTGCGGTCGAGGTGCCGTTACTAATACTTTGAAAAGCATTTTTCGATTGGTCAATTAGTGAAATTCTTTCTTTCGATTGATCAATTATTTGCCTCGTAACATTCATAGTGGCAATTCGACCGCACCCTTTATGTCATATCGCATAACGCACGATCGAGCTAATCATTCACAACATGGTAACGATATTGTTTCAGTATTTCAACGCATATTCTAATTATATTACACGCTCAGCATACAGTCTGTACATCGGTATTCGCGATAAACCGTAACGAATCACCTGATACGAGAGCGGAACGCACTTTCCAATGGGCGGCCGACCAGCCGTCGATCGCAATCGCGCATCCGCACCCGTTTGCAGCAGATACATCCGATTAAAGTACGATTATAATTCCCGGCTGCCCTCTAAATCGAACCTTCGCGCGCACGTTACCCTTCCTGCTCCCTGCGGATCACCATGAGGCATTGCCTATGGCCAATCTCACGTACGGAATACCGCGCGCCCGTTCACCACTATGGCGTTCAATAATGCACGCGATGGCAATGCAGCCGTTATATCTACCCTTCCCGCCTCTCTCTCTC
>NW_017276147.1:413503-436694 GCF_001594065.2 Cyphomyrmex costatus
CCTTAGATTTAGAAATGTCACTTATTTTCAAATATGAGCAGTTGTTTTGGAAATGTGACATGAAAAATCACAACTCCGATAAGGAATAAAGTTAATGCTTTATTATATCAAAGTTGCAGTGGTCGAATTTAGAAAACTCATGACAGTTTCAAAGAACATATTATAACTGAAAGTATAACATAGAAAGAAAGTAAAGTTATGCATATTCATTGTTCTAATTAAAACGATGTTCCAATTGAGAATTGTAAATGCTCTGCTGGAAAGTTGCAGAAAATGTTGAGACGTGTCACTTTTCAACGCAATATGCTATCTTTAGTTGTGCAAGTGCGAATTATGTAATATGAGTTTGGTGTGGAACTTTCCATTCATTTTGGGTGCGGTCGAGGTGCCGTTACTAATACTTTGAAAAGCATTTTTCGATTGGTCAATTAGTGAAATTCTTTCTTTCGATTGATCAATTATTTGCCTCGTAACATTCATAGTGGCAATTCGACCGCACCCTTTATGTCATATCGCATAACGCACGATCGAGCTAATCATTCACAACATGGTAACGATATTGTTTCAGTATTTCAACGCATATTCTAATTATATTACACGCTCAGCATACAGTCTGTACATCGGTATTCGCGATAAACCGTAACGAATCACCTGATACGAGAGCGGAACGCACTTTCCAATGGGCGGCCGACCAGCCGTCGATCGCAATCGCGCATCCGCACCCGTTTGCAGCAGATACATCCGATTAAAGTACGATTATAATTCCCGGCTGCCCTCTAAATCGAACCTTCGCGCGCACGTTACCCTTCCTGCTCCCTGCGGATCACCATGAGGCATTGCCTATGGCCAATCTCACGTACGGAATACCGCGCGCCCGTTCACCACTATGGCGTTCAATAATGCACGCGATGGCAATGCAGCCGTTATATCTACCCTTCCCGCCTCTCTCTCTCTCTCTCTCTCTCTCTCTCTCTCTCTCTCTCTCTCTCTGCGCCCCACTTTCCGCCTCGCCGTTATCTAAATCCCTCTCTTTCTATTTCCACATCCTCCTCTTCTTCGATCGCTATTATGCGGTTCCTCCAGCTAACCGGTCTGTCTCTATTTCCTCCTGTCCGATCTCACCAATGATAAATCGCCTCTATACAAGATGTCTCAAAACCACGGATTCTTCGACCTATTTTGCAAGTTGATATTCGTTTGAAGATTAGAAATGACGAAGCATACCACTTTAAAATTATGAATTCGTGGAAATTTTTGCAATTTAAGTTTTCTCTCAGAGCTGATGGTAGATAAAATCGACATATTGGATTGCGATAGAAGCACATTATTTTCAACGAAATAGCAAATAATCATTTTATGACGAGAGCGTGAACATCCCTCAGGTGACCGATAATTGCGTACTTTACACCGCGTAATCTACTTAAAGCGAACACCGCGTAGATTTATTTGCCAACAAGTTAGCCGCGTTTATCGAAACCGCGTGCATCTGTCTTTCATATATCGCCTCCCCCTCGCAGCCCTCGCCACAACCCCCATGCGCATTCGCCGCATTACTCTGTCCACCCTCGCATCGCACCATCGCGATCAATCTCTTCTTGCGCACCAGCATATAATCCCACTCTCTCCTCATCCTCCCCCTCGCCTCATGCGCCGCCCTTTATTACATCGCTCGCATATCACTTCGTTTCGCCGTCTCGCACCCCGAATACGCACCATAACCGGGCACGTATCAGCCACTATTCGCGCGGTAATATCCGCGCAACGCGGCGCAACATAGGGTAGTCGCCGTGAAAGCCCGTGTGCGTACGATGCCGATTCTGACCCGCATACGGTATTACCGTCCAGCCTGGGTATACGCGGGGCCCGGTATGGCCCGTTGGTTACCGTCGGCGTCGGCCTTTAAAGCTTTGTCTCGCCGCCGCGCATCAGATATTACCAGGATAATGCATCCAGCGGACCGAACCCTTCCATATCCATCCCGTGAGAGGCAGCAGCATTTCTCTATCTCTTTCTCCGTCTCTCTCGCTATCTCTCTGCTATACGAGTATATGCCGTCCTCTTCACTATATAGGCATGTGCGGAGCATCGACCAGCTTCCGTATTGCACTCGCAATGTGCCGTGTACATGCGTATATATATATGTATATATACATATACAATACAAGTGTGTGTATATACAGTTGTATACTAAACACACGACCGCGAGCAAACGTAGAATCGACGCCTGCTCCGATGTTGGCGACTGAACGTCTCATCTCGGCCGTCGCGACCGATATTCGGTAGCTTTGTTGCTACGGCTGCCGCGCTGTACCGCTCAAAGGCGATGCGTCCACGTCAATGTTAATTATTAATGGTAGCGAGAGCCCTAGGACGCCGAGTGATGTGTTGCTGTCTGTTATTGAGTTAACAGCAGTAGCAAGATTGCTCGAATGTGAATCATCACTTAATCAGCTAGTAGAGCTCTTTTATGTGTGATGACGGAAAAAGTTGACTTTTTAATCATCAAAACGGTGGATAAAATATTTCAATGTATACGTCAATATAAATACCGGAATATTGTTGTATATGTAGCATTTTTAACGATGATCGGTGAATATTTTTATGGCCCAATGGAATCTATGTTGAAGCTATAAATATCTCTTTTTTATTGCAGAAATAGTCAAGTAAAGAGCAACATACATATATTCTGACAAATGTCGAGATTTCCTATATATTTTGTAGTGATTATGAATTTTATATTATAAATGTAAATTCCTTGAAATACATGACACAAATTATATATACAGTAGATAATAAATAATATTTAAATCTGCCAAGTGTTAAATTTCCGAGGATTTTTTGCATAATAAAATTAAAACTGTCAATCAAAATCAGTTAGATAATGAATATGCTAAACAAATATGTACTCAAAATCTTTTTCAAATGTAAAAATATCTTTATTGGATAGTAGAACGTTTTTTGACTTGAAAAGTTTATTTCTAAATTATAAGCAAGTTAAATCGAGGACAATAAAAAAAATAGAAATGAAAAGACGTTTAGAGTTCTGAAAAATATCGCGAACAGAGATTCTCAAATATTATTGTGAAACATAGCAAAGGAATAATAAAAAAAATATATCCTTGTTACATATTGCTATCGACTACGTATGTTTCTCACGTGACAAGATTTGCATCATATTTCTCGTAGCAGTAGCTTTCGATGGAGCTGACTCATCTCATATGTGCCGCGATGCATAAAACAAAATGCATGCATCTGTCTCATATATGACTGCATTATGAAATTTTATATATATATATATATGTGTGTGTACATGTTTGAATGAGTGCTATTAGCGATTTAGGAATATCTCAAAAGTTTACATTTCTTTTTAAAAAGTATTCTCATTGTGAAAAAATAAAAGTAAAGAAGCACGACAACGCAGTTTATATGTAGTTCCTCTTTCCACTATGATTACATTACATTAAATAAGCAAACAACGGCATTATTAAAGAAATATTTTGATTCACGGGCTGAATAAAAGCAAATCATGATGTATATTTTAATATTTAACTTATTATTGTACTATCATAGCTACGACATTGATAGTAGAATAACGACACGATTATCATAATAAGAATCGCTGTTTCATATATCACGAAATCATTATTAACAAACGGATATCGCGTAAAATGCATTACATTTAGAACTTGGTGTATGGACATTGTACATCTGCAATAGCATCGATCGCAGATGTCACCATGTCGAAACATTGGAAAGGTTCGCTTTCACGAACTGACATCACTCTATCAACCGTTGGTACGAATTTCCAGAATTTCGGACGATATTGTTTCTCCTACTCGCAACTATTATCTCGTCGTGCCAAGCACACGTACAAAAGGTGCAAATTGTATCGCTGACATCGAACATAACATAGAAATATTTATTCTGCGCATGGCAAGGTAAAAAAATTGAGTGCAATAAATATTGTCACCAATCTCTGTCTACGTACGTGTCCTACCCAAACATTTTTCAGACCACCGTTATACGTTTCACGTATTAAATTAGACCGCAATTTCGTATAATGGAACGTGTTCTTCTCTCGTCATACTCGGCACGAGAGCCAACGCGAAATCCAAAATTCACAAGCAGAATTTTGTACAGAGAACAGAACAAACAAGAACATCACATTGCCATGTAGGTTTACAACTCGTGCATAATTAATAAAATCGTTCGCGTTGTCGCTATTGTTTTAAAAATAAAGCTTATTGATCGAAAGATTGTATAATATGTACACAATTGAAGTTTATACATATAAATTAATACAAATTATCATTAAAAATTATATAATTAGCATGTAACAGTTAAAATTTACTATTAATAGTATATTTAAACACATTAAGTATTATAAATTAAAATATATTTTCATGATAATTATGATTTAAGTAACAATATATTTCCGCTTTAAAACTTTCTAGTTGAACGGAATTAATCGTTATCCTAGGAGACGCTAATGAATCCACAAAATGATGCGCAAATCAATAACAACTTATTCATCGAAATTAATGTTGAAATGTAAACAATAAAACGTTCAATAAACATTTATCTTATAATATGTTAAATATTTTATAACGACAGGGCAAGTTAATCTACGGCCTCGATGTTTGTTTTCGTAAGGCCATCGTATATATCTATGTAAGGTATTGTCATTTGCACGGCAAGATTCGAACTGGCAGATAGCCGTTCCATATCTCACGACATTATCCTGATTGCGACAAGTACTAGAAAATATATTTAGCAGTTTATGTTAAACAATTATTAAATCGTGCAAAATATTCATAAACATATATTGAAATATATATCTTGTGCAATTAATTTATTTAAAATAAAAGTTAAAACAGAATTTTGAAAAGAAATTATAAATTATTAAAGAAGTTAAAATAAAAAAGGGAAGGAAGTTTTTTATTTTTATTAAGATTTCGTATCGCTTAATATCTGCTTAACATGACATTATTGATAAATATTTTATTTTTATGGAATTATAATCGTTACAGACGTATGTATATAAACCTTGACACAAAACTTATATCAACCGTCGGACTTTTCTTTAAAATCCTTTACTTAACAAGATTCTCACCATCAATCGAGAAATTAATTATTAAGATATTTTATATCTTTGACATAAAAATACGAGCTGACTTGATGAATATTATCACATTTTGTTTCTATACGAAACATATCTGGAAATTTTGACATGATCGTTGCAGAATAGCCGTTAATGATGAGGTTCATACGTGTCACACTGTCATACGTTAGAGATTAATTGTGACGTATACGTCTGTAAATTATAACTTTATGCTTGTATCAGTTTTTAAGACGTTAATTTATGATTGATGTAATTGATAATAACTGAAGTAAACTAAGAATGCTTTCCATTTAATGACACAAGTCGTCACAAACATCGTTCTATCTTTCTTTGCAGTCTATGAGTAACAAAGACAAAATGATACTTATGTTGATTTGTATCACCAAAACACTAAATAAGTCGAAACGTTTTATGTTATGATACGATTTATGACAATAAATTGTATTTGTAAGAAACCACTTCTTGTCATGCTCGTTATAAACCACTTGTGTAATTTTTGCGTTATGAACTGCAACTGTTGTTTCCACGTTATTTTAACGAACGTGTTTCGATGAGATTTTATTGCTACATACAACAATAAAGTGCACATCGCGTGTGATTAACATGGAAAGTGCAAAATCCCGTGCGATTGTAATTGTTTCCGTAAACATTTTGCGAATATTATGTTATAAGTACAACAAATGAATTTGAGAAGAGAAGAAGGTTTAGAACTCAGTTTAAGAGGATTATGGATAATGACAAAACAGGGTAGATTAGTTATTACTTTTATTTTACTGTTTAACTGCAAATTATAAAATAATTGTTCATATTTGTTTTATATGTGGACAACAATCATTCTTCCAGATACTAATTGTTCTGAGCATTGCTACAATTTGTGTATGTTCCTGTTTAGTAATTTATGTTTTAATTTGTAAATAAATAATTCTCGCAAACAATGTAGTCGTAACTCCGCTACACATGATATCGGCGAGAGTAATACATTATATCCTATTTTATTAAGATAATAAAGCTGCACGAAAATTTATTTAAATTAAAAAATATATATTATAAATAAACAGAATAAAATCGCCGATGCTAACATAAATCTCTTGAAGAGACCCCTCTTTTATTTTTTGAAAACTAATTAATGCACTTTATTAATACTGTCATAAAAATAATCTGTGTTTAGATGATTAAAGAAGTAAAAACTTACAATTTATATATTTGTGATTAATTTCTATACAAAATCAGCTAAAAAACAAATTCTACAAATGCGAGAATGAAATTCTTACAATTTTCTTTTGCAAATTGTGTAATTCAAATTTTAAATAATAGTGCCTATTTCATTAATAATATTACATTGTTTTACATGTATATATTAGTTTCAATAGTTTCCTAAATCACAGTTTTATTTATATACTTTTTCATTTTCTCAGTTTTTTAATAATGTAGTTTTAAATATAAAACAGAGGTGCAGCATAAACCGGTATATCTGTCTGTAAGACAGATCATAAGCTAATTTAATCTTTATAATATTATATAGTGTCAAATATTCTATCGGATCTGAAAACGCAACTGTGTATTTATGAGAAAATGCTCAAAAACAAGAGAAACAAACTGTCACGTTACATATTTACTACACTCCAAAAAAAAAATAGTAGTATGAATTTAACATCATGCAATGTCTGTGTAATTCTCACTGTGTTGGTCAAATTATACGTAACACCAACATAATGTGGACATCATGACTTATAAATGTACACACCCATGGTGTTAAATCCACACTATGATGATGTTGATATATAAAAACCAGGAGTATTAAATCCACACCGACATTTTTTTAAAGTGTGCGGAACAGCATAAAGTATATGTATAGAAAATCATTTTATATCGAAGTGAAAAGATTCTAGGAATTGTTATGTATATTCACTTGTAAACATTTTGTACAGATAACTCCTGTGAAAGAAAAGCAATTAAAATATGTATTATAGGCATTATTGCCTACTGTGTCAGTTTTAAGGCTCATTTTATCAAAAGCTCATTTTTGCTTGTCTTACGAAAAAGTTAATTATTACAAAATTGCAAATAGTATTATAAAAACTATTACATAATCCGATAAAAGGTACTTTCTAATTTGTATTTATGTTTCTAAAGTTTTATTTTTAATTTTTGTTTAAAAAAATTGTCAAGAAACAAAATGTTATGTGTCGATATTGGTAATCAAAATAAGTATTTATATACATAAAAAAAAACTGTGCAGCAAACTAAGCAATTCAAACGACATGTAAAACGCTAAATGCAAAGCCATTTTTATCGCGGAATGTAAAAATGTAAAAATGTTTTGAGACATGCAAATAGCAATTAGACCGATATTATACTCCATAAACCGAAATAACGAAATAATATTTTTGAAATAATTGGAAATTACACTCGAAAAGAGGGGGAGAAAAGAAAGAGGAAAAATGCAAATATGATATAAAAAATAAATTATTTTACGAGCGCGATCGAGCGCGGGAGTTCTGACTTTTAAAACGAATATGTTTTCAAATGTGTTATTTTATCTTTCTTTTCCTAAATATTTTTGTTAATGAAATTTTAGGCAATTTAGTGTCTCTATATGTTTCAGAGATTGAATATTATATAAGCTGTTATAAACGTAAATATAAAAAATGAAAAAATATTTTATTTTTACAGATGGTATACATATATTTCAACTGATTCATTTAATTGAATAATATGCTATTTCGTTTTGTATTAACTTTGCACAGTTTATTCATCTTTATTGTTAACTTAATTTAAATTTTAATTTTAATTTTATATTCTTCTTTATTGTTAACTTTATTATTAACTTTTATTATTATTAAAACTATTATTAAGGCTTTTTAATACAGGCTTTATATATTACGACTATAAATACGGTCTTTAAAAGTGCGATTGCTAATTGCAAAAGGAATTCCGATCAAATTTAAATCAGCACTACAACAAACCTAATTGCTCGAGTCATTCGTTCTGCCCGTTCGTTCGAGCTTTTCCAAGGCTATTTTTCTCTCTACTAATTCGATTCTGAATTCTTTTCTTAATACTACATTACTATGCATCTCAGCTATTAATGTAAAAGCAAGTTTATGTTATACTCATAATTGTTTTGTACTTTATATTGATTAATCTGACAATTTTGATATACCAAGATATCATAACTAAATAGTCAAACTCTATTCAGAAATATTAATTTTTTTATAATTTTCATCATAGATTCTATTGTGTAAGTCATGTAGAATGTGAAATAGAAAAATATTTATATTTATATTTTTTTACTTAATAAAGAGTAAGTTTCTATCGAGCAGTTTATTTATTATACACTCACAATAATTTATTATGCTGAATGAAATTAAATAAAATATCTAGAAAATTCCTTAGGTTTTAATAGATAAATATTTATAAATCGTAATGTGTATTATGGAAAGGCAATGTGATATTTAGAAAAGATACAACAAAAAAGAAAAGAAGTATGACAAAAATACTTTATGCTGAATATTCTATTTATTCTTTTGTACGCATGGTGTGTCGTTGAACAGTATTTTTTACCTGCACGAAAGCTGCAGTTGCAACAACTGTAGTTAGAACAATATTATTTGCATACCTCCGCAGTTACGTTTTATTTTGGGAGATGACACAAAGGTACTGAATTATAAATATATACATGCCGCAGGATAATTTTTAAACTGCATGAAGTTATTTGTGAGAGAAGCGGGTCACAAAATTAAATAATACATCAACAGAACGTCGATAAAAACAATCAAATTAATTTCTCAAAATAGTTCTTTATTATCATCACTTAAAATTATTTCTATTTTAATCTAGGTTAATATTATAAAATAAATTAAGCCAAATGCGTGAAACAAGTTAAATTATATAAAAATAATTTTTGGGCCAGTGAATTAATGTAGCAGGGTAATAAATGCAGAATCGATTTTTTCAATTTCATTCTTCTATTCTTGTGGAACATAATCGAGCATTACGACGACCTTAAACACGAATAATATCTCGAGATCCGAACTTGAGAGTCGAAAATATGAATCATAAAAGGTATGTGCAGTGCGATCAGAAACTCTAGAGGCGTTCCAACTTTCAGGCCAGGCGCGAGTAGCGGACACAAGAACTTGTTAGTCCGCGTGTCGGAACTTGTATTTTATTAGAAAAGTTACACTAAGGATTAAACGCGATTCACGAGGGAGGGTAACCATATTGGGTCGGTGAAAACGGGAAAGGAATGTGTAATCGCGTCTAATTTGACACTTGCCCATTATATGCTATTAACTCGCGACATATTACTTTGATCCTTTACGACGTACCTATATCGTATATCACTCTGACATTTTCAGAAGTTTCCGCACTTAGATATGTATTTCATATTCTACTATTTCTATATATTACTACTAAATTTTCCCTTCATTAGATTATATTCCGTGAAATATATTCTCGTATTAGATTTTACTTAAATAATATTATTTCTCAACTGTATTATATAATTTAAGTGCTAATTTGCAAAATTTTATTTTTTTCTTCAAAAATATTTTATCTTCTCACGACAATAAGTACTTATTTAAATAAAATTAAATTATAAGTATTTATAAATATTTCAAATTTTTAGCATAAATTAAGGAGACAGTATAACAGATATTCTATTTCTATCAGAATAGAATAAAAACGTTCTATATTTTGTGTCAAAATCATTAATTTTTATGCCGAATTTTTAATATATACGAATGTTAATTTAACTTAATGTGGTTATGTTATTTAAATATTTTGTGTTAAGTCGATTAACATTTCTTAGTATAAAATAGCATACGAATAAATGAACGAATAATATAAAAATTATATAGTTTTAAAACAGTAAAGGTAAATGAATAAAAGTAGATCTATTAATTTAACATATTATAAATATTAATTTTATTGAAGAAATTTATTTTAAAATTGTGTTAAAAATGTTACTTATGTTTCTTGTATTAATTTCTGTACGTTATATTCATTTTACTTTTTAATCCATTCATCGCGTGGTAAATTAATATAAAAATTGAGATGGATTATTTGAAATGTATGAAATGTATTAAATTTAACACAAATTTTCCAACTGTATACCTCTTGCGGATTACATAAAAGTTCTGAGATCTCACGTTTGTAAAATCATATCTTCCAATTTGCGTCAGAAAAGCTGAACACCTTTGTACCATTGGAAACGTAATCGGAGCAACGCGTGAGAACGTTCACGTACTTCTGAAAGCATCTGCGCTTTAAAAGTACGAAGCGGGGTACGGCGTCGGGCATAAGAACTTGGCCGTCCCGTCGGAACTCGTATTTTATTAGGAAAGTTGCCCGGCGAATTAGCCGAAAACATGACGAAGGTGAAGAAGGTATAAGGGCCGCGACGGAAGAAAAGAGACTGCAGTAGATGGTAGTGCGAGGCAAAGGGCTCGAGAGTTCGCCGGCGTGGTGTATGGCGTGGTACGATGTGGTGAAGTGCGGAGAGGGGTCATTACGTCCACGAGACCGCTCTGGAAAACTTACGGATCCTGGAGGGCACTCGAGCGGCGCGCGCGCGCGCGCACGGGCACGGCCTTAATAAGCGCCTTAACATCCCGTCTATAAATTTTAAGCGATGTAAAATTAGCGCGAACTCAATGGTAGGTAGGTGATCCCACTCGTTTCTCTCCACTCCCCCTATCTACCCTTAACGCTCTCCCTTGCGTTCCGGCAAACCTGAATCTTCCTTTAAACTCCGCGGAATAATAGGTTTTGACGTTAGTCCGGGTCGGCTCGCTCTCGCAATGACGGCTCCTTATTCATCGAGCCGATTCAACCAACCAGCCAATTGACCGACCAACCAAGCTAAACCCGAAGTCGAATCGTCTCGTTTATTGCCCATTGCTGTCTATCGAACTTGTTATTAACCGGAATGTTTAAGAGAGACGGAATTGGCTGGAGGTAATTTGACTTCGAACACGCGAATGAAATTGGGTTTAACTCCACGAAGCTCGCGTCCCCACGGCGACGAGAGTGATGTAAGTGATGTGAGCGACGTGAGCGGACTCGTCGATCGTGAGTGGAGCGTTGCGGTGTCGGTGCAACTCGAATCGGTCGCATCGTCTTCCCGAACGGGAGAGAACAGACGCGACCGTGTATCATATGTGTCGCATTCGTATTGCGCTTTGTGTCTCTTTCACCGGTTACTTATGACGATTCATTTTTATGAAGAATAGCTACGATTCAGTATAAGTCATAAAGTATCACGATCGATCCATACATTCGACATATATTCACCTCGACCAATAGTTCCGAAGCAACAAGATAGCCGATATTTGTCAAATCCACATTTATATTTATTTGTTTGAAAAATCTCATAAATGTCTATTCTCTCTTTACACTTTGCTGAAATTTATACGCGCAGTCTAAATTATGCATATCATAAAATTTTACACGGCGTACTATCACGATTGCATTCTTCACCTGAATTTTAGATTCTCTATATATTTCGGAAAAGTACAAATCTTGCGAAGTAAAGATCTCCTAAGTCCATAAATATCCTTTCTTTTGATTTAAAAGATATCTTTATCTCTTTTATCCATTCTTGTTGTCTCATTATCTTTCAAGTACAGATTATCAGAAATAGCGGAACTAAAGAATATGTTATATCATTGCAATTTAAGAAGTGATAGTTTTGAGATGTAATATTTTGTACTGATTTAATAAAAAAATTAGAATTCCTCAATAAACAGAAAAAATAATTTATTCTTAATCTTGATGCAATTCTCCGAAGATTAAATCACAGAATGGATATTCAAATTAATGTGAATCAACACAGGTTAGTCGTGTAAAATCTACGTATTTAAAGTAAAAGATTATAGACGTTTGACCATTATCATTCTCAGTAAGACGTCATAAGAGCGTCTGAGAGGCCATATCATAACTCATAATTGTGTTCTATTCTATGTTCGGGAATTATAAAATATTGTCTAGTATTTCTATTTATATGTGATGTTCCGCAGTTAATCTAGTTTTTAATAAATATTTCATTTGATCCACGTAGGATGCATCACAATTTAAACAATTAATTCTATATTGGAATATTCTACGTTGGAATGTAAAAAAGTATATTGGAATATTCTACATTGGAATGTAAAAAAGTAGGTAGTTTATTCTTTTGAGCTTTAATGAAGGAGTATAATTTATTTAGACCAAAAGCAGAGCTTTATTTAAAAAAAATCTTTTACATTTTTCTTATATTAATGAAATGTAGGACACAATAAAAAAGATTATCAAGGAATTAGCTGCAAATTATTTTTTCATGCAACTCTCATTGCTATATTTAATTGTTTGAAATTTATATACAGTCTTTTTTTAATAATATTAAAATTAAGAGGATATCTATTATTAAGTAAAATATTAAAGACATGCTGGAGTGACGCCCAAACTTGATCGATAGTACAGGCTTTTTTAATTCCAAATTCGATAATAGTGATATCTTTCAATTCGAGTCGTCGCTTAGCATTCATATATACGTCATTTGCAGATCGAAATTTTAAGTTTTTAATCTTAGTTTTATAAACTCACAATCAGTATTGTTCATGTAATCTACTTGATGTTGCACTGTTATTTTGTCCATTCGAATCATAGAATTTTCGTATTAAGGAAATATCTAACAAGTCAGATGATTGCTCTTTGAATTGAAAAAATATAAGTTTTTAATTTTTTAATTTTTTTTGCGATTTTAGTATAAAATCTGCTGCAGCATTATCCAATTTTGTGTTTACTTCAATGTTGTAAACAGATTTTTTATTCCGTTTAGTAAATTTTGAGATTTTTTGCATTGATTTGATCTGCAATGTCCCCATAATTTGCTCACTCCAGCATCTCCTTAATTATTAATCGAAAATTCTTTTCATGGAAAAAAGCTAAGAAAATGTTATAACTCTGTTAATTAACCCAATAATCCTTTCTACTTTTTGACACATGGATGATATGAAAAATAATTTAAGTGTGTTATTATATAATAGAAGATCAGAAAGACTTTCTTATTTAGCTGCACAAAAAGTTTTTATTATCTAGGGGATCCTAGTTCATCTTGCGATATACGAGATTTTTATGAGAAATCGCGGAAATGACGGAAAGAGTTGAAGTAAGCGAGTCTAAGGGAAAGGAGAGGAGATGCACAATGCAGCCAAGATCTCTCAAACGCGCGCGCGTGATTTACTTTGCAAACGACGACGAACTCGGTGAACTCGGAAGCGCCCTCGATACGGCACAGCGATGCTGTCTGAAAACTTGGCCAATAAGCAGCGAAAACAAGAAAGAGGCGAGTCTCAAGGACGAGAGATTGCATAAATATTAGCAGCCACGTTAGTGACATTAAAACAATCGAATGTATTTCAAGAATCGACATAGCTGCCGATCATATTTTCCGCTCAATGTCGCTCTGTACTTCAATTCTCGCACTTCGGTCCGGCCACCGCAAGCCTGAAACACAAGATAAAATGCATCTCGACATTCTGAAGGAAGGGGAGAGGCAATCGCCGTAGAGTGCCGGTATCGCCGTAAATATTGTACAAGCCGCACTTGTCTGCACGGTCGTGAAGTCAGAAGTCGCGATCTACGAGCCATGGACCCGATGAGCTGAGAGTGCTCTTGCTGAGAAATGGCAAGGCGATTCATCTAGTTTTGCTTTAAAGAGGTCAATATGTTTTCCGTATTACTTTTCGGCGCATTGAATTAATTAATAAAAACGCCTTTAACAAAAAATATTAGAGGGATGCATGTTTGATATCTAAATTTTAATTAGACTGGATTTTGCTAGAGATTTGTGTGTACATTAATTGTAGGGCCCATAATTAAAAGTAAAAAAGAGTAAAGTGTAAATACATTTGGCTTCAAATAGAAATTATTACATCTTTGAAAGATGGACTTTCACACAGAAAAATATTATTCTATTACTAAGAGGCATTACTTAATTTACTTTTTTTTTTTTAAGTAACGATTATCTTTATAACAAAAACAATTTTCTTGATATTATAATTTTATATAAAATATACTTATTACAAATTTTATAAAAACTCTATAATATATTATATATAATACAAAAAACAAGAATTTATTTTATTTTAAAGAATATTATAAAAGTGATTGACAGAGCACAACTGAATATGAAATTGAATTTGTTTTAATTTAATAATTTTGATTGAGGAATTAAACTTTCTAGAATTTAGAATATATATTTTGATTAAATTTGATGCTTTTTTGTGATGTGTTATGATATGTTTGCGGATACATAAAAACTCTTGAAATATTTGGAACGAGTAATTATTATTTGCGTATTTTTATTATTATGTATTTTACTGTGTGTGTGCTTAGAAGGTTACAAGTGAACCGATCTATATCAAATAGATTATTTTTAAAATTATTTTTATATAAAGAGCGTCTTTAAAATATTAGAAATTTCCATATTAACTACTTTCTAATCTTCTATATAAATTAGCTAGAAATTTATGCACAGTAATTATAATAGAGTTGAGAACGTTACGAAAGGTAACGCATTACTGTTATTCTTACTTTAAAAATAATGATTCATTTCTTTTTTGTATTATTATATTAAAGTAAGATATTGATTTAAAAATTATTTAACAAAATAAATATTAATTGTGAAAATTACAACTTAAAATTCTAAGAAGCTTTTTTTGTATTAAATTTATCTATAATAAATCTTTGATAATTCTTTATAATAATATTTTTATTAGAAATGAAAAGTCTATAACAGTCGAAGCTGGATCTTTTTTATTGCTTAAATATTGATGTAGTTATTAAAAATTTCAATATTTATTGCCAATAATATATTTTTACATACTTTGAGTTATAAAATCCAAAAATAACCTTGAAAAATACACCTGTAGCGAGGAAAAACTTGGAAAAGGATGGAAAATAAAAAAAACGTAAAATCATTGAAACTCTCGATCATAATTTTTTTGTTTACTTTTACGTTTTCTTGCGTATTTTAAATCACCGATTTTTGAGCCAGTTATTTATAAAAGGTATTCAAAATATGTACGGGGTGTGTAATCAGTTCTGGCTCACCAAAATGTTTCGAGAAATATACTTTCCTCGAAAAAAAAATATTACCTTCGTTGACTGAATAAATTTCCGATATTGCCTTTATTAGCTGGGTCAACTCTCGATCTTGGTTTTGTTGGCTGAATCAACTCCTGATTTTGCCTTCATTGGCTGGATCGATCTCCGATCTTGCCTTCATTGACTGGATCAATCATCAATTTTACTTTTATTGATTGGGTATGCCAGTGAGAAATGACAAATGGAATCTTATGTTAAAAATTTCGATAATTTTGAAACGATTGACGTAATGTAAATATAATTACAATATTTTGGAGGAGTCTGAAGGACTGCTATAAAATATATAACAAAAAAGTATAGGGTCTATTTCTAAATAAGAAAGCTCTATTTAAAAAAGTCAAAGTAACCTTCGCCTAACTTTGATGATATAACCGAAGATTAAACTGAGAAAAGGAATAAACAGAGATTTTTAAGCTTTACAACTTTACCTCGAACTTTTTTTTTTAGAGAACTATATTTCTCGAGATATTTTGCCAGGTCAGAACTTTTTACATACTCCATATGTATCTTGAATATCTCTAGATAACTGGCTCGAGATTCTATAACTCAAAATATACAAGAAAATATAAAAGTAAACGTAAGAAAATTATATCCGTAAGTTTTAACGATTTCACGTTTTTCTCCATTTTCTTCTATATTTTCCATATTTTTCTCGTTAAAGGCGTAATTTTCAAAGCTGTTTTCTGATTGTATTAAACATAAAACTAATAAAATATATTTTATTTAGCATTTTGATACAATATGTAGGATACAATATGTGAAAAATTGTAAAACTACAGTTACAAATCGATGGCCAATACGAGTTTTGTATATGATAAGTATACGTGCGACTAATAATTAATATTTCAGTTCGCGGCACATTTTTTTCTATCGAGTCCTTTATCTTATACAAAAATGTATCAAAGGAGACTAATTTTAAAATTGGAAAAGAAATAATTTAACTGAATAATTACTATTATAAAATATATGTATTAATAAATTCATTTCAAATATACATATATATATCAATCTATTTCACTTGAAGTATAATACATTGAGTGTTTAGCTATAAGAAACAGATTTAAAATACTCCCTTGTTTTACTTATTAACGGAAAACTTGATTTATGTATTATGTATAATAATATATCTATACATGATATAAGATTGTTAATATTATATATTATATTATATACGATTCTTATTGAAACCTCATAGAGATTCGAAATTTTTGAATAGTTCATATTCGGATCATATTAACGATACAAATTTAATCGAATATTACCTGATTCGATTTAATTCGTATTCGAATAGTTTATACATCTTTACATTAAAGATAGATCTACCAGAAGTTGAAATGCGAGCTTTAAATCTAAATCTTCACAGCTTGAATTATTAAAGTTCGGCGACGTCAGAGTTGAACCTCACGCGGTCGAGGCTTCCTCACCAAGGTCACGTTGGTCGGGAAACCGTGTTAGCTTTATGACACTTGACAGGGAACAATTGCGAGAGTGGTCGGACGATGGTGATGGTAAATATTGCGCAAACAGATCTTGTCTAGCCGATGAAATTGCCGTGTATGTAGGTGGGCATACGAGAACGTTTGCAGATCGCGCGTTCTGCTCGTGAGATATTAAGCGCGGAGTAGAATATACAAAAAAAAAGAGAGAGAGAGAAAAGAATAGGAGGAAAAATAAAGGCGCGAGGAACAAAAAGAGCGAGGATGCGCAATTGCGAATGCAGCGGTCGACGGCGTGGCTGCGTGAATAATATATGCAGTCTGCGTGACTCGGCTCTTTATGACACAACTGAACTGAACGTATCGTACATTGCGTAGCGGATTGTAGTGACTGAAATATTTCACGCACATATGCTTGCATACACCTACATGGGATCAGGAGACGGCATATCAAGCGACGGAAACGCGTAGCGTAGAAAAACCTCGCGGTGTCTCTGAAAGGAGCACGGCCGTCCACTTGTTACGCGAAGGCGAGAACAATGGCGTCAGCGAAAATTAATTATTCCCCAGGTTCCACGGCTTCTCGACGGTGGGAAAGGAGAGGGAGCGAGAAAGAGAGAACGAAAGTTCCTTCTGTGAAGGAACGCGGATGAGCACGCTGGGAGGTGTCGGTGACGTCTCAGAAAATCAAGCCGCCGACGACACCGGGCGAATTGTTGTTGGCGTCATGATTTTGCCGGGCGCAATTTTGCTCACGTACTACCGCTAAAACGCGACGAACCGTGACGTTGGAAATGCATTTCTGTCGGTGTTCGCGTTATTTAAATAAAATAAATGTTCACGCGAAAGAATTTATTTTCGATGGCAAAAGAACGCGAGGATATGCACTGTGGATAATTATTATATTGTATTAACACGATTCGACGCGACGCCGCGCCGCGCCGCGGCGCGAATACTACGTGACTCTCCATTTTTGACGAATTATTGCACAAATTCGCATAATGCGATTATTGAATTATACGGAGTCAACACATTTAATTGTCCGATGGCGCAGTTGATATTTTAAACCACTTTCTTGGGATTAGTAATAATTGCAATTTTACAGGCATGAAGAGTTATGTATTTATCAATTATGTTTTAATTTTAATGATGTTTCTGAATTTGCGTATATCAAACTTGACAAATTCTTGCTACGACGCGCGTTTTGCAATTTATTCCCTGACATTTTTATACAATACATGGAAGAATATTTCGGACTAAAAATTAAATTAAAAGTTTAATCTTGAATGTTTAAAAATATGGAAACGTATCGTCAACCCCGATCGATTTTCTTAAATTTAACCAGAGTAACAGGAAATAGTCGAGTGTGCATAGAAACATATTTGCCGACGGCATTTGAACGACATATAAATTTTTTTTCATGCAGTAGTATTTTATATATCGAAAACCAGCGTAGATTCGCGTTAAACCATATACGGGGTGTAAAAACGAGAACGAAAGAAATAACTGAAAAAGCGAGGAATGGAGAAGAATGAGGGAATGTTTGCAAAATCGACGGCGAAAAAATAGTTTGGCAAAGAGACAAAGGCGAGGTGGAAAAGAGAGAAGTGTGCAGGACGATTCCATTCCTGACTAATACTCAGAGAAAACCGAACGATTCGGATTTGTTCAAACTTACCGATCGACAAAACCGAGTGGAAAAATGAATGTTCCATTGCGTTCCGATTGCATGAATCCTCCCACGATTTAACATATGTTTCGTGAAATCACGGATGTAGCCTTGACGCATGATTTCGCAAATGTTTTTTTTATTTTGATGCAGATAATATTCGAGACATTCAGCGAAATCAAGCCACCACAAAGTTGATCTATAATGCTGAGATATTGGCAAAATTATAATTAGTTTATAAAGGATATTATTTAATTTACAATTATTTTTAAAGGTTTTATTTAATTCTGAGTTATTTTTAAACAAAGTATTATTTAATTAGCTGATGATAATTACTACTAAATTTTTGAATTAGTATTATTAATTAACTTATTTGTCATTACAAAGATCTGTACTATTCTCATTTTGGTTCGCTGCAAATTATCTTATTTAATTTTTAATTATAATATGTTTTACTATTGTGACTTGAGAAATTTTTATTTATGGACATGTTACTTTTTTTTCTTTTACTATTGACAAGGATTAATTATGCTTACGATATTGACTGAAACTTTTATAGAATTGAGAATACTTTTTGACTTAATGAAGAATGTATATATATTTTTTAATGTATATGATACTTCATATATTTTATGTAATATTGAAAACGACCCAATCGGAGTCGAAACGTTTGTTTTAGATATGTTTATATGATTGTTTAATTTAAATTGTTTGTTAATTTACTTGGCTCGTTGCCTTCTTTATATTTATACTATTTTATACTTATAATTACTTTTATTTTTGAATTAGTATTTAGCAATTCTATAAAGAGTATAGTAATTCTGTAAAAAGGATTTTAAAATCACACACAATAGAAATCTTAAAAATATTAAGTTACAAATATTGAGTGAATTTAGAAGGCTATCGATGTGAAATGAATAATACAGAGTTATTATCAATATGTCAGTTTTTCGTACAAGCAAATAATTATTAAGATTCGTAATATTAATATAAAATTTAACATAATATTTTACATTTTTAATGACAAAATATTTATAATACAACAAATTTTATAAATAACTTAATTATTATAGATACTAATTTAAAAGAAAAGATAAAACAAATTTAATCTTGAAGTGATATGGAATATGTATGTAGCTAAAAATGTAGCTTCTCATAACATTTATCAAGCAAGTATATATATATATATATATATACATATATATATAATATATAAAATTACTTAAAAATTTTAATCATTTACCACTGTCTCTGTTATAAACTTGACTACCAGGAAGTTTAAACTACTAAATAACTAAATTTTTGAAAGGTTGTCCTAGCTTTTAACATGATAGATTGAACAGAAGGCATAGCTTAGTTCTCAATAATCTCGCTCACTTGTACGTAAAATTTACATATTATTAGTGTTTTAGTCTAAAGTGTTCTAGTCTAGGTTAAAGCTTATTTTTATCACGGTAATTATTAAAATATAAACAATTTACGCGTTGCAACAAAAGCTAAGACATTTTACCAAGATTTTGTTGAGAAAAGACTTCAATCGTGTTAAACAATACATTCTCAAAGTACTAGCTTTTCCACACCGGACACTGTATTTTGCAAATATTTGGCTTTACGAATTGTAAAGGACAGAACATATAATAGGAAACAGAATGGACCGCAGGAAACAGAGCGAAACAGGTCGGGCTTTCATTGCTGCGAAACTACAAGCTTTGTCCTTTTCTATTTCTCTCTCTTTCTCTCTCCCTACTATTCTGTTCAGGAATAAATAGATACTTGTTGGGATTTTCACGGACTTCATTAGTGCGGAAGGATTATAAATCGAAATGCAATATGAAAAGCGAAATATCGAGCTCGATGAATTATATTTTACCGCTAAAAGATCCATTAATATCCCATTCGGACTTTTAATCCCTGCTAAAAGCTTTAAATGGTTTAATTGGTACTATTTAAAATTTTCTGTTATATCTATCAAAAGCTATAAAATGAGTATCGTGATCGTATTTGTTATATTTTATCTAATAATGTATTATTGATGTGAATATACGTGTGTATTTGTGTGGTTATATACGATATTGACCATTCTTGTAAGAATTTCTCTTCTGTAAAACTAAAAATGAAATGTCAGAAAAGATTCAAATTAATTGTGACACGAAATATGAGAGCGACCTATTTTTTCTGTTGTTCATTACACTATACTATACCAGTGTTTTAAGACATCGCGCTGATAAATCTCAAAAGCGTTTATTCATAAAATAACATCATATTAATTACAAACGACGTGACATGACAATATCAAATAATTCGATATAAACGCGTGAGCGTAAAATAAATATAAATAATGATATGTATTATAATTTGCGAATATCAGTACACAAAAAATTGAGTAATTCAAATATCAAATATCAAAATTGATGTTCATAGCTGTGGCACTGTTTCGCAAATGTATGATTTTAATTCTCTAATATTAGGGTTGGAGAGTCAAATGTATCGACTTATGGCTCCATCAGTTTAAAGCATTTTTGTTTCATTGTAATATTATTTAACCCAGTAAATAGTCATCCGGAGTGTTTTTACACCCAAGCGGTGAGAAAATGTGAATTGTTGTAAAATATTATTTTATATGAATATTGTTTAATATATTCTTTTTTTTTTATAACTTTAAAAATAATACATTAGTAATATTGTATACAAACTTTTAAATACGTATAATTCCATCGAAATTCCTGGAATTTAAAAAAGCATTATATTAATTAAAAAATCTTTGTTTTTACAAATATATATATATACTGTCATAAATTATTTAATATGCTTATTCCGTTTAATACTTGTTTGATTTTTACTTACTTTTCAGAAAATTATGAATAAATCTATATCCGCAATGTGTGTTTTCAAATGCTAATAAATCAAAAAACTATTACGTATAATAATGTACAATATGCTATTAATAATAATGAATTTTCTTATAGTACAAAACAAACTTGATGATCGTTAAAAAATCGAACGATTATTTTTGGGATAAAATCAGTAAATTTTGCTATACTCATCTCCGAGTAAATAAATTTCATGTTATTTACTTTTCTATCTATTTTATACATTTATTAGATACGAAAACGAGTTATTTATATTTTATATAACGTCACATTGTTAAATTCGTAATGTTAAATTATACTTAATTTGAATATTTTTAATTATTTCTGTCGCCACTGTTCTTATTCAATATGTCGTTAATTTAATTAAAACAATGGAGCCAAACAATTTAACTAAAAACAAATATATTAAATTTGACTTAAATTTAGGTAGTTTATTATTATTTACGAAATACGCATATGTTAATATTGAAGTTGTTTACTTTGAAACTGACAATATAAAAATAGATTATTATTAATTAATTAATTAATGGAATTAATTTACATGGACTTGACACACATATAGAAATTATCAGAATGTTATTTAACTTAAATGATTAGGTTGCCTTTGATATCTAACAGAACAGACTAGACCCCATCATATCTTGCCTGTTCTGAAAATCCCCTGTAACGTTAAAGGATTAAACATATCCTTTAACATATCTTTATTTATTCCGATTGAATTCTTTAAGCGATGGTTTAGGTGTACCGCAGCTAAATTAAGTATTTTATGAATGATACAAGATACACGTAGTGCCTCATCTCTAGATGTATTCAAACGTATGAGTATATGTTTCATAAAGATATGTGATCTAGCCACAGCTCTCTCTCTCTCCTCCTCTTTCCTCCCTCCCCTTTTCTCTCTCTCTAATTTTATATAAATTATCATATTTTATATTTTTTTATTACTTGTTCTTTTTTTTCTCTTTATAAAAAACTTTCGTTTCTGTATTTGATGATGTTGCCATAACTTAACTCGTATATGTATCATACTATGCTTGGCGCTTGATGAGAAAAACGCATAGATAATGAATAACGATTCTATTTGATTCTATTTTATTTATTGTTAAGTTCATCTGTCTCAATTCAACTTCTTTTTAGATTTATTTATGTTACATTAAAAAAGGGCAAAATGCACTGCGCGTTAAATGACGCACATTGCCGTAGCGTTAAATTGCATCACCATACAAAGTTGTCCCTTGGATGTAATCTGGTCCTATCTTATATAGTACCATTGTCATCTTGCGAGTTATATAATCGTCGCTACGAGAGTAGGCTTACCGCGATTATTGTACCTGCACGCTCTTCGTAAATTATCTTCTCTTGCATGAATTTTCCTCGACGCTGAATACGGCGTCCGGTGCATCCGAATAACACAGCGATTGAAGCGACATATTATATTGTTAGGAACAATGCGTGAGCTTTCTCGATGTTGCCCCGGGCTTTATTGAACGTTGCGTGACAGCGGTCTTTTCTATGTGTGAACCATGTACATGTGTGTATAATATATATGTACGTGTATGACGTAACTTGGGCACGCATTATCGAATGAGCAAACACATGCATGCATACGCGCGTGCGCATAAAGAGACAAAGAGACAGAGAGAGAGAGAGAGAGAGAGAGAGAGTGAGTGAGTGGAAGAGGAAGAGAGGAAGAGAGCGCGAACAACGATGAATTAGGTGTCTGCCTATCGAATATTACATTCGTTTCGCGTTCGGACGAGTTAAATAATCGGGAGAATGTTTCAACGAAAGCCACGCGAGTGCTCCGCTTTTACAAATCGAAAATATTTATCTTCGATTCTCTGCCGTAAAACATATGTATTTATATATCTATATATGTGTATATATATATATATATATATATATATAGAGAGAGAGAGAGAGAGAGAGAGAGGGTGAGAAA
>NW_017276147.1:437421-507730 GCF_001594065.2 Cyphomyrmex costatus
CTCCGCTTTTACAAATCGAAAATATTTATCTTCGATTCTCTGCCGTAAAACATATGTATTTATATATCTATATATGTGTATATATATATATATATATATATATATATAGAGAGAGAGAGAGAGAGAGAGAGGATGAGAAATGCGCCTCCTCTCGGTCTGTTTCTCTGCATCACTGGACTGCATAATTCAGTGGACACCAATGGACGAGAGAAAAACAGTTTGAAACCGCAAATTACATACGAACGACTCATTAATGAACGGGTCGTACATATGAGCGTGACGAGCTCTCGTTAAAGCTGCATTCGCCAATGCAGGTACTCCGGCAAGGGCATCGGCAGCGTAGACCCTCGCTTAAACACACTGTGTACCTAACAAGTAGACCGCAAACCACTGTGTTGCATTTATATATATGGAATTAAGTTTCTTGTTTGCCTGTTTATTACCACATCACGCGAATATGGCTAAATAAATGTTCGCCTAAAGTCCAAAAGGTCTAGACTAGTCTGATTTAAAATACTCTATAATATAATATGTAGGTTAAACTACTTGAATATACACAATTTAAGAATTTCAACTGTTTAAGTATGCATCTCGTTTCTTGCACGAAGAATTCAATACGGCATATTGTTTATACAAATAAAAAAATTTGTGTTAAATTCAATACATTTCACATATCTCAAAAGATTTATGTGTTAAATTAACACAAAACTTTGGGAAAAGAAGTTAGAAAGTAACACAAGTAGTATGCAAAAAATTGATAAAAAAATTAATATAACACTATTACTGAATAAATATGTTTACACAATTTGCTTCTAAATAAGAAAAAGTATAAGCAATACGAGTGACTCAGGTGGTTAGGTATGGTACTCGCATTGGAAATCGAAGTACGAGAATTCGAGACCCGTCCTGTACAGTTTGCCTTGTAAGAAATGTTAAATATTAATATTTAGCACAAAATATTCAAATAATATGCAATCACATTATATTGAATTAATACTTGGATATCTTAAAAATTCAACACAAAATATTTAACAAGGATCGGGTTTAATAGAAATACAAAATGTTTTTTATTATATACGGTATACTTTTTTCAAAATTTATATAAAGAAGGATTGATTTGTTAGTATCTATTAGCAAATATACATATGTGTACTTTTTTATATATATACGTAAAATATTTATATACATTGTGAAATTGGATAAATTTGAATAATTATTTGAACTGTTTCAAGTAAATGATTCTAACTCTTGTTGGATTTTTCACGTTTGTAAGTGATAACGCGCGTACGAAATGATTTGGTCGTACTTGATGGATGTTAACGCTTTTGAGCTTGATCTCGCGAAAACGAGAGTGCTGATAGGGAATCGCCACCGATGTATCACGGCGTGAGATGCCGATTGAAACATCGACGTTGCGTGAAACATTTTGCGCTGGCTCGTCCCTTTGATGTTTTGCGGATTTAACACTTTTTCAACTTCGACACGATGTGGTGAATCCCCGAGTGAGCCTCGAGAGTGCTTCGACTGACCACATTCAATGCGAAGTGTGCAAATGACAGGTATAACGCATGATACGATACTAATTTATTTGAGAATGATGATTGATCCGACGAAACTTTATCGTTCGGCGAAAATTACCAAAACGAAGAAAGAGAAAAAACGAGAGAGAGATGAAAGGAAGAGGGAGAAAGAGAATGACGCACATTAAATCGATACTTCCGATTTAGGACAACCATAGCTGTGTTGTGCTGCTGTTCAGAAATGGACGAAAGAATTCTCTGAAGAGAAAAAATTTATGAAATTATGTACGGCGGAATATCTTGCATAAAATTTATCATCTGCAATTATATGAGTGTAGGTATATTTACAAAAATACAACATATGTAGAAACTAGAAATATTGATCTTTTACAAAAATTGATAACTATTTGCATAATTAACTTCGAAATAATATAATATAATACTTCGACAAACAGTGACGATATAGCGGATCATCTTAATGTTAAAAGTATGTTTGCGAAATTAAATTTGGAGGGAAATTGTTCAATAAATGAGAATTATTTTTTAGCTATATTATTATTTAAAACATTTTAAAATAATTGTGCATGAAGAAATCAAATTAATCTATGTAAATGTTTATAAAAATGCATAATTACTTCTAAATTATGTATAATGTAGAAATGTTGCAACATGAAATATTATGAGGAAGGGTGAGAATTTTGTGCGCATCTAAGGGGAATTTTTTGCTGTGAGGTAGTTTTTGAGATTAAAGTCAATACAAGGGAAAACAAACCATAACCATATTTTCCTGTATCGATATGTATTCTCATATTAAACAATTTTTTATTTGGTAATGTTATATTTAAAAAAAAAAATAAAATGAAAAAAAATTTCTCGCACGGGTAATTGTACACACAAGTTAGGTAATTGTGCGTAAAGCAATAATTATCAGAAATTAATGAATAAAATGAATGTTTTATGGAATATTGAAAAGAAAATATATTTATTATAAGCCAATGTTATTACAAAATTAATATAAACTTTGAAAAAACAATACAAAAATTGGAAAAATTAATTTTTTATTAATTAATTATTTTATTTATTAATTATTTTATTGATTATTTAATTATTTAAACAAAAATTGTATATGTAATTTTCATCGTCGTCTGCTCCATTACATTTTTTATGGATCCATTTAGAAGGCAACATTGAAACTACTCAGTTGACACAAATTAAAAGCAATATAAAATGCACGATAAAATAAACAAAATAAAATTACCGACTTACTATCTTACCTTTTGTATGCCAAAATTGCTATTAAAATACTCGTATGTAATTTTATTTTTTATTTTTTTTGCCGTGTTAACTATATTTTCAAATTATATAATAACTTATAGTTATATATATAGGAAAGTTTAACCTAGCAATTTCACCGCGGTAGCGGCTCCATTTATCGGAAAAGTGCTAAACCAAAGTACGCACATTACCTTACTGCCCTTTATATACACGTTCAATATGGCAAACTTTTAAGTAAAAGATCTAACATTTTTTATTAATTGTAAAATATTTATATCTCGAATTGAATTTACCCATTCTTTGATAAATATTTATTTTTAAAAATTGTATTTCGTGACAAAATACTACCTGCTACGTTATAGCGAATCATTTTTGCGATTAATTATTACGATATTTTTATCAATTTGTGATAATGTTATTATGCAACGTTTCTACAATTTGCCTATCAGCGAATTCATTACACGTTCTTGCGTATTTATTTATGAAGTTCATGTAGTTGTTACCTATCACAGTAGTAGTTTTGATTTCTGAAAGTGCCAGTTTGAAAAAAATATTATTACGTAAACTATTAATTTTATAAATATAATTTATTAGTTGTGTTGTATTATTTAAAAACAGAGGGAAAAATGTTAGATATTTTCAAATATTCATCGCGTAGTTATGAATCCGCGTAATTGTAGCAATCGTTCCGATTCCAATATATTATAACGTGAAAGAAACGTGAGTTTTATTTTGATGTGAAATTTTAATTTTCATGAATAATATTATTTAATGCTTCAGATATTTTCGATGAATTCTATATGTTAAAAAATTTAAGCGATCTGTGAATTAATGAGGAATTTTATAATTAATATTTCTGCGGACTAAAACTATTATGAAAGTTTTCCATGCAGGTTTTATTTTTACGCATAATGCTTGTTAATTACATAGTTGGAAATATGCTTCGGAGCGCTTAAATAGAATTCCAATACTAGAGCACGAGTTTTAAATTTACCGAGATTATATGTATGTACGATATATTGCTACATCGCACACACATATACACACACGCACGCACACACGCACGTACGTACGCACACACGCACACGCACGAATCAAAACTTCACCATTACAGCTATGTTGAACTCTATGTCGAACATTTAGTAAAATTGGAAGTATGAGAAAAAATGTCAATAATCGATACATTCAATCGGCCTTTATCTTCCGCATCATCGCTCGTCGACATATATATCATACGTTTAATTTAAAAATAGTTGATACAATTTCAGAACACGCATCAGTTATTTCTCTTACGATCTTTCAATTAATTACAGCGCCATTCTTCTTATCGAAAATCCATTTATAAAGAATTTAATTCCTTCTAAGGAAAGAGAATACAATGTAATTTAGTTGTTATTATTTCGATATATATTTGCAGCTTTTCCGATCATTTATTTTCGATTAAGCAAATTGCTTTTTATTAGAAAGTTTTTCAATATTTAGGAAATAAAATTTACTAATTACTTAAAATATTAAATTTACTATCGCTAATGTATACTGATATTTGAAAATTGACAAGATATCGACTTGCTATTTTATAATGTAAAATAATTAAATTTTAAAGAATTAAATTATAAAAATATAATAATTAAACTGATATTAGCCGATGTAGAGTGTGTCTGTGTAAAATTGTTTATTAAAAAAGAGTAGACGTTTTGATTTTCATTTTAGGTCATCACTAGTATCTGACTGACGTATTAACAAAAAAATCGATTACGATTTAATTTGATTTATGGGTACTTTGAAAATTCGTATCTGCTGTAAATGTTTTATTATTTATCATATTTTGTTTGAAACTTTTTTAAATGCTATATTTGAAAATTGTATATTGAATATTAAACAATTTCTGTAGTATTTTTAGATCAAAGTTCTGCCACATATGATCGATTTTTGTGTCGTAGTCTACTCTATCGAGAGTTCAAAGTTCAAGCGCCTTTTTTCACGGGAACGTTGCCAAATAGCGGGAAGGAACAGCAGCAGACTTTGTGAAAAACCTGCTGCTTCTCCGGCTATATTTGTCAAGGACTGTCGTATCTTATTGACAGGTCTGCTCTTTTTACCACCAATTGCTGTCTACAAGAATACCTCAATGCGTGCGTGTGTGTGTGTGTGTGTGTGTGTGTGTGTGTGTGTGTTAGATTGGACTCTCACATCAGTTATTTTTATGAAACTGACAAGTAAGTAGTATATCAACGTTGGAATTTGTTTTGCTGTACAACTAAGTGTTCTGTAAGAAATAAAATAGAAAAGAGAAAATCGATTGGATGTTTAGTACAAGATTATCAATAAGTTATCATACAAAAATGAGAAAGTCAAATTCTTAAAGTAATATATCGATTACATAAATCAATATTTTTTAGTAGACAAAAGCGGCACAAAATTATTTATCAGTTGAATAAATTTATCTTTTTTCAATAAAATATTAAAATAAATGTATACATGTACATAAAGTTAAAAGATAAAATAAATATAATGAATTTTTTAGAACACAACACATAAAAATAAAGGAAAATTGATGAATTATTATTCGCACTTGATAATACGTAACGATTTTCCAATTATTTGTAAAAAATTTTTTTTTAAATTGAAATTGTAATATATGTTTTTATAGTTATAGTACATTTATTGCATAACAATTAATTACTTACTTTCAGATTATTTACTAATTCCGGTGATAATTATACTTTATGATATACATTATATAATTACTCTTTAAAAAAAAAGTACGACTTATTGTTAGAAGTTTTACAGAAAATTTCCGATCAGTATCGGGCAACTTCGTAACTCGCATAAGGAGCATGAGGAAGTGTTCGATATGGAACTTCTATTCGACCGTATTCTTGCACAAAACTATAACAAGTACGTCGCGTTATCGACAAGTTATTTCTGGCTTTTGAAAGTAACTCCCTGAAGTGACACTTTGCTCGAGAACGCCGATCATAAAAATTAACTTATCACAATATTTCGCGGGCATAATGCTACTGCAGAAAGAAGTATAAATACGTATATACATCTTGATACTAAATTTGATAAAAGGCATGTCAAATAAGTCTTTGTCTCTCTTTATTTAGCGGATAATGAACAGTTGACATTGTATGTAACCATGCATTATTTATCGCGCTAAGTACATTTAAATCATATTAAGTCTCGATCTTCGAGCAAATTGTAACATAAATCACCTTATTATAACGGCAATATTGGCACCAGCGACGCAACCGTATTTTCTCTCGTGACATTCTGTACATAAAGGTCGGCCGTTTTCTCGGTCCCGCGATCCGATAAACAATTAATAAACATAAATTCTCTCGAAATCGCCGATGGGACAGCACCGGCGCATGCTCGCTCACTCTCTCGCGCCGCATAAAATCCTTATAAATTCTTTTTTACGAGACAGAGTACATAAAATTGCGCCGAGTCCCTTGCGATTTATATCCCGACGCCTAGCATCGTCCTCTGTTTGCGCGACGCCTTGCTTCAAAGGGCTCATCGAGTACGGTCTCCCTTTCTTTTTCTATTTCCAGCCTTTAAAAGGCGATCGTTAAAATACAGCGACAGTGTCGTAAATCGCCGATCGTTACGGAATCGTGTGCGGAGCTTCGAGAAGGGAAGGAAGGCTTCAATTACCGGCGATGCGGTCGCAACAGGCCGTCCTCTCGTTCACGCTACGGCCAATCTCTCACAGAGTAATAAGAGTAAATGCGTCCGACATAAAGGTCGGAAGAACGAAACAGGCCGAACTCTGAGCATCGGTGATCACATCAACGATCGCTTCGTGTGATGGCGTCTATAAAGACATAAATATCCTTTAAGGAATATGTATAACAGATGAATATGAAATTGCAAAAATGTCTGTTATATTAACTAATAAATGTATTTTGTTTAGTATATGGTGCAATATTTAGTAAATATTACCTGACATAGTAATAGGAACCAATGACTTAATAATAATTAGAGAACATATACAATATGAAAAAGTAAAATTTGGTTTTGGTTTTATATTAACCGAACATTTAATTGAAATTATTTCATTAAATTTTAATAACCTTAGTGTAAATCAGTATTGAATAATAGTACTGATCCAGGATATTGTTAGTACATTTTCGGGGTATTGTATCTATACTGTAATTTTATCCAAAACCAGTATGTCGGATGTTAGTGAGATAGATATACACCACTCTAGTATATTTGCAGTATCGTGTTTGTATTTAGTACAGCAACTACATAATGTAATAGTACTGTATTATAAGTCTTAGTAATGATACTGTCATCTCATATTCCTTCGATACCATATCTGCACACTGACGTGTAAAAATTAGTACTGGGCCAGTACCTCGCTGATAGTAAGTTCCTATATTAGACTAAAAGTTTATATTTTCTTTTAATTCTCAAGCGGGACGAGTTGTTCGCCTTAAAAATGATTTTTTCAGATTAACTTTGCTATAAAGTTTTGATAATTTTTATAGATTTTTTAATAGATTTTTATAAATTATAATCAGAGAGGAATATAAATGCATAATAATATATAATTTTCAAAAAGATATAATTTATTTAGTGAGCCTTTCGCCTCTCTTATGCTCATTTCTACCAATGCAGATTTATCTTAATCTCGGTCCAATTTGCTCTTCATCTTTTTCTAATTCTAAAAATTAGAAAAAAATGAACAGTAAGTTAAACCGAGATTAAACTTAATCTGCATTGGTGGAAACAGGCATTAGATATACTATATCAAACAGAGAGGATATATAAAATAACTCATTAAAGTACCTATAAAATAATATATTATTTTATAGGTATTTTAATGAGTTAATTTTGATTTATTATACAAAATATTAAAAAATATTAATATTAATTTATGATATTGCAGAATTGTACAATAACGAGTATTGTACAAGAACTAGAAAATATACATGGAGTATAGAGATTATAACAATTATTCTTATAATTATTATAGTTTCAAAGATAATTTATCTCAATATAAATAAAAATTAATGACATTGTATTATATGTATGCATTGATACATTTATTTACTATATGTTTTAATCTAATTGATATTATAAACATGTAATTATATAGAATATTCTTTCTGGTGAACCGCTCGATTCACTTAAAAATGTATGTATGGGAAGTTTATAGTTATAGCAGTCGAAAGGTTAAAAGAATATCCGTCTGTTGTTTGCTCTGAAACACATTTCCTTTTTTAATTTAACACAACTTTATTCTATATACAGAGACTAGGTACCTATTCTATGGATTTGAGAATTTTTTGCAATCGTATTCTCTTCTTTTCGACATATAGAATACACATATTTACACTTTCTGTATTCATTTTTTCTCTTCGTTTTCTACGGAAAGCGAGAGATAAAGCGCACGTTCGCTCGCTATCGATGCCTTGCAATGTTTGTTTTACGGTGATTTTTCTCGTATTTGCACTTGTGGATTTTAGGGTCGTCGTATACGGTTGAAAATCCGTGGCTCTGATTTCGACTTGAAAAAGTCCGGCGCGTATGACTACCGGAGATAACCACCGACGACCATCGAACAAACACGAATATGCCGCATACAGGCTCTCCGCGTGACAATGGCGGCAGTCGATCGAGCAATTCGGTACGGGCAACGTCGATGATGACAGTGACGATGGTGACAATGGCGGTGACGGTCGTCGTCGTCGTCGTCGTCGTCGTTGCGGCGCCATTCGCGATAAATGCATTCTGACAAACGCGTGGTGGACGGCAGAATTGATGCCAGGAAAATACAGCTAACGAAAGGCAGCGATCGTGAATAAGCAGTTGTGATTTTTGGGACATTTTACAGCAAAGTCGACTCGAAACTGATATCGATAAAATCGAGAGTCCTCTATGTCATTGGAATGTTGAAGGATGCCATGTAAATTCGACAGTGTAATTTGGTGACATGGACACCCAGGATTTCCGTCAAGGGAAAGAGGGGCAAAATTTTAACTTTATATAAAACTTACTAAAATACTTATATTAAATATATATTAAAGCCCAGTCTTTTCTTCGAAGAGCTTCAGCAAACTTTTTTACGAATAATGCGTGAATCACGCATTGGTCAATGAGCAGTTAACTTTTCGTCGTAGAAATAATTTTTATGATTCAATTATTTTTTCTTATTAAAAGAATCCCGCATTAATTATATGAAAAATTGAGTCTTAGTGAAATGAATTAGTTTTTACTTACAATGTAGCTTATTGCCTTATAATATAATAAATAAAAAATGTCACAGATAAAAGTTCAATAATAAATAGTTTTAATTTTAAGCTGTGATCTGTCAAAAAAAACTTGGTGAGCACAAGTTTTACATTCTTAATATCGTAACTCAAAAATTACATTTTTTGTTCACCACATTGTATTATAAGTTACTTCATGTGTGGAAATTATAGTTCCTTGCATCGGAACACAATTGATCATATAATTAATATACTTCAAATTTATTATAATAGTTTCCTATAGTCTAATTTATTATTATAGTATAATAAATTGGGTCCCGATAAAATAAATCAGTTTTCACATCCAAAGAAAAGTTGTGTTTAAGTTGTGAACAAATCGTTACTTTTGTTGATTTTTTTTAAGTTGAAGTGAAAATACCTTTGAGGGAAATAAAAATCTAATTTTAAGAAATGACGTTCAAATCAAAGAAACTTTGTTTTAACCGTATAGCAATGCACACATTTTTTTTAATCGAAGAAACTTTTCTCTAGGTGATTGTAGCTTATAATGTGGTGAAACGAAGATGTCAAAAACACAAAATTTAATAATAAATAATTTTTGCTCTACAAAAGTGTAAAACTTACATTCACAGAGCACTTTTCGTACATCACAACTTAAAAATTGTCAATTATTGAGCCTTATGTATCGGTAACATTTTGGTTCATCGTATTATAGCTACATATTATATGTGAAAACTAGTTCATTTCTCCGGGATAGTTTATCATACATGCTACATTACTTAATTAGTGGATCCTTCAAATAGTTCCTTTTGTATACTACAACTAAAAAATTATCAATTATTGAGTTTTGTGTCTATGATATTTCGTATTCACATTTATTTTAATTGGTATTATTAAAATTATTATTATTATTGTTAGTGTTATTGTTCACTACTATATGTTCATCCTATACGTGAAAACTAATTTATTTCACTGGGATTCAATTTTTTATATAATTAATATAGGATTTTGGGAGGAGGCAAGAGTTCCTTACGTTTCTTTGCGTATACCTGGTAGTATGTTTGGTACGGTGCGTATTTCAGAGAGCATGTCCGTCCACGCCCGCATAATGCGCACGTTTCCCGCAATAATTTGATACGCGAAATTTGCTCGGACAGGAAATTCTAACAGGCGGCAAAGACGACCATTCTCCTCAATATACGTGTGTATGTGTATGCATATGTATGTGTATGTATAGTAATGAATACTATCGGTAATGAATACCGACAATGAATACCATCAGGCATGAAACCTACCGCATTGACGCAACGACGCAACAAACGACCGTGTTGCACATCCGATAGCACGGGGAATTGCAGCTAAATTTAATAATTGTAAGGATAATGCGGCGTAACACGATAACGTGCGATCGATATCAGCTGCTTTGCGGCTTCGCCGCCGATCGCAGATCGTTGCTATTGCGACGGCCGCGTACCGCCGCGCACGTCGCGTTCGTGCCTTTATTACCGTTTTTATTCCAACTGCAATTCATGCATTATCGATCGTCGCCATTGCGAAATCCATAAGCCGTCCGCGCGGTTTATCGCACCTCTCCCTTTGGTGGTTCCCCTCTCGCTCGGTTACCCTCGCGGCCTGGCGTTTTGCGATCGGCGATTAACACCCTGCGCTTCGACGCCACTGACGACATACGCCCTCGTTCCGGCTTCGCGTTCTGATAAGTCGTCGCAGATGTTTTGTCTTCCTTTTTCCACCCTTTCTTTCGCTCGCCGCTTTTGTGAGATGACCCTTTCGCCGTGAAACTTTTTACGCGGAAATTGAAGTCGAGTGACGGGCGAAAGTGCGATACGCGATGCTGACGATATTGTATTTTAAGGCAGACTTTCAGATTAGATTGACAATCACGAGATGGTATGACTTATGACTAATTTCCGCAATCTGCCCTGAAATGGATGGACATTAAGACGGTGATGGTGTCTTAAGTGAAATTTTCGACATTTTGTCAATGCACCATGATAAATAATCTGGAAAACAGCATTGTACTAATTGCTAAATTTAGAAAAGAGGATACTCTACCGAGAAAACGTAGGACTTCAAACATGATGACGAATAATTATTATAGATAGACACTATGGCATAGCTATTAATTTGACGTTTTAAATATAAATCATTGTTATGCATAAAAATGACAATTTATTTATGAGATTATTAAGTTTTGAATTTTGTGTTACGTAACGTTTTTCTCATGCGCTTACGCCTGCAATCAACTTTTTAGGAGTACGCATCGTACGCGTTATCACATTGCTACGAGATGCATAATTAAACGCGGACACGAGCGACGCAAAGTGCGTGATTTATGTCACCGCAGTTTTGCACAACCATGAAATGCACGCAAGAAATCAGCGGCGCATTAAAGTGCATAACTGCTATGCGCAAATATCAACGATTTTTTAAATATCAGTAGCGAAACTCTTCGTCGAAAATTTACTATCGAACATTTTTCGGATGCGCGTGTATATGTGAAAATATATATAAAATCCAAAGACGACGTATTTTTTTTATAAGCATTTTTTTTATCCATTTCGATATTTGTATTATTCCCGGGAGAGATTATGGTTCCATTTTTTCTAGCGAAGCGATGTTAAATTATAGGTAATAATATGCGTCGCGCTGTACGTATAGTTATTAATTGTAACACAGTCTTCATCATTATAATAAAAGCTTTAGCTTTTCTATCGATTTTTATTTCTAATTGTCCGTTTAATTATGCAAAAGTAATTTGAAATACATAATTTAATAGTAATAGGAACTTTCGTGCGCTCTCTCTCTCTCTCTCTCTCAAGATTTATGTGTAATTAAGTATATATTTAATATGACTGAATTTTTATGTCGGGTTTAAATTGCTAAGTTTGCGAATCTTTTGCATCCCCATCATTAAACGATATCTACGAGGAACAGGCGAGATCGCTATCATTGAGGTAAAGTTGCATGAGTTAAGTTTAGTTAAATTTAGTTAGCCGGGACGATCGATGAAACGTTCGGTAGATAAACATCCAAATACTTTAATTACAAAGCTCACTTGTCTATTTGCTTCCTTTGATTTATTCCGCGTCGCTCAGTTCGCATTTTAATGGCGACGTTTATTTTTATGTAACGTTACGTGACTTGCGTAATCGATTTATAATAATTCTTACGAAAGAACCTCACAAGTATCAAATTTTGATTTTAATGAAACTTTGTATGTACATAGATTATGTAAATAGATGGATTTAGAAAATATCCATTGAGATCAATAAATCGATGTAAGAGGTGAAATCATTTCTCATATATATATGTAAAGCAAAGTTTTAATCTTTGTCATTACATTTCAAAAATTTGTTATTACTATTCAAGATATCAAGAATGTTTTCTATAAAAGCTATATAAAAAAATTATTTATATTCATCTACGTCAATAAAGAAAGTTGCTAATGCCGTCATACCACTTTGATGCGTTCTTTTTTACGCTTACAGCGCTTGTAAATATCATTTGTCTTTATTTAATATTTAATAGATGATGAAGATGAATTGATACTTATAGCATGTAAGCGTAATTACAAAACACACTCTTTGTTTTTAGACATAAAACTTTAGAAATATAAATGTAAACTAGAAAGTAAATTATATCAGATGATGCAATAATTCTTATAATACTGTTTGCTTAATAATTTTTAATTAAATAATAATTTTTTTATTGATGGATGTAAATAGAGATAATTTTATTATAAAACTTATGTATACAGAGAGAGAGAGAGAGTGAGAGAACATTTATTGAAATCTTCTCAATAGTTTATAAGATTAAAAAAGAATTAAAAATTACTTTACATATCAAAGATGATTTCATCTCTTAAAGTCATTGATTACTGATATTTTCTAAATTTATCTGTTATACAACCTACATGTGTACAAAATTTCATTAACAAAATTTAACATTCCTCAAGATTCTCTCGTTAAAGCTTCCTAATTGCATAGGCTGAAAATAAAATTTTAAATAAACAATTGGAATGTTGACATTTTAAAGGGTGATTCTCCGATATTACTTAATGCATGGAGATGTTATGGATTAACATGCTTTTAATAATAAAATATACGAATAGAATGACGTTTAGAGCTGTGTAAAAATAGATTTCATAAAGCTAATTTGATATAAAGAGACGATCAATTTAGATTATACGTGAATAAATGATTAGACGATAAATATATAGATCATCTAAAATGTTAAAATTAAAAGAATCTTCATAAATATCAAATTATTATATCTGATAAATAGCATTACGTCAACAATAGAAATAGCAACTTATTTATATTATCTTTACGTAATTCGTCATATAGGACATTTAAATTTGTTAGATTTGCTCCCAAAAACTGTCTTTAAAATAAAATTATATTTTTAATTGTTATATTTTGGATATATATATAAAAATTGATGAATATAAAATATGTATATCTTTGAAAATTTATCTTTTTTTATCATGTAGACTATGTGTTCGGTTTGAGCGCTCATGCGTTGTAAAGGTTATTGAATGTTAAGCTTTACAGCGCGTAAACACTCAAATTAAACGCAGTCAATCGAAAATCATTGTCGATGATAAGCAACAACAGATTATGATTATATGGAAAGAACGCGCGATTTGCTAAAGTATTTAAAATTTAGTTAAATGAAGATCTGAAAATAACTTTGTTATGGCCAAAAAATTACATTGAAATCTCAAATATGACAAGCGATATTGCAGAAAAATATTATTCTCTTGCTAAGAAAAATGTTACTCAATTTACTTTCAACAATTATTTTTAACAAAGAAAATCTTTTTAATAATCTAAAAATATATACTTATTATAAATTTTAGGAAAAATTATTGCTACGTACTCAAAATAAAAATTAATTTTCTTTTGAAGAATATTATAAAATTAATCAAAGGAGCGACTTTATATAATGAGCAAATTGAATTTGTTTTAATTTCATAATCTTGATTGAAGTATTACAAACTTACTAGGAAATATATTTTCAATTTAACATTCGATGAGCTTACTTATAATAAATTTACAAATACATGAACTTTTAAAATACTTGAAATAAGTAGTTATAACTTACATATGGTACGTATTCTTGTGTGTGTGCAAAAATTTTTTTAATCCTAGCAACCAACTTCTACATAATTAATTTGATGGTACATCAAAATTACTTTTAAATCTGTATCTAGTTAGGTTTTTAAATACTTTAACAAAATCGTTCTTTCTATGTATACATATATTCGATTTGAAGTAACGTCTCGCAAAATCTCATCGTATATACATTCTCACGGCACACCACGCTTACATTTTCAGTCTCGTGAACGTGAGATACGCGCTTCGTGAATCGTAATAACAGAAGCAACTTTTCGATGTTCCTTGTCGAGCTTTTATTACCATATTTGCGTTATGCCAAACGGTTTATGGACGTTTCTATTTTATTAGTTTGTCGCGTAAACGGTTGGATATTCGATGGCTGTTCCTGCGCATTTGGCACTATTCATACCATCTTCCTTTCATTTGTAAATAAAATTTTTTAACAAGGAAATTTTTTTCACTTTGCTATCGAAATTAGCCAACATAAAATATAATATAATCAAAGAAAACTATTGTAAAACGGATTGTTTATTAAAATCTAGGATAATTTCTATAATTATATTTGTGATTCTAACGATTGCGGTTTATTTTGTCGATGAATCACACACGTGTTCCCTTTTGAACTGCCACAAAGTTGTCGTGTACGCGAGTTGACAGTAACAGCATTTGACACGCCACGTTGCTTTATTAAATTTCGCGTTTTAAACGAACGACAGCGGGGAATTACGCGCGCGATTTGTCTTTTCGTTCCCTGGCACGACCATGTGTGTAAATTGGCCTATACTTCAATTCTACATCCAGCTAGTAACTCTCGATCGAACAATAGTGGTAGAAATTAGACAGAACATTTTATATTTTTCCGGTGAAATATTTTCACTGTGGTTTAGCGGAAGTTGAATTATTACTTAAAGAATGTTAAAAGATTAAAAAGAGAAGTTCCGTTATTTTTTATACATATGATTGTCTTAAGAAAACAAATTACCTCTTTCGGGTAGAGAAACCGACAATATTCGGAATTTTATTCGAATAAACTTTACTAAATAATTTTTTTTAATTTTATAGAATCAAATATGTTTTATATATTGTTTTTCTATATATTTTTCTTTAATAAAACACGTTTATTATATAATAAAAATATATTTTATTAGATTTGTTAATAAAAACAATAATTAGTTTAGTATAGCAAATAAATGTACAAATATTTCGTTTTAACTTACATATAATCTAGGTATAAGATCTATTTTTTTAATAGACATTAAAAAAGATATTTTCACAAATTATATATATATATGTATATATTAAGAATACCTCAGATGGAGTAGTACAAAAATTAACTCAAAATAATTCTTTCAAACAGAAACAATTCTTTTATATAAATAGAACAATAAAAAAATATCATAATTTTAAACAAGTAAAATATACTTAGTGTAAATAAAAAGAACGATTCTGTGTCAAAGTATTATATTTAAAAATTTAGATAAAGACAAATCAGAACTAATTTTGATTGATCATCCATTAAAGAGTACAAGTATAAAAGATAGATTTTTAGTGGAGTATACGTCATTTCACTGTCATTTTTTATTTGGTTAATTTTAATCTTTTTTGATAGCATAAGCAGGTCATTGACACTAAGAATGCCTTTTCGTGTCACTAATAACAAGCGTACCACAGTTTGTGTGGCACACGATATTGATATTAAAAAATCGATTTTTCCCTAAAAAATTAATTAATGCTTTTAAGGAGCTCTCAAACTGAAGACCGAATTCTAATAGCATTGCTGTTTTATCGATGAAATGCAACTTTTACATGTATGATTTGCAAATATCAATAAATACACATTCTTATATACTTGTACTATTGTATTATACATTGATATTGCACACATAAATTTGCATAAATTTTCGTAATACCTTTTCGTACTGAATAGTCTAGCTTCAAGAAGTCAACGTTGTTTATGTAATGTATAAACTATCAGTGTCTGGATTATAATTATTAAGTTCAGATTACAGAATTTTTATGTCAAGCAGTCACGGCTTGACACCTGTAGACGCTATTCCATATTAGACTAAGAAATAGTAAAAATCTTAAATTCAATAATTTTTGTCATGCTTGGTGTTAACACATATACTTTAAATTTGGAAAGTGTGATTTCCAAATCTGAAAAAAATAATATTGATATTATTCTATATAAAAATTATTATTATTTAATCAGTAAAACAGACGAAAGTTGGTTACGTGGAATTTTGTATTATTTATTAGCTGTTATCTGGCTCTTCGAGCTTCAGTGCAAACTTTTACATTTGGTTTCGACTGTACAAAAATTTAAAAAGAATTTTTGCATATTTGTAAAAGCTTTAACAAGCAATTATTTTTTACTATCATAAAAGTGGGATTGTGTATTTTACTTATTTTTTTACAAATTTAAATTTATTTGCAGGAATTCACAATCAAAGTGTTGACTGTGCTTTCAATCAAAATCTAATTTGAAGGTTACAACACTTTCTACGAATTAATTTTCAATTTATTTCATCAAAAAAGAAACTTTTTTGTAGTAACACAAAGCGTTAGTTCTATTCATGCGCTGTTATGCGGTCTCGTCCGATCCTCTGCTATATGTTTGCAATATGATCTACGTATTTATAGATATCATTTAGGAGAGAAAGGTTTACTAAATCGTTAGAATACATGATTCATAAATGGTTGAGAATTGAATGATAAATTAAGCACAATACTGGTATAATTGCAAATTGACGCAAACTGGAGATTGTTACAAGAGGAGCTGGCAAAGTGATGTATATGTATACGCAAGAGTCTTCGTCTTGTTGAAAGTTAACGAACGCAGAGTAGCGGCTCGTTAACGAACAGGGATTCTCTTCATCCTGCCGGATCGCATGCTAGAAAAGAAAATGTCTCGTCCCCGGCTCCTCTTCCTTCGTCATTTTCACTTTTTTTTAGCTCGTCGTTCGTCGCGAGTTCACAAAGCGCTTCATTAGTATAATTTTTTCGATGCTACGCGACACGGAGGTTTGGTTTGCGCGCTAAATGCATCCGTAATTTTGACAACAAATTAATTGTTTCGGAGAAACGAGGAAGACATTTTACAAATGCTTCGAAATTATCAGCGAAAAGATTTCTAGTAATTATTATCCGTGAAGATTCAGCGACTGTCGGCGAATTTTGCTGACGTTAATTTATATCTTGACATTAACGAGGCTGGTGAAAAAGGCAATATAGTCTCTCGCGTGAGGTGCAGAAATGCACCGTAGTGGAATGTACAGCAAACTTTGTTCACTCAGTAATTTACGAGCCAATTCAAATTGTAAACGCAACGCGCTTCGTTAGAAAAGTTCGTGCGGTCGAGATTTTGAAGCGCGAATCAGCGCGAATCTTTATAAACAATCTCCATAATAAATCATCATAGACGCGTATATACGGACAAATATCTATTTTCTCTTTTCCTTTACTTATTGTAAAAATAGATGCCGCCTAAATAACATATGTAGATTGTGATTCTATTTTGGAGTAATAATTTGAAAAATATGAGAAGATACGGTATGCGAAGCGCAAATATTTTCCAAGCCCCGATATGGACTCTCGTGTAAAATTCCGCTCGACTCTGATCTCTAGTCGGGAAGTAAGAAAAATAACGCAACACGCGAGGTAAGAAAAATAACTGTGCGCCATATCGTCCAGTCCGATTTCGATAACGCGCGACGAGAAAAATATATCAGCGACAGTGCTTGCGCAAGTCGTCCACCGGCCGGTCGACTATACTTTACCTGTCGACAAGTGATATTTTCATCGTTTTTCGAATGACAACTTACGCCGGAAGATTAATCACCTCGATGCCAAAGAGGTGAGTCCTTTCTAAAATATGTAGCTTCGCGAAAGAGTTTCCCTATATCCCCGTTTATATATTGGGTACTACGAATCGCCGTACTTATTGCGCTCGCAATTTAATCCCACCGCGTAGAACGGCAACCACACGTGCGATAAGTCATCGCCTCTCTCTCTTGACAAGTAATATTTTTATATCGTTTCTGAAAGTGACGTCCTTCGAGAGAAGATTAATCGCTCACTGTCTAAGAAACGGAAAACTTTTGACGTTTGACATTTTGATATTATATTGCTGAGATATATTCTTTTCCTTTTTTCTCTTTTAAGTTTGAAATATACCATAATAATGAAAGAAAAGTATAGTAGTTTAATTAATTTACTTTGTTAATAATTGATTTTTTAACGTCGAGAATAATATTATTTAATTGGATATATTACCAATTCTTTAACTAATTTTTTCCTTTTGCAGAAATAACAATTTCAATGATATATTATATGTAATAAAACGTTATAGTTTATATATTAAAATAGTAGAAAGTGTGTTAATAATAAGAAACTTTGTTTCTCTGTTACAGGGGTATCTTACAGCAGGGCAGAAAGAATTACGACGAAGCGATTTTGAGTTATCAACGAGCCATTCATTTCCGACCTTCGTTAGCTCGTAAGTCCTTTAATTATATCTCCTTTTCCGACTTTAGAGACCGCGCCACATCGTTGGCTTCATTAACCAGGTCCTTGAGTCTACGGTCATTCGTACAACTTAATATTTGAGCGTTATTAACGTTTATTTGATGGATTCGCGTCGTTGCCGCTGATCGATCGTCGCGAAGGGTCCTTAACGAAAATATATACTGTCCGTTTATACACATCAGTAGTATCTTTATACGAGAAATGAAGACTGTCGCAAATGTCATTTATTTTATATTTTTTATTCAATATATTTATTAATTTTTTCAACGTTCTGTTATTTAATATTCTTTAATAATAATTTAATAATACGCTTATCCTCGTACCTTTCTCGCTCCACTATCGCATGTTTTAGTCATCCCTTCATTCATTCACGTGACATCAAAATTTGCTCATAATATTCGAACATGTACTTTACAATATATTGAAATAAAAATAACTTTACAATTAAAATTAGTTATTTAAAATTAATTAAAATCTTTCTTAATTAGTAATGTTTAATTTCTTTAATTGGAATTCTATTTTGTTAGTTCAAAGTAATAATTAAGATAACAAACACGATCTCATCTTTTAATTCACAAAGTTAATATTAGACTTATGGTATGACTATATTTATAATGCATGCTATTCAAAAAAATCCCCTTATATCTAACAAATAAATAATGATCTTGAAAGTTGTGAGATTAGAATAATTCAATACTGTTCACTTATCACTTATCACTTATCACTTTACAAAAATTGATACACAAAGTAAGATACCTCATCTCAATGTAGATTGGGAATTATGAGAATGAAAAATTAAAGGAAATCTGAGGGAAAAATATAAGAATGAGAAAATAATGTACCTGCTTATTTAATTCGATAAATTTCTGAAATAAATAAATTTAATTTAAGTCCCGCAGTACTGAGATTATTATGAAGATAGATGCATCTTTTCGCAATAAATGAAACTACTAATACCGTCGCGCGCAGAAATATAAAGTATACTCATATTACTTGCAGTATTCATGATCCTATTCTATATAATATTAAAATATTTATCGAAAATAAGTTAAATAAGCAGTTTTACTCATTTTAAAGTTTAAATAATACTTTTGAACACAACGCATCAACAATTTTTTTAATTCTGTAATTTTTTTAATTATCATTTTTTTAAAATTACCAAGTAACTTACTATTACTGAGTAAATTATCATCAAATTGAATCATTTTTACCTGTGATTATAATCATTGGACTGTGATTATAAACATAGTTAAAAATCGAGTTAATTAGGTTTAAATTTTGATAATGTCCGAATAGCACACAAATGTAAAAATTTAAATATAAGATTTCTTTAAAACGTCTTTAAAGACACTTTGAGACATTTTATATATCCTAATTTTAGACATGTCTAGGCATTTTCTAAAATTTGAACCGAAGTTACACCATTTTATGGTATTATCTCAACACTATTTCTTCGGCTTGCTTTACTTCATGTGTAGTAAGCCCCCTTGGGTCCACGTATATAACCGTGCTTACCGTTAGAAGCTGAAAGATCGGTTCGCGTCCTTAACAAGCCACTTTTTACCCGGGAGACCCAGTCTTTATAGCCTTAGACTTGAGGGCGCACATCGAAAAGGACTCACAAGAGGAAAAAAAGCAAGGAGAGAGAAAGATGAGGGGCTCGTTTGTTAGACGTATATCCTCGATACAGTATGGACGATCCGCGATTTACTTCAGCCGACGTGGGAGCGGTTTGTTACCGCGCGAGATAGTTTGTCGTGTTACAATATCGATTTTATGGCTCCTTCACGTCCCATTCCGAGGTTTCCAGTCCCCAGATGTTTTTCCTCCGTAAAGGGCGATATCGGTACTAACCCAAAAGCGCAATTGGTACTATGGGCACATCTGCAGCGTGAAGCGGAACACAGAATGCAGATTAGATTTCGACGCTTTGCGTGCATGAGGTGCCTCGTAAACATTAATTTTAATGACAGGATCTTGAGCGTATTTGTAGTTGATATCTTCTTATTGTAAGGAAAATTTCGTATTCAATGTCTTAGAATTTAACGTATTACATTTTATCATGTTTTAATAATTAACAAAGTCTATAGGTATGCCGTCGCGTTGTTAGAAAAGTGACATATCATAAAATTAGCAACTTTTAGTGGAACATTTAAAAAATTCGAAATTGGAACAATTCAGTACATTGGTTTTCATTAAATTTAAACGAAAAGTTCTGATTCGTCTATTTTTAACCAAAATTCCCATTAATGCAACTATAAACATTTTTAATAATGTACCAAAAAATGTCACAATCTTGAAACAAGACGTATCTATTTCTATAGGTATAAATGAAGAAATACATTTATCTTTTAAAGAAAAATGGTATAATCTCCACTAAAACATTTTTATGACCATTTCAATATCGACAATATTCCGGTATTTAACACGAAAATGATTCTTTTTTATAAATAGTTATTGCAATACTGTTAAAGAACAAGCAATTTTTATTTGTTCTTCGACAGTAAATTATAAAATTGCGAGAGCTACAAATGTGTCATAAAAAAAATTTATTAATCCTTAGAGTCGACTTTCTTTTATTATCTCAACAATATTAAATTTTTACTTATGTCACTTTTCTATTAATGCAACGATATATATAAACTTTTAATATTCACTGGAATCTGAATGGCTAATAAAATTTTATTTAATTGCATTCCGGACGTTTGCTAATAATGAAAAACATTGGCACCTGGACGTTTTTAATAAAAAAAAAACTCAATTTTAAATTCATAAAAATATCTGAAAAATCTTTCCCGGTAAAAATTTTAACATCCAGTATGTATACCATGCGACAGATTAATGTCATGTCGAATTTATCAGATGTACATCGAGAAAAGTATTGGCGTTGCAAACAAAGAATAACGTGCAAACGCATACGCATACGCGCACACACGTAAATCCGAATAACACGTTCAAAGAGAGGTATAATTTTGTATAAATTTATACGCGGACGGTTTGCATGCGCAATGAGCTTCGGGTAAATGCCGGGAAAACGAATATTTACCGCATCGGGGATATCTATGCGGGTGCGAAATGGTAGTGCATTTGTGTTACACGATACCATATACATACTATCCATATACGACGATTTGTTTGGATCGACGTAAAATTAATTATTTACGAAAAAGACACTGTATAGTATAATATCGATTTTATTGCTTCTTTACGAGACATTCCTGTTTCCTATGATTTGAAGCATCTCTCATCCGGAACGAAGTGAAACGATTCGTACAAGCGCGATCGAACTCGAGTAGTTTAAACATCATAACCGGAAAAGAAAACAAAAATAAACGTGAAATATGTTTAATTTTACGGATGTCGTTCTCCTATATTAATATATTCCATTTTTAAATCAGTAGATGTCTTGCGGCTATCTCTCTAAATAACTAATTACATCTATAAAGCTCTTAATCTTATATGTATATGCGACGTTATTTTTTAAAAAAATTTATATTTTGAAAAAGGCTGTTTTTGCAATATTTAAATAACATTTAGAAAGTAAAAGTACAAGTTAAATATGGATTATTCATTCATGCATTCTATATTCTTATAGATCTCTTCAATTAATTTTTAACACTTGTTTATTTGGCAAAATGGCATGCGAATCCTTTTAATACCTAAAAGATTTTTTGTCTAATTATTTTTAAGAGATTGACGGAGACAGATAGATTTATATACATATGTATTTAACATATTGCCAATTTATTGTGTAACCTAACGAATATCCTAATTTCTAATGAAATGTTAACAAGTTTTTCTAAATTGTTTGTCGCATTCGATGTGTTCTTGCATGTGAAAATGAGAGTTACAACAATGTTTGCAAAGTTACCTATACATTGCCCGCATTTGGTAGCCCGCATTTGCGGTTTCTATGTTGACCGAACAAAAATGACCATTGCAAACAATAAACAAATATTGACCAAGTTACTGGCTGACAGTATTGACTCTCTCTCCCTCCTCCATCTTTCTCTCCCCCTTCTCCTATATTTCTCATCTTCTCCCTGTAGACGTTAAAATTAATTAGAATTTAAACAATTTTCTCTTCCTTTTTGCGGTTTTGTATTGACTAAACAAAAATGACCAATGCAAATAAATGTCGTTGATCGAGTTACCGGTTGACAATATTGACTTCTCTTGCTCCACTTCCCCACTTTTAATTTGTTTCGCTCTGTTTCAACATTTTTTAAACTGGCAGATATCAATTGCAAGTGAAGATTAATGGAGATCATATAGATCGACATTCATATATGTGCACGGAGAAAAATGTAAGGTAATATGCACTCCAATTGTATAGAATTGGCAGGTCATATAAAAACAGGCGCTCACTTATGTAAAATCGACCACGATAAAGTTCTAGAATTCTAGATATATCAAAGTAGCGCAAAGATTCTTCATTTTGTCTAATAACCATATCATATTAAAAATATTACTAATATAATTTTTATTAATAATAATACTAAGCTCTATTTGACTGCAGCCACTAGGTCAAAAATGGCGGTCGAAATAGCCAATAAGAAAGTTGTCGGCATTTCGGCTCAGATAAAAGGATTAGGAATACTATTTCGGTATATCTAGAGCTTTAGACCACGGTATAAAATCCTTATTATATACAGCCTGGCCACGCAACATAAAATGGTTATATATGTGTGAATATATGTTCTTTGAATGCATGCTACACTTTGATTGGTGTATTGCCATTTTGAGGAAGTTTAGTATTGACCAATAAAAACAATCACGTTAAGTGGACTCTATCTTCTAGCTAGGCACATTAAACCACAATAGCGCGTTCAGCACATGAACTGTCTGAACGGCTCAAATGGCCAATGCTCCGGTCTGTCATTGTTAATGTTTATTATAAACTTGAAATGACATACAAATTTCTCCTTTTTACAAATTAAAGTAGTTTATGCTGAATGTCACTCCAAGTATAAAATCATTTAATGGTTTTGCGCTAGAACATTGCATTAGGTTTTATCATATATTAATTAATCACCCAGATAGACAAGTGTACATAGATATACAACTTTGCAGCAATTTCACGTTGTATTGGATCATCTAATGCGTAATAAATGCACCAATTATAATTCAAAATATTATAATCGTATTTAGTAAATCAGTAAAACAAAATATATAACATAAATATGATATATAATAAATTGTGAGACACAAAAATCTGATTGGTTCATCTATTATGCATTGGATGATTCAAATACAAACATAAAGTTGCTACATACATTTGTTTGAGAATACTTTAACAAAAAAATTTTTTAATTAATTATATTTTTTTATTTTCAAAATTTATTTTTTATGTACATATAATTAACTTATTTATATACTTATATTCTTTTTTATTATAATTACAATAATACATTGGATATTACAATATTCCTGAAAACGCATATGATGACTAATTATCAATGAAATTTCAACTCTCGATCTATGGGATAATAACCTATAATTATGCTAATGCTAAGCTGTAATTGTATTGTCTGGACACTTTGACATTGGATTGTTATTCGTTCCGATCATATCTCACGAGAGAGTCAAATGCTGTGGTCTATAGTGCATCAAAATCGACATCTGTGTTTACCTAAATTTTGTAATATTTATTATTTTACTTTATGTGGCGTAAAATGAAGAAAAGTTTACAAATTTTATGCTTATTATGACATAAGAATTACGAATCATTTAACAAGAAATAAGAAAGAAATAAGAATCCTCTTAACAAGATTTAGCGCATCAAAATCAATATCTGTTTATTCAAATTTTACAGTATATTTATCTTATATTATTTGGCATAAAATAAAGAAAAGTTCATAAATCATTTTACTATGACACATAATAATTGCAAATGTGCATCGTTAGATAATGTATTGCGTTTAATTATATATAATGTAAATATTTCATATAGTGATATCGTAAAAATAATATTATAAATCTGAAAATAACTTTTCATACATATGTTGTTGCAAAACACTGTGTGTGATAAAAAATTTAATATATATAATCGAAATAATTATTTATACCAAATCAAAATATATAATTCTATGCAAATTTTCTCGATCGTGTGCGAGCATAGATATTGAAGGGAGGATTGAAGCTTCCCCTTCCCCAACATTGTAGATTTTAACTTTGTGTTTAAAATTATAATAAACTTTTGGTATTATGCACGTTTTGACTATATAATATCAACTAAAAGTATCAGTTAAACAATTAGTTAAAATAAGCCAATATCATTCAAAAAATTTTAATGATATTAGCTTGTGAATATATTCTGAAACCAACTGCAAAAAACAAAACAAATAATTTTGCTTATAATGATTTTATGCAACAAAATAACCATATTTTTCTGCAATTTTGGATATACAAATAACTTTTAAACAAATAAGAATCTAAATAAGTTTTTGCACAAATATTTATTATTATTTGACCGGTATATAAAGTCAAAATTTTTTGGGAGTACCGAGTAGTTCTGATCGGAGTTCTGGACAGTTCTCGGCGAGTTCTGTCGAAAAGTATCAGGGCTCAAAGCGATTGGACCAACGGTTTCCGAGATATACTTACTCTAAAAATTGTTGATCTTCCGACAAATGTCGCTGTATCTTGCAAACCGTTGGTCCAATCGCTTTTTCACCTTACAGTTTTTGATAGAACTCGTCGAGTACTATAAGAAGCGATACTCAGAACTACTCGGTACTCTCAAAAAAATTTTCAAAGATTTCCACTATTTTTTGAAACTTTATTATATTTCAAAAATGTATCAAGAACTCTAAGTATTCACAAAATAGTTCTGTTAAGCTGATCAGAACTATGCGACCTTGAATTTCGTTAAAAAGTTAGCACCCCATTTTTTAAAAATTATTAAAAAATGATTATTAAGCGCATATGTCATTAAAAATCATAGAGAACTCTTCGTATCGTCAAAAAGAAGCAGGAATTATCATCAGAACTATTGTATCTAAAAATTAATTTTTCAAAAATTTTTAATTTTTTTTTATTATTCGAAAATTTTTTTTACATGTCAGGAACTCTAGGCAATCGCAAATTGAAGCTATTAAGCCGCTCAGAACTATTCCACCTCGAAATTCGATAAAAAGTTAGCACCCCATTTTTAAAAAATGTAAAAAAAATGTTTATTGAGCAGAACTCTTGTTATTAACTACAGGGAACTCTTCGTCTCGTCAAAAGAAAGTGGAAACTCTAATCAGAACTCCTGAGTACTATAGTTGGGGTGCTAACTTAACATACCCTATCCGTAATGGCAATCAGTCCGAGAGCTATTAGTTGGCTGTATAAGTTAGTGTGTTTTCAGATAATAAATATAATAAGTAGAATTCCAAAAAAAAGTCGAATCTGGAAAATACAGAAAAAAATAGTCAAAGATGTAAACAATTTATCTAATGTAGGCTATGTGAATCGACACAATACATATCATTGATCAAATCTCCAGAGCTAACGCAGTTGAAAGCGCGAATTACAACGGGCTGTCAGAATATTTCGCCGATAACGCTATCAAATGTGTCACGATTATTTAGACATCGTATTGCCCTCTACATTCGAAGTTAGAACGATAGTTCGAACACGCACAAGGGCGATTATGTAAGTTTGCATTTAGTCATTTGATTTTCGAGTTCTTGAGTCATAACGCATTGAACTCGTAATAGCTGCAAATATTTAACATATTAATAAGTTACAAAAATTAATTGATCTTTATTTGACTTTAATGCTTCCATTCACGGTCAAACTTTGTTTGTTTCCTTCGATACCATATAATATCGTAAAAATAGGTTTTCAATATCTTACATAGTTTCCGGAGAAATTCAAATGCGTTGATTAAAATGGGAGGTCTTATATAAACAGGTTCTTCGCAAGACCTCCAGGCATTATCTTCAAGAATCGAACTGATTGTAAGTACTTCCTCGAAGCGTGGTCTTGTATAATACTTCTGAAATTTGCAATAATATAGATATATTAGCAATTTCTCGCGATTTACGTGAAAAACTTAGAAGTTTCATGTATTAAACGCTCGATACTTTGAAATCTCTCACGTTTGAGATTGCATTCTGCTCAACATCTAAATCTGGATTTAGAAATTTCTGCAGCTCGCAAACTTATTATGTAACTTTCACCCAGTATCTAAACCGAACTTGTAAAATTTTCTCGGAATTAATATTGAGTTTCAGCCTATTCAGTTTACAATTAAAAATCTTATTTTACTTTATTTCGTCACGCATCATGTACAAGCATTCTTTAATTGAATAATATACTATGCAAGCCTTGTAAAATCTAAGAATTTGACATTAAAACTAGATAATCCAAAATCTCATTGCTTCTTTCTCTCAATATTTCACCTTCATTCTTCTGAAATTTTTACATCAATCTTATCTACGAATTATTCTTTAATAACTTATCTCGAGTCCTGAAACTTTGTGTGAAACAGCGCGCTTTTCATAGAGTGTTCTGCGTTCCCTGATTTTCTAGAGTCAGCGCTTCCAACATAGAATAACGTTCTTTCCATAGACTTACAAAATAGACCCAGCATGCCCTTATGATAAAAGTAAAGCCAGCAGAACGGTGAGAGATGTAAAATATTGGAGAATTTCTATCCTTCTCTTATGTGCGCATATTCATAGTAATAGAGAAGAATAGAGATACTTCACCGTTGTTTTTGCTCTCACTTACTCTCACTGATATAATATATGCTGGTTTCACTTCTACCATGTGGGCATGCTGGGTCTATTTTATAAGTCTATGGTTCTTTCTCACTGCCCTCATAAATATATGCCTAATGCGTACTGCACACGCGATGACCGATGAGCGACGAGCGATATCCAATGTCGAGAGCTCGATTTTACATAGTCACGTGAGAAAAAACAAAGTTTTTATTGGATATCGTTCATCGCTCATCGCGTCCAGTATTCAGTAGGTATAAGTGTTGCGCACTCACATTGCGTTGAGCATTTCGTGATCTCTTCCTACATATTGTATATGTATAATAAATACCGTGCACTCACAGGCTAACGCGTTCGGTATACATTGAATCCTACGAAGAAACGAAGCAGCGTGCTCACAATGTTGAGCGTTTGCAGCATTATTCTGTCAAAATTCCATTCTCTCTCTCTCTCTCTCTCTCTCTCTCTCACACACACACACACACATACACACACACACACACACTCATTATATTTCTTTTAACACAATAATTCAAATTGAACGTTTACATCCAGATAAAATTGGAGAATCCAACTGCAACGTCTGAGAAAACGCGGTCTTTAAGCGCCTCCACCTCCATGATTAAATGAGCCTTCATTACTACAGGTGACTCTGGGTGCCTTCCAACAAGCGACACAGATGACACGGTGTGACACAGTATATCAGTATGTCCTTGTTGTTCGCCAATGTTAAACAAGGATGAGATGATCACTGTGTCGTACCGTGTCGCTTGTTGGAAGGCACACTCTTATATGCGTGCCGTTACATCTCCTGACTTCTGACTCTCCTAACAACAAAGGCACCACGGAAAATCACGCAACTAATCAAAGTGATTGAAAATTTTAGGAAGTCTCGCGACTCTTCGCGGATTATAAAAGTAGAGATGTATAATTTCAAAATAAAAAAAAAGGACTAATAAAACGAAAGTTTATTACGCGCATTTCCTTTATTTTGTGTTATTCTATTTCTTTTTATTTCGCATCCAGTACGGACTCTGAAGGATGAGCAATCCGATAAGCACAGAGGCGACGTCACGGGCCTAAGGCCATACGTGAAACGCTCTGTTACTGACAAGAGTCCCGAAAGGGTCGTGAAGTCCTCGCGGAAGACAATTCAATTTCACATCGGATAAGGGGCCGAGGTTCTACTCCGTGCGCTTCATATAGGTACAGTACGCATCAAAACGAAGTTGTCTAGACGCGATAGATGGGCATCAAATTATTAAATTGCTAAACAATTTAATTTGTGATATTATAATATTTCCGTAGTTTTGTTGGTACATAGCGTTTTAAGACCAAAAAATCAATTTGGCGCGCAGTATCATGTATTTGATATGTAGGATATAAATTCACCGAATTACATATTTAAGCATTAAGTATCCAACTTCGACCATTATAAACTTTATTTCTTGGTGACTGTGTATTCACTTGTGTGTGTGTGTTCGTGTGTGTGTGTGTGTATAAAGAGAGAGAGAGAGAGAGAGAGAGAATCTTGTATATGTGTGTATATATACTCGTATATATAGTCCAGAATAATTTATTAAAAATTACGTAACTTGAAATATAAATAAATCAATAGTTTATACTTATCTTGATCCACTAAAAAATTAAAAATTAAATAGTTTCTTCTTCAAACTTTAATCATCAAAACTGTTTTGATTTTAAATCTTCATTTTTATAAAAACAAAACGACTTAAAATGTGTCACTTTTGTAAAAGATATTACATCAAAAATATAAATCTCTTTGAAAACTTTAAGAACGACACGAATGCTATTAGGCGGATAGACTACAAAGTTTAGTTATAGTTTACTTTTCATGTCTTATAGAATAATTGTTATCTACCTAATCCATGGTAATAACTCGAAAATCAAAATTTTTTCGAGTTATGTAACTTTTGATGTAAAGGAACTACATAATGGAACTGTATAATTTAATACATTTTTCGAACGCTTTATTCATTTTCTTCATTCAGTTTTAAAAATGTATCTAATATTTTTTTAACCCGATATCGTACAGCAGTTTAAACTTCTATATCTGAAGAAAAAATATTAATCTTTCAACATCTCTCTTTAATCTTTGAGAACAATCAAAAGTCTGACGATGTCAAATCTAGGCTATGCCCAGAATAAAAATAATCATGAATTTTATATTTATCTTCGTTATTTCTCGATACAAAACAATATTCCGTATATTGTCGTAGTATAAAAAAAAGATATTACCATCTGACCTTATTTTCTATGGCTGCAGTCCGTTATATTCACTGCAAATACTGAAAATTTATCCTATACATAGCATAAACTGTAGATTTTCGGTACTCACAGTGAATAATGAACTTTATATAATATGTACGACACACGGACTTTCAAACATCTGTGAATTTTGAAGAGGCGTGCAGTCTTCTAGCGTTAAAAATTCTATTTTTATCATTGCTTAGTACGGAATAAAAAAAAGTTTATTATAAATGATACTATTGTGCAACACAAAGTTTTGCACACATATATAGACTCAAAAAGCTGAATGCTGAAATTACAACTTCATATCACCTGTACAACTCGCGCTACAGCATTGGAGATTTTATACTTATCAATCAAACCTCGTACTTCCATTTCGCGCGTTTATGCCGTGGATATCTATCGTTTATCGATTCTGGTAGCAAACTAATCGGTTAAAACCGCTCTCTCGATATGAGTAATGGCCGATAAAAGTTGGCGCTTTAAACAAGCTTAAAAGTTGCTGAGGAAGTTTACCAACGCATCGACTCGATTATATCGTCGACTCAAAAACGTGACACCTTATACCACAAGATTAAAATTTATTACGAAGTATACAGACGAGCTTGCGAAAGTATGCAATCGATACTATTCAATGAGAAATACGCATTCGACAAATATTTTGACGTGATCGTTAAGTTCCATGTTTTTATATAAAAATCATACACTAATAAAATAATTTAAAGTTTCAAATGACGAAATAATTTAAACAGACCTGCAAGATATTTAAAATTAATTATAATATTTCTGAAAATAATATAATAGTATTATATTCTAAAGACATTTTTCGACTATTGTATATTTAAAGAAATGATTAACGTTCAAAATACTAATGGTTTATTCGTATACTTTATTCGTAAAAAGTTTATTCGTATACTTATGTTATTATATAGTCAAAAGTTTTGATTTCTATTGGGAGCTCAGAGCAATTTGAAATTTATATAATACATTGTATAAATTTCTTACAGAATTTTTATTTCTTCAGGATGAATATTTAGAGTGAAATTTGATGATGAAAGTTTCTGATCTCGATCGATGAAAGTATTCATAATTATTAACAACATCGTAAAGGTACTATTATTTCTGTCAACAAGACAGAATCGTATTTTAAGGATTATTATATAAACTGCATATATATACGTATAAATGTGCACAATACATATATATGTATATGTATATGTGTATACATATTTAATACTGAAATATACATATAATTTATAAAAAAACCAATAAATTATTTAATTTTAAATATTTATAAGTAAAATAATTAAAAAATATAAAGGCTATTAATTTTAATATTAAAATATGTTTCACGAAATCCGATTACTCCGATTACACAAGCTATTATTTTTTTTTATGAATAAGGATAAAAATAGCTGGAAGATATGAATGGAAGTCCTTCTCTTTTGTGGAAGGATTATCTGAGACTTTTTATTGAGCGTTGAAATTTAATTAAACCGCCAGGAGCAATTAAATAAACATACGGCTTAAATTTATCGTGAGAAATTAAACCGTGTGTACGGTTATACCACGTAGTATGCGAGAGTAGAAATGGAAAGGGCATAATTGTACTAGAAATTTTTGACGATTATCGCACGAGGAAACTAAAAAGCTTGCTCACATTTAAAACTTCTCCAGGGAAACGACCGCAATTGCATCTACATGCATTAGAATGTTTAATTTTATAAGGCTGCTGGCTAATTTTGCCTCTGGGAATAAAAACCTGGCAAAATCTCATTAAATAAATTAGAAGTAAAATTATCCTAAACGCAGAATAGCTTGCATAATATTATATAAACAGTGTTTCACAATTGTATCAATAAGGAATTCGCCAATTTTCAAAGTGAAAAATAAAAAGTACAAATAACTAAAAGTAAATAATTCTCATTGTCAGAAAGATACGTCAATAGTCTATTTTATGTTATTCTGATAAAATATTTGGTTTTTCATCATTTCTTTATTTTTATAGTAATTTATTTGCTTGATTCTTTTAATGCGAGTATAATAAGACACCTTTTAGCGTTAACTTAATGACAATAAATTGGACACTAATGTATGGTACATAAATATCATGTATATTTATAATTTATATACGTATGTATTCAGTAATATATGTATTTTATTAAAGTTACACAAATTATTTAAGTAAGGATATGTAAATCTTATCTGTGCCTGTTTATTCTCGTATAAAATGCCACAAGCAAAATACCAATTAATCCGACATTTTCCGAAGGATAAGTTTCATGATGCTAGCACCGCCGCCACTTAAGAGCTATTTCTTAAAGTTAGCTGACGCTAAAGTCGACGTATTATCATCGATTAATCAACGGCTCCGCGAAAACAAAGAGAAAGAAGCGGCGCGGTCTACTTTTTCCTCGGCCCGCAAACTTTATTCATTCGAAGTTCACTCGCTTGTCGTGGAAGTTCAGCCGATTACTGAAACGCGGATACATCTCGCTTCTATGCAGCGGGGCGCAAAAGTATATTAGCGAAGTTAAACTCGATCCTGACGACGGCGGGCCGGAAGCAAAAGAGCACAAGGAATGTTTAAGAAGTCCTTCCCTTTTAACATTCGTTCACGATGGCGGCGTCATGCAAAATACTTCGGAGACTTCGTCGCTTGCAAGAATGAATAGAATTTACTTAATAGCCCCCGCGCGCGCTCTATTTAATGTTAACTAATTAACTCTTTGTGAACGGCGATCCCGTTTAGGACCACCTCCTTCTATTTTATAAATTGCTTGCTCAATTTTTCTGAAACTTGGCCTATATAATTTGATATTGAAAGAATGTTTTCTCTCTCTCTCTCTCTCTCTCTCTCTCTCTATTCGAATCAAAATAATGTCTACCATATTATATAAATTTAATATGGTAGACAGAATTTCCAAAAAGTTTAATTATCAAAAAATTTGATTTTAGGAAGTTTTTATTAAATAACATTAAGTTTCCTTTACATTAAATGTCACTTTATTTGAAGTTCATCAGTTTATGTAAATAGTACTGATTTTCAAACTGACTTTCAAACTTTCTGATTATAAATCTTGAGACATTAAATCCGCCTTCATGAAAGTTACCCTTTTGAAATTCAATATTTTCAGCCTACACATTCAAACTCAGATTCAGAAATATCAAGAATCTCGTAAAATCGAGTTTTACAATAATCATTATCATTTTGAAATTTGAATTTTAGAATTCTGAAACTCTTACTGGAATTTTCATCGATTTCAAAAACTTCTTTAGAAAGTAAACTCTACTATATAAGTTGCTTTATTGAAAAGCTTCAGTCGTTAATGGATCACGACAGGAGCTAATTTAATTCTTCTACAACAGAGATTATTGATACTTTCACAATTCTGTAATTTTGTATACTGATTATTATTACAAGAGAGGAATAGATAATACAGAAAAGTGGAAAATTTCTATTTTACAGATTGCATTTACAGAATACACAACAGATGGATATGCCACAACTTTTATAGTAGTTTTCAAGTAACGAATGACGCGTACCTTTTTTCGTTGAAATTTTACGAGCAGTCGAGACTTAGTTTGTGCACGGCGGTATAAGTTTAGAATACAGGCTATCTATAATCCAATAAACGGCCGAGCTCGTCGAGAAATCTCACAAAAGCATCTCTATTCATTTATAGTTGGTTTCTCCGAAAAATGAGATTAACGATAAAAAACGAAATGAAAAAGTAGGGCATGAAAGGAAGAAAGAGAGATGTATATTAGTATATTAATGTTAATGTAGTTTGTTATGAGCGAGCGCGTCACGTGTGAGACTCCTCGCGAAGCTAAGGTGAACCTCCGGAAATGTTCCCTTGTCTACAGCACGTGTGCGAAACGCTCGCTCGCGAAATGCGGGCGACTCAATTAAAGCGGCTAAGTTCCCCGAAAGCACCGAGAGAATCACGAGGCCAAGAATTGCGTAGACAGAAGGCGGAGAGATGTAGTTAGACATCCCTGCTTTACTTTCACAATTAACCCTCGGACGCGCAAAGCACTTCCCCGCAATGTTAAATGATACATCCGCTCTGACACTCGGAAATTCGTGAAATAGGTTTAACTTACAGTTGCTGATTTAAACTTAACAATACCGCATTATGAGCTTTCATAACGAATTATTAGCTTTCACTAATCACTTTTAATCATTTTAATTTAATAATGGCGAGAATTTCTATTAAACCATGATCGATTAATCAACGTGCGCGCGTTTAGTTATTAATTTTACAATAGTAAATCTTACATAATTGATTAACTTTGATTAATCAGGTTTAACGATTTTACGATAAAATAAACCAACACAACCTCATCAAGTTGTGAAGTCATATAAACCGAAATAATGATCGCTTCAATTAATATTAGTCATTGGCTTCTGTAACATTTATTTGCGTTATTACGCTTTGCATTAAGTTTCCTAATTATGTTTATACAAGATAATAATGATTTTATATGACAATGATACGCAATGTTCCAAATTTTGTCAAATCAAATAACAAATTATAATATTGCTCTTTGTAGTAGATATATATATTATAGAAATAGCTTATTTTTCCAACTCAACGATTAAATGCAGTAAATACAATCATTGAATTTGTTTATAAATATCAAAATACTTGTGTAGTTTCAATAGATGTTTAATTTTATAATGAAACAACAATAACATTTTCGTTAAATAAAAATTAGGTAAAAAATAAAAGGAATTTAAAAGATGATTTATATTTTGCATTATAATAAATTAAATAAACGTAGTCTGGACCATAAATATAAAGCATCTTGACAAATTGACATAAACTTTCACAATGTTCAACGTAACGGTTTTTTAGACACTAAAACTCTTCGACACTGAAACAGATATATATTCGTTTGTTTCATGCAGATAATAACGTGAAATTTTTTTTTATTTTTTAATAAAGAATACTCTATTTAGCTTATGATTGCGTTTAATAATGATCACTTATTTGCAATTTTCACCTTTTGGTGCATGGATACCACGGTTACCAGTTATCCGATTTTCTACCGCAGACTCCTATTTTAATTTTTAAGTCAATTTTCGATACTCCAATAAACAAGAAAAATCTAGTTTTCTAAATTTTCCATAGTAGCTCTAAATTTTGATAACTTTTTGTTTAGTTCAGAAACAGCGTTCGGCGCGTGGATTATAATTATAATAAGTTTTGTAATTATATTCGCAATTTTGAAAAAAAAGATAGGGTACAATTTTACGAAGAGATTAAAAGAATAAATGAATTAAAAATATAGTTATCGTATGAGTAAGAAAAAAAGATTCTTTTATTCCTTTTTTTATACTTACACGCGTCACACGTTCGCTTTTGATTTTGTAAAGAGATCTCTGACAGGAAGGTGACAAATTTGATAATCTTTTTTTAGCAATCGATCTCCAGCAGAGCAATCAAATCTTCAGTGTATAGATCTTCGGACTTTAACGAAGCACTGGTTGAAAACCATAATGGCAACCATAATAGGTATCCATATATTAAGAATAATAAAAATTTGAGCTGTATTCATGTTCAATTTGTTGACGACAGTTTAAAATAACACAATATGAAAGCAGAATAGTATAATAAACGAAAATACTTTATTAGTTTATCTATTAGTCATGAAAAGGGCTTATAGATAGATAGTGCTATTTCTAGACTAATAATTAATTAGAGCTTTATGGATCGCGCGCGAGTTTTATTTCTCACACATTATGATTATTTTTGACATTTCTAATGATCATACAATAAAAAAAAGTTATTTAATAGAAATCAGTAGCGAGTCCAAAAATTACTTATATTAACTCTCTTCTTAAAAAAAGTTTTATTAAAAAATAGTATTTATTTTTATAACAATTTTAACATTTTGTTAGTTCTCTTTTAGATTTTATTCCTGCCAGTATTCTTTTGAAAAAGATTAAAGATGATTGTATAACAATATTATATTCATTATAATACGAGCCTTATTTGTGATTATTGATATAATCGAAAGAGGATCGTCTTTCAATATATGTAGATGATAAACGACAAATATCGTGTCAAAGCACTCGTATTTTGCGAGCAAATTGCCCATAAATCGCGTGTTATTATCAGAAGTTCCTACAATAGCTGTCCACGTAATCTATCGGGTAGGTTGGCAAATAGGTGCATCGGTTATGTGGAGCAGCTCTACTAGACTACTATTCGTGTCCTCGAATCGACGGCAACCGGCAGCCGAAAGCTACGTAACGATTCATTACGGATGAAGTATATGAGCCAGCGGGTGCATCGGAAATACTCAGCAAGTAGGTTAACCGGACGGCTGCAATTTTAGTTGGTGTATTATTAGAAAAGCCTCCAGGACGCGCGCCTTTGTCTATAAATCTTAGGATAATTTCAACGGATACATATACAATAGCATTCGTGGTGCGATCATTCACTACGAAAGTCGTTTCTGGATTTTCATTAGCTCTCCAAGAGTTTTGTTCCGACATGAAAGCGGTCTTATCACGTCACGATATCTAATTTCGACGAAAATCGTATACCATGGAATGTCGAACTAACAAAAAAAGTATCTAACATATATGCATGTTGCCGTTTGAGATATTACACTTAATTGATAGAAAGAGACTTGAAATTTCTTAAAAATATATTTTCCTCATAAATATCGACAATATTATTTATATTTTCTTATATCTACGGGGTGATTCGTATAAAATGATTTATTAAATTATTAGCGAAATTTTAAGATATATGAAAAAGTAATTTATACCAATGTGTTCAGTGCAAAGGAGGACGTTATATAATGGAAACAATTATTTTATGGTTGAAGGCGTTGAAAACATTTAAAAGTCAACTTTATTTTTGAAAATGGAGTTACGTGAATTTTTTTACACAATATGATTTCTTTAATTATTCTGCATATAAAAGTATTAAGGAGATCCAAAAAAACAATTAGTCATATAGTATAAGTAAGACATACACACAGATGATTTACAACACTACATCAATATCTTACACATACATACATTTTTGTATAATAATAATATTTTACAGATTATATTTTACAAAGTTGTTTTTCTCTGCAAAAAACAAAACCTCGTATAAAGAAATATCATTTTACGTTTCTAAATTATTTTTTATATAAAATCACTCGCGCGCGCGCGCGCGCACACACGCACTCTCTTTTTATTCGTATTGCCAGTTTTTGGCCACTCTATGTATAATGGTATAGTCATGTAGATATTTTTATGTTTACTTTTCTAATGTATAAATATTAATATTTTATAGCATATATATAATAATAAAGAACGTGAAATATTTAGAATTTAGAGCGGTGTGTTCTCCTAAATCTAAAATGAATATCCTTATCAGAGCTATAATTGGTAATTATTCACAATAGAAACGCGATCTTATTATAGTGTCATGGCGAAACAAGATGACCAAGATTACCGGACTATCGTTAGGGTTTCCGTATCGCGCGCACAGTTGAGTGTCGTCTCAGGACTCGAAATCGTGAGAAATTAGCTGGATCGGTTGTATGAGCACTTAGCACGATTGATTCCCTTGAATACGGCAATTTCTGTAAAGGCCTTACCCCTTTCAGAACCGCACCCTATCCCTTCTATCCTTGATGCGATCACTCGAAGACAGTATACAGAGTTTATACGGGAGAATGTATATATATATATACATATATATATATACACATATATATATATGTTTGCACATATGTATATGCATATACATGCTATAATATGTACATCTATTTGTTGTCTGTCTCATTCGGAACATTCTCAAGATGATAATTTGAATCGATTTTACGTCCAATTAGGCCGCGTGCTAATTGGAAGTTACCTATATGGAAAGAACCGAAACCGCTTTACAATTATTTTAGAATTTATTTATTTAGCCTTATTATACGTTACACAAATAAAAATTTAAAAAATGATAATTATTTTCTTTAATTAGATTTAATTAATTTTATTGTTACAAAAAAGAAAAAGAGAGGTAGAAGAGAAAAACAGAGAGATAGGAGGAAAGAAATGTGATTAACACAATAAGCGTTATATATGATAGTAATTTATTCTCTATTATATAGGTAATACATCATAACTACAATAATTAAATTCATGTGTAATAATTATGATGAGGTTAATTTAATCTCAAAAAATAAGTGGCATTATAATTCATATTGAAAGCAACATTATTTCTTTTGTTATCTTTATAATAACATAAAAAAGAGATAATTATGTGGACAATTATAAGGGTATTAGAAGAACATTGATTAACTGAATCGTATTTTCCAATAATTTAAAGTTAATAAAGTTAATAACATATGCAGTCAATTGTTAAAAGTATTTTTAACTAATTTAAATTGATCTAATATTTTGATCAATCAAACTTATGGTTATTACAAACAAATACAGTACGGTAAACTCATATGTTTGAATATTTTCCACGGGCATATGTATTGTTATTGGTTTTGTAATTGCTTTTAGCGCAAGTGGCATGGCGTGGCGAGCGGAGATTGGCGCGGGTTTCATCAGTACGTAACGCGAATCGAATAAACTATTGAATTCGAGCGTATTAATTAATTTTCATATTTGATACCGATGTGCCGATGCTATATGGCAATTGTCAGGAATTACATATTTTTCCGTCTCGCTAATCGGCGAATTGTAATTACATTTTCAGGAAAACTGGATGGGCGACGGCCAACGCTTTTCATTTAGACATACCGTGTGTGTCGTGATAATCTATATTAAATACGCAAATTAATTGTTTCATCCGAATTTAATCATTTACTTAATTAATATCATGCAGCGGTTGAAGCGGTTTGAAATTTACAGATTGTGTAAAGCAATATCGTCGAGGCAAGAACAATTGTTACACAAAATAAAAACAGGAACATTATATTCTAAAAATAAAGATATTAAATAATTTTGAAACAGTCATCATAAAATGTTTAAATTGACCAAAGAAAACGATATCATTCTTGTTAGATGAACAATTTTAGAAAAAACTGTGGTGCTTAGAGACATCATGTTTCTTAGGACACATTGATGCTGGCATTTTAATTGTATTGTTTTAATTAAAAAGTAAATAATATATTTGAACAGCATTAAAAATCAAGGCTTTCATTACTTAATTGCGCATTAAAAATCTCATAATATCATAAGACGGTGATATGTAAATGCACAACTAAAACTACGAAAATCTACGCGGTGTTGTAAGTTGGATTTTTTAACGCTTGAATATTGAATTTCGATGTTTTATATAGATACGATATTCAATTCCAGACTGCGCGCCACAATATTTTCAGTGTTGAAACGCAATCATAAACTAGAGTAGTAATATCCTAAGTGACTCTAAACCAAACTGGAAAATACTTTAATGATATTAAATATTGATGCTAATAAGCATCTTAGGATATTAATAATTTGATGTTTGTATAAGTATCTCAAAAATTGTGAATAATTTAATTCAATAATTCAATAATTGCCCAGAAAATATTACTTTAGCCACAATTCAAACCCGGATCTATCAAATTCTGTTCTCTCAATTTAACTACTAAAGTTGCAAATTATTTATAATTTATAAGTTTACTAGCATCAAATTATTAATATTCTTCTTACAATTATTAGCATAATACGAGCGAATATACTTTATATATGTATACCATATATATATTGTTTATTAAATTTCTAATTAAATTAATTTCTAAATAAACGTAATTGAAGAACTATTGATGATTGCGTGATCGAAACAACCATCTCAGTTCAACCATCTTAGTTCAGCTTTTAGTGTCTACATTTTACATTTCAAGCTAAACAATTCATTGTGGTTTCACGAGCGTATACACACGCATCCGCGAATCGACTATTTACTCATGTATGTACATGTTCACACATTTACGATCTTTCTATCGTCGCCGATCGATAAAACTCGCTTTTTCGTTCACACATGTGCACGCATTATATCTGCGTTTCATACATGCACGTACACACGCAGGGCACACACGTCAAATTGGAGATACGTATTGCAAGGTGCGAGTGCAGCTTGTGGCAGTTCTATCCACAAATTGGCGACCGATCGAGCCACTAATTACTCGGGCCGGACGTGTTTTAAAAGCTGGACGGTTACGACCGATTTACGAGACCGCCCGAGGCAGAAAGAAAATCGGGGGTTGCGAATGTACGGTCTCCTCTCGCAATCCGATACGGATCACCGTCGAATGGTCCATTCGTCTAATCGTCCATTTGTACTTCAACATAGTGGTCGCGCATACAATTTGGATCACGTGAATATATGGATGCGTTATACTGACGCATGTGTTCAAGTAATGTAAAAGAAATCAGAGAGAAGAAAAATGATTATATCAATTCTGTGGACCTTCATGAAATATATAATATTGTATTATTTGAAATATACTTCTTCAAAATTGATTATTTTTGTAGATTTTACGATTAATCTTTAATTAATTTTTTTAAACGTGAGTTTAACAAAAATCGAAAATTGTATTTCTTTTCGTATTCAGTTTTTAACAACAAATAGAAATTTATTTAAAAGTATTTAGATAAAGAAATTTATTTAGATATTTATATCAAATAGGATCTTCGTAAATACAAAGAATAGAAAATTATTTGTATAAAAAGATATATATAAAGATCTTATCTATAATTAAAATAATTATTTAGTAATTGTTTACTAAAATTACTTAACAATTTCGTTGAATGTAATCTTGCGAGATTATTTCACAATTTTTTAGATAATATTGATTATTGTAACAATAATCAATGTAATGACTAACAAATTTTAAATTATGGACAAATATACAATTTTTATCCGACGACTTCGATGATTAACTACAATTTTTTCAAGTATCCGGACATATATATAGCATTATTTTTAAGAATTTTTTATTGTAATAATTTCGTTAAAATTTGAAAATTTTGTTAACATTGAAAATGTCCCGATCGGCGTCGAAACATTTGTTTTACTTATGTTTTATTATTTATCTTTAATTTAATATATTGTCTTTGTTTATTTAAAGTTTATTGTTTTTATTTTGGCTCGTTGCCCGTTACACTAATTTAATTTTTACATATTATTGTCGAGCCTTCTCTCAATATTATTAATTTTATTTCACAATATTTTCAGTAGATAAAACAGGGTATGTGTAGACGTTCAAGTAGATAAGCCCTATTGGCGGTTAGACCGAAACGAGGTTTTAGACGGTAAAAGGAGTTCAGATAGCACAGCCTGCCTCATAATAATTTAATTATTATTTGCTAATATTCAACTCGCTGAAAAGTTTTCGTCTGGAAAGACGGTCGCAATCGCGAAATGGATGTGTGCCGCAAAAGGACTGGCCTAATATTACATATGCTAATGAGAGGTTGTCCACAGGACATTCTTCTCTCTCTCTCTCTCTCTCGCTCGCTCGTTTGCTCGCTCTTTCTATGCAACTGCAACGAGCACTTCTAGCAATGAGTCACAGTCGGATGCGTGCGAAATTACATCGCCATGCCGCGCGCTAAATTGTCCCATAATCTTGAAACTAACGTTTCAACGGTCAACAGCTTGCACCGCCAGCCAGCACTTAACGGCCGCGTTTAATAACTAACGGGACTCGCCGAGTCACTCCACAAAGTTTGCCTCTACGCTTTATCGCCGTTGCTCCTGTTGAGATTTGTGCAAGATGAGATCTGTGCAACTGTTAGCAACACGTGGATAGTGTAACATTTTGAAATTATAATTTGTAACAAAATTTGGATTCTTTGATTAAGTAATTAAAGTTTGAGTATCGGGAAAAAAAAAACATAAAATAGTTCATAAATATTTAATACAATATTTCATAAATATTTTTTTTATCTTAACAGAATAATTTTTTAGAATACATTGCTACTTGTTACATAAATGTACGTTTCTGAAACAAGGTTTTGTGAAACTTGACGAAATAATGAAGTATTACTATTATTTTGTTACTATTTCTTAAACTACAACGTGTAGTAACAGCTTATGAAAAGCGTTTAAAATCTATTGTCCTATCGATCATACGCGCGCGACGGTGTAGCGTCGAATTGAAACGCTTCGTTTTCACATTCGTCGTTGCGATTAATTTTTCTCGCCGGCGCGGCGCATAAATCGAGTCACGACTTCTATGAATAACAGCGGCAGCCGATCCGCGCGCTTTTGTCTCGCAAGATCAACGACGGCTATATCCGCGCGGCCGCAACAAATTATCGCGGAAAACCAGCGCGTGTCGTGAACGATAAATCGAAGGGGTACGTCGGGTCGGTCGTGCGCCATCGATCTTCGTCAGAACGACGCGACGCGCGACGCTGCCCTTGCAGCGTGCGATGCAGCGAGAGGAAGGCGGGCGTGCCAGGAGTCGGCCAGGTTAACCAGAAAATTGCAAGGCACACACAAAACTCGGCTGCACAATGGAATCTTAATTCTGCGAGAGCAGTGGAGTTGAATTCACTCCGAAACCCAGCTCGTCCAACCACCCCGCGCTCTCTTCTGTCATTTACCTTCCTCTTTCTCTCCCTCGTCGCGTCTTATTCTCTCTCTTTCGTAATTAGGAAGCAAACAGAGCGGCGGTCTTGCCAAGTTGGCGGAGTCGGAGATGAAACAGCAGTTTCCGTCCGCCCATCCTTCTTCCGCCTGCGCTGTAGACCCCCACGGGAGTCTACAATCCCTCTTACCTCCTTCGCCCGTTCTCTACCTCAGCCGTACCCGGCATAGTCCTCTCGGCCCGAAATCCGCCATCACATTTTCCAGTGTGTCGACGGGCCACCTGACTCTCTTCTTCAAGTCGGTACGATTATGTGGAAAGAGCGGGTTGTAAAGGCGGACAGTATAATTCACTGCCAAACGCAGGCCACCGCAAGCGCGCGTTATTTCGCCTTCTTTTCCTGTCTTTCGTTCTTTTTACGGCGCGCTGCAATATCCCTCCGAGATAGAGAAAGAAACAGGAGAGGGAAAGAGAACAAATTCGATATGAAAGATTGGGATCTGTTTTATAGCCGCGCCGCCGTTTCGCGAGGAGGCTTCTTCGATCTTCGAACTTTTTATGACGTAATTATCTCACGCGTGTCGATTGCTGCTACTTCTAAAAAGACTGAATATTTCCGAAACGCTAGAATCAAAATGCCAGAAATTTATGGTATAGTACCGCTTGATGGCTCAAATTGATTGCGAATTTTATATTCTATTTTATGTTGCGATAAAAAATGTAAGTTCTGATAGCTGTAATCTCAGAACATTCCGGCTTTTAATGATGAGTTGAAATAGACCTTTAATTTTGTTATTTTTTGCAATATTTTTCATTTCTTAGCAGTTTTCTAACATTTTTGTGACTTCATGTTTTATGACTTGTATTTTTTCTGTTAACTTAGCTGGCAGTGGCTGAGTCACTCGAAATTCGATGGGTATTCGTTAGTTTTCAAAGATTACTCATACATCCTTTTTTATTGCAAAGTGTAAAAACGTCTGAACTGCTGCTTTTTTACTGCCATTTTATTATACTACAGTCTTGGCCAAAAGTATGAAGCATCCTCATAAATTGATGTAATTTTTTTTTGTTTTTACATTTTTTCTATTTTATATGTAACATAAAATAAATTAAGAAATAGTTTTAGTGAAAAATAATATTTTTATAATAAATTTAATGTTTTGTTAGTTTTTCTTCGGATCTTATTACTCTCTTTTTCAAGAAAATGCAATAAATTGCGAGTATTTAATACTTATGAACACGACTGTATCTTTTATACGTGGAATGACTTTTTGATTATCCAGTAAAGTACGGATTAAGAACCAACTAGTTCTCCGAAGCGTATGTCTTCCGAGAATTAATTGTGAAGATGGTGTAAAATTTGTCGTGGCGTTATAATTACATTTTGAAGAAAAAAAAAAGATAATGCACTGAAAAGAATTTAGATTGTATTAATTGGAATTCTGATTGATATGATCAGAATCTTTTGGTACATTTATTTTCAAATAGAAAGTTTTTTCGTAGTAATATCTAGCAATTATCCGCATTGATTAAAATGTATAGCTGTCGAAACATAATTTACGTAGTAACGCGTAGCGTCAAACAGCCAGCGCAACATGCGTGACACACTCGAGAGTATTCGCGCATGCGCTCGCGGTTTCGCGCGAGCTTCGTCGCGTACACATTCATCCCGATTCGGGGATATAGGAAGCTCGGCCGGCACTCTAATTCCATGGAGTATCCCCGGGGAACGGCGCGGCGGCGAAGAAAATGGATTACCCAACACCGCCGCCGATCCGGAGCTATCTCATTCCTTATTCAGAATAATACAAGGCACACACAGGTATCAGGAGACACAGTGTCTCGGTGCTAAGCAAACGCATGTCTATCACATCTCGAAACCGGCCGTGCTCTTTTACGCGAGCTGGGCGACTTATGGAGGACCAAGATTATTGAATTTTAATAACGGTTGAATCGATCAATTTCTACGTACGCTCAATCGGTAGCTTCCAGTTTGATTGTGTAATAAAAGGGTTTTTATTCTTTTTCTACGTGCCCTACAAACAAAGATACTGCGGCGCAAAGTTTGGATCTGTTATATCTAGGAACACGGCAGTGTTTCATCGTTAAGACAAGTGTATTTTAAGATATATCGTCGTCATTATATTATCATGTTCGTCATCACCCAGTCAGAATCTACGGTTGAAGGTTTTGGCGCTAAAGTATGCTAAAGGCGAGGTTAAAGGTTTAAGACGCTCGCACGGAATGCTACACATAAGAAAAGATTGATCGTTGCAGTAATTTAGATGATAGAAGATGGCATAGCATTTTTAATTGGCTGCTGCATATTCAGCCAATTTTTTCTTTCAGTGTAGAGACAATGCAGAAGTCAGGTTGACTCCTGGTAATATTTTTCACGATAAATAAGTTTATTTACAGATTTTCTATATTAAGATCTCTTTAATACATGCCTATGGAGCATTAAAATTTAATTGTGATATTATTTCAGCAGTTTAATTGCGTTTGTAAGTTCGAAAAAAATTTCGGTGCATATTTCTGTTGTTCTAAATAACTACAAATATGACACATGTATACATATGCATGTACATACATAAATATATAATTTACACTGAATTATTTAACAAAGATCCAGCTTCAATCGTTATAGGTTTTCAATTCTTGTTTCTCATGAATTGTGTTCTCACATATACGATCTAATAAGATTCTTATATTGTTTTGTTTAAAATATGTTTAAATTGTTCTACTATTATTCTTATGAAAGAATATGTTTTTATCTTTGTTGTAATTTTTCTTGGAATTCCAAGAATCAACCCTGCATTTTTTTGCACCCAGCGTCGCATTAACTACAGCCGATCCTGATTAAAAGTATTATTACTTGCGTTGGAGTAGTATAAAGTAGTAAAAAACACGTATGATATTTAAAAATTTTATCATATTATAACTAGTTTTTTCAAGAACTATACAAAACGCGAGTCTCGACTGAGAGATGACTATTCTGACGCGCTTGACTGTTGGCCGCGTTAATCGTCATAGGTTTTATTAATCAAAGCTGTAAAAGCGCTATCGAAACGGTATAATAATTTTCATCCACCACACGTTACAACCGTTACAGACAACCGTCAAAATCGATGAGATCGTATTCGTGAAGATCGAAATTTATTAACAAGAAAGAAGTAGGTAAGAACGCGCGAGCGTGCTTGGGAGATAAATGGTAACAGGTGGTATCCGAGCGTACTGAGTGTAATAAGTTTTCACGTAGACTAAATGCGAACCTATAGGTACGGTCCAGCTTTTACGGCTCACTATTTTTCATTGCCACTTTTCCTCTCGTTTACTGAAGTCTCAAAGTACAATGCGACAAAGATTATTGTTTTCCTTCCTGTTCTTGTTACATTATACTTTTTTTTATTAGTGCATTATATTTGTATCGGATTTTTATTTCTATAAGAAAATTGTAGAACAGTTGAGTGTCAATAAGAAAAGTCTCATTATGATAAAATTATTTCAAACAATTTTAAATTAATATAAAGATTGATTTTTCTAATTGAAACAATTTTGATCACTTACCCTTATAAGAAGATTGATAAATAAATGTGTAAACTTGGAGATAAAATTTTTAAAGAAACTTAGCTGCTGCTTTATTTTAAAGTAAAAGTTTTCCTAATATATAATCTCCCTTATCGTCTTTGCGACCTGCAAGAGATTATGGCAATTTTACTTGAGCGACAAAGCGCTTATTTCAATCCCAAGGCCTAGAAAAGTTAGTTCCCTCGAAAAGACTTTTTTAATTAAAGTTAGAAATAAAGGTGTCGAGGAAACGAAATGCCACATCTATAAAGCTTCTACTCAGACGGGCTTGGTCCGTAATCTTTTTGGCTTATAAAATAATTTTCCAAAATCCACTCAAGTGTCAGTCATTCGACTTTTCATTATTCGTTCTTGTATACTTCTAACATTTTTGGCATGTATAGTATTATTTTGGATTGCATAATGATGAATTTAAGGGTGCAGATACAATAGAAAAAATAAGGAATAACGATTTTAGCCTATTGTTTATTCCACAGAGAAAGAAAAGATTGGTAGCTGCAGCAAATTAGATGGTAAAATATGGCATAGCATTTTTAATTGATTATAGCAACCAATTTTAAGTTGCTTTAGCCTATCCGCAATGTCAATATAGGATTTCGATAGGCTAACACAACCAAAAATTGGCTGCTGCAACTAATTAAAAATACTGTGTCATATTTAGTTAATCTTCTCGATGTGGTGTATTCGATTTCCAATAGTTGAAATTCCTTATTTCTTATTCTTTTTATTGTCTTTGCACTCATAAAGCTTTATTTCAAACAGTTTCATAATTTTAAAGTTTAACAATGTTTACTGATTAGAAAGTTTGATACATTTCTATTTTTAGTTACATTTTTTCTTTAAAGTGCAATATTTAAAAAGAAATATATACTTAAATGTAAATGCGAATATGTTTAAATTATATAATAACTCATATTTGCATATAATATTAATTGCATATAATAATTTGTATTCAAATATAACTTATATTCACATTTAAACGTATCATTCCTTAGCTTCCCTACTAAAAAAAAATATAATTTTTGAATTACCGCACCCGAGATATTATAATATTACTACAAATGTGTTATGTATAATAAATATCCTTTTTTAATCATCAAAATGATATAGCTTAATTTCATTAGAAAAATTAATGTCAAAATTATCATGAGTATAAAAAAATGGATTTTCAAGGTTGTGTAACAAAAATAACAAAAATAACATTTGATTGCTATCAATGTTTTTTTATGAACTTTTTTGATGATTATTTAATTAGCCAGTAATTTTCTGTCAAGTTAAAAAAGTTTTTTCCTTTTTCTAAAGAACTTAATTTTTTAAGGTAATATTTTTTAAGCCAAGGTAATATTTTTTGCAATAAAATTATTATAGATTTTAATAGATGTGTTATTCAGTATTATACAAATAAGATCTTTCTAAGATACTTTACATAATGTTTATCTAATGTCTATGAGCATTAAATTATTACTATACACAGTTCAGTCAAGATTCAAGACCGAAAAATCAATACGGCGTGCAATTTAAACAACTACATATGTAATATATAAATTTACATCGAATTTTTTAAGCACTTAAGATTCAGTTTGATTATTTAAAGACCGTGCTGTTTATTCCGTACTTGTGTAATTACATGACAGCCTAAGAAATTTTTTAATATTGTTAATTTTGTAAGTTGTGTCACTCTTAAAGTAAGAGAGCGATATGTATATATATATATATATATATATATATATATATACAAGAAAAATATATAAATTTAAAGAGTAAGAAAATATGTATTTTGTAGATATTAACCTCGGATTTAGTCCGCGGATATAGACTAAATCCGAGGTTAAATCCTCCGAATATCAACGGTCTTTCTCTACCGCATGCTCACAATCCTTATCATTTGTCTTTGCAGAGGCTTATGTGAATCTGGGAGCCGCGTTGATTTCGGTCGGACGGGGCACTGATGCAGCTGCGGTTTTGCGCGCTGGTGCATCCTTGGATGGCTCCGGTTTGAAGGACAAAAGGGCTCACGAGGCAGCCAGGGTGCAGGCCCTCCTTCAATTAGGCGCGCTGTATGCCGATCAGGGTAGATTACAAAGAGCTCTGTCGGCGTATAGAGAAGCCCTGCGTGCCCTACCGGATCACTATCCACCTCAGGTTAGTAGCGCACATCGTTTCCTCTTCATTACATTACTAAAGCGGAATAACTTGATGCGCATGAGGGAATTATGAATATTTAAAGCGTATTAAGAACCTTCGAGGTCGCGTCTCCGTTTGGCTTCAAGCGATTTATATATACATATATTAGTTTCTCTCCTTATTTCACTCGCCCGCTGTCTATCTTTCCAAAATTAGCACTTATGAAATTCATATCGTAGTTATCGATTTGTATCTATATCAATATACATATAGTATACATGATAATATTTAGTTGTACCGATAACTTTATGCAAGAGAATCCAGGTACGTTTATCGAGAATATTAGTAAATGGAATTGAATTTAAATAACAATTACTTCGTTCGACGTTAACCGAAATTGACTGAAGAATGAGATTTATAAATTTATCTCACCTTTTGACAAGAAGTATTGCTCTGAGGATTGTCCCTTTTGCAGATATTACGATAGTTAGCAGCGAAAACGATTATCACGATCGTTCTAACTCTCGTCGATTGCAATCGGTCGATTAACAAACCAGGAACGCGGTAAACCACTCCGAACGATACACCAAGAGCAATCTATAAGAAAGTAATCAACTCGAAACAGATTTCTGATCTATTCATCGACTCTTCGATTGCTAATTGCTTTCCAAGATTATTACTACCTTCGATTCGCTCGAGGCAATTCTGCGTTCTCTACTCAAATATTATTCATTCCACGCAGAATGATGCACTCTTTGACTCGCTCATTCCTTCATCATTCTACATGGCAATAAAAAAGAATAGAGGAAAGTATATTTTTTTTGTGATATAATATACATTACAAAATAATTTTAAAACGCTACATGTAATTCTACATTATTTTTTTACGCATATTAGATGTAAAAAATCGATAACAATTTAGAAATTTCAGAAAACTGAGCAGTTATTAATAAATAGTGAAGCAGAAGGAAGTATATTTTTGTGTTGCAGAATATTATATTATAGAAAATGAGATGTTCTAGAGATGTAGGATAAAACGGGGCTTTTTCGTTTTTTTTTCACGATAATGTTTATGTTTCTGAACACATGTTGGTTTTTTTTTAAGTCGTGCTTGTGTTCTCAAAGAATAATCATGGTTATATATTGTATAATGTAATTATAAATACGTCACTGCAAAGAGATATTGTTTACTATTGTGAATTTTATCATTATAATTTTAAAGTTGAAACTGACAGAATAACTCCATTTAATTTTGTCACACATTAACTAAAATAAAAAATCAATAGAAATTCAAAAAAACTGAACAGTATGATAATATCAAATAGTAAGAACAGAGGAAAGCATTATTTTCATGCTGTAAAAAATATTACAAAATAATTCAGAGATGTTAAATATAATTCTACAATACACATTTAATTTTTACATGTATTTAAAGGATGCTGAAGCGATGTTAATGAACGTCGACAATCGATTCGACAATACAGACTTTTTGACTCCAAATTCAGTTTTTTATCATTCTATCTCACTTAAATGTATACAATTGTCCTCATTTAACATATTGTAACACTATCTCTTGCAAGATTCGGTACCTACACTACTGCTAAACACAATTACTGCTCTGTTTTACTCTTCACACCGATTTCACATGTAGCATACAAATGAAATTTTAGATTCTTCTTTTATACTGAAGCCCCTAGCTTATTTCTACAAGCATAATATTGTACTGTTCTTTCGTGTAATCTCTAGTGCGATTTAAGCTTATTTCAAACGTATAAAGTCTAAAACTCTTATATGCAGCACATGTTGTCACGAGTCGACTGCAAAATCCACACACAGCAGAAATATTCTGAATATATCATATGGATATGTCACAGACATTGCGATATCTTCAGCTTATTCCTGTGATATAATTTCTGTTTTATGGTATGGGAGATAACAAAACTATATATAAATTTTCAATTTTTTTTCGTTTTTTGTATGAAATTGTCTGCACACTATTTTTATCTATATTTTAATTGCGGAAAAGGCTTTTTTAATTTGGATTAATGCAATTAAGATTTTTTAAATCGTCTACTGATTGTTTATCGATTGAACGTAGTAATCTTTGTTAAATTATATTGCATATATTACTTTTACAGATTTGCAAATTCTTTTCCAGAATTAAAATGTAAGTACGCATTAATGTACGTGTCTGCAGTTTAGAATTTATGCCAAGAACGATAAAAATTTTTGTGATCTTTATCATTCTTTAATCAATAAATAGTATCGAAAATTATTGATGCGTGACAACATTTACAAAAGCTCTGCAATCTATACTTACAAAATTGGAGACTACAAACTATAGTAGCCATTGATATAATTAGTATATAATGTCGCATTTTATCGGTAATACTGTGATTCTATCGGATATCTGTTCGGGCTTCACTTTAGGATCTCCTTAAGATTGGAGCATTTGAAATCTAATTACATTTCATCCGTAAAATTTTAGCATCTTCCTAACTCAAATAAAGAATCAATAATACTTTAATAATTTCAGCAAATTAAATAGTATAAAACACACACACACCCACACACAATAATAAATAAGAATAGAGGAAAGTATATTTATATGTTGTAGAGCACATTCGAAGACATTGGATATAACTTTACATTTAATTTTTACGCATATTAACAAAAATAAAACATCAACAGCGATTTAGCAATTTCAGAAATCCGAATAGCATGATAATAATTATTTAAAATAATATAAGTGAAAAAAAGAGTGTAAGGAGGAATGGAAGGCTCGAGATGATAAAAATATCGATATTTCCGAATACGTCATTGTATTCTCAGTAACTGTACTCAAGAGTAACTAGAGCCGCTTTTCCGGTTTCTCCTTTCCCCTTGAAAAATCAGGAAAACGTCCCTCGCGGTCCACTTATTCACTCCCTCCCTCCCTCCCTCCTGTTTCTCTTTCTCTCACCCTCTCTTTTTTTCTTCTCCATCTCCAAAGCAAGCTCCGACCACCCGCGTTGCAACGGCGACGTACAGAGCGAACTTTCCGTGAGTTTCTCTCATAGGGTGGCTTTACCGCCGTCGTCGTCCGACTTTCCTTTCGCCTCTTTTTCCCTCCCACCCTCCCGCACGTGCTCGCTCTCGCGCCGGTTGCCGGTCTTTTTCCTTCTTTTCCGTTTTCACAATCCACGTCCAACTTTTTGGACGTGGTGCAGGCGAAGCGACAACATCGGATCGCGCAACGACCGGCTCGTCTCCTCTCGCATCGCACCTCGGCATCGACGCGACGCCGAAGCGAGAAGTTTGCATTTTTACGAGACGCTCCGTAGCCTTCGGTGTTCCGTTGAAACCGAGCGACCGACCAACCGACCGACCAACCTTCCTTCCTTCCTTTTCCCTTCGCTTATACATGCTACATAGCGTAGCAAGCGTTTTGTACGGAGCATCGCCGTGGAATTCCTGCGCGACAATTTATTCGAAAAGTATTTTTCGCCTTTCCACTCACTCGCGGCGTGGGTACACATGGATATACACATGTGTTCGCGTGCACGTACATGCGGGCGCATATGTACCAAGAAACTGCAAGACCTCGGACGTACAGAAATTTCACGGATATTTCCGCGAATATACGTTGACTATCCTACACGCCATGAAGCTCGTTACGTGTCGAGATAAAATTGTCTGAGTCTTCTCCTCGCCCGAGAGCCGTAAACGTAGAACTTTATGTTCAGCATTAACTAATACGAATAACGCGGCAGATTTCTATGACAGAGATATGTCATCATACACACCAAAATCTATTTTCAAAACTCGGGAAAGGAACAAGTTTCAAGCCATTGTAATAACAAATAGGAATATCCTGTTTAACGCAACACGGACAAATATATTCTAAATAAAATCTGTTGCATTCTTGTTTTTATGGATTGTCATATTTATTTAATATATCGCTTTCTTCAAAATTGAACAACTCATCAAGTATGATTTTCGTGTTATGAATGGGTTAGATAAACTCTATCAATTATCAAAAGTGAATTAACTTTATATAGTAAGAAATTGTCAGACCGTCACAATTTAAAATAGATGACTTAAAGTTCAGACCGACAAGATCTTTTTGTTAGAGTAAGACTGCTTTATTTAACACGCATTGAGCTTTATGATGTAACTAATTAAATCGCAGCAACTGTAATTTACACAGAATGTGCCTTTTTAAATAATCAATCTGTATATATACAAAAAATAATTGTAATCGTTGCAGCGATAAAAAAGATATACTTATTAAATTTTGCAATTTTAACCATTTTCTTATTATACTTATCACGAAAATCGGTTTTTACATTAAATTATTGCATTGTGAATTGTTTATATTGGATACATACAAGTCTCTGTTTCGTATTTAGTAATATATTTATTTAATATCTGTAATAAGTTTTTATACAGTTTTATTATAAATAAAAAGTAACGTGATGTTCTAAAGTTTGCACTTGAAAACCTGATCCAATTCGTGAAACAGTACATAATGATAACGATGATATAGTTTATATATTTTATAATGGTTTACTAAATTTGATAAAAATTGGATTCAAGATGTCAAAGCTGTTAGTTGTAGGCTTATATCAATTAAATCGACCGTCGATTGAAAACTCACTTAAGTGAATTCTGCATGTAAAAAATAATTCAGATATTGCCTAAGAGTACACATGTTTACCTTTTTATCGTTGATAAAATTAATCTCCTGTAATCATGAGTGTTTGTATCAAGTTGATACTTGTGTGATAAACTTTTGGTTTAACCTATGATACAAGGAGCAGCTTAAGCAGTATTTGTACAGTTTAAACTCAAATTTTTGTACAAGTTAGACAGCACGAAAGAAGAAGTGCGTACTCTTGGACGGTTGTATTCTATAATACTTTTTATATATTTACATTGCGGCCTTATGACATCAGTTATATACTTTACTATAAGCATATTTTCTGTTAGAACTTTTATCTTGTTACTTTATATTTATAATGATATTTTAATTTCGACATTTTTAATTGTACTCCAAAGCTTTAAGACGGCTGCTTTGTTTATTGAAATTTAAGCCACACATGCAAATTTGACAATTTGTTGCTGACTCAATTTTAACATTCAGAAGATATACACACACTAATTTTGTATTTTAATGCTGAAGAGGATTTCAAAGTTAATCGAAAAATATAAATTGTTTAAATGACGTCGTAAGTTGTTGAATAAAAATATAAAAATTTTTTTACTTTATTAATTTGCGTATACTGCTGTTTGTGCAATAGGTATATTCCCCTATCTCGAATCGTTCGTGCTTCAATAAAAAAAAAATGTAAACTTTTAATCAGTAAAGTGAATTTTTTGTTAGACTCACTTTGCGTATACGTGAAAGGATATAAATTTTGGTAAAATAATTAGCAATTTTTTCACTATTAAAGCATGAAAAGTATTATACTTTAAATTAAAAAAATACATTTTCTGTGAATTTTTTTCAAAAATTATATTATTATCTGTATAAAATGTATTATATATTTATATTATGTACACTCTGATTTTATTATAATTTTAGTAATTATGTTTTGTTCGTTTGTGACATACATGTATATGTGATTACACGTTGTTATTAAATTAATAGTTACAAAATGTATCTCTCTCGAATACTATATCTACTAATTAATATTATCTCTTTATGCTTTATATTGTACATGCTGTAAAAAAATATTTTTATTACTACAATACATGTATATAGAGCGCATTTGTTTCTTCTTCCTCAAGGGAAAATGTTTTGTCCCGGCTCTGTAAGCGAGCGATATACTGAGAATTTTATGTTAATAAACATATTGGAACTTTATTCTCGTATTTTCCTGCATTTTTAAAATTAAATTCATTGAAGTGTATAACCGAACGATTGTACTGCTATTAAAATAAGAGCACGCTAAATAATAACCGATCTCGGCAGTTGCGTTACTAACCGATTTGACATGAAAGCGGTGTTTGTCGACCGTGAGTGACGTAACGATTGTAACGTCTAAGTATGTATTCTATGTATGTGTCAAACGCAAAATGTACCCATAATCACCCGGGCATGAACGCGATTGAACGAATTGCGCGCGTAAATACGTGTCCGCGAAAATTTAGAAGGAACATAGAAAGGAGGTAACCGCGCAATTAAAACGCGTATTTAACTTGAATGAAGCATTTCAGCGCTCAACGTCGCGACGTCGTTGAATAATGCACCTGAGAAAGCGTCAGCGAAACAAGAAACGGTACCGAGCTACCGTTAGAGAAATATGTAGTTTCATCCGCGCGCGTGAAATTAGAATCTTTCATCTTAATATTTCGCTTTGTTCGCTCGACATAATTTCCCATTTTAGCCTCATGATTGGCAATCGCGATAAAACGGGAATGAGGAAGATCGCCCCGATATTGGCATGTTTCCACGCCAAACTTTTCCTCGCCATGCAGTTATTCGCGCCCCGCCGTCGCGTCCCGTGCTCGCCTAATTGATTAAACCCACTCCTTTCACTCCCCCGCCCTCCCCTCCCTCCCTCCATCCTTTTTCTTCTCTCTGTTACATAGGACAGCAGAGAATCCGAAATATCTGATATTACACAAATTGAAATTCCTCTCTTTGAAACTTTTTACATTCCGTCTCCGTCGACGGCAAGATTTCATTCGATTGTCAGACATAAGGACCTTTCCTACAATGATCATGCTCTCTCACTTCCGGAATGACTATTTCTAGAATTCAAGTTAAAGTGAGAAGACTAAAAAGGAAATTGTTATAAAAATATACCGCAAGCCGTTTATCTCGTGAAAGTTTCGAGTGCATTACAACCGGTTCGCGTATATGGGTGTAATGGGATGTTTCGTAAGTTCCACCTAGTAATTCTAAAGTCGTATTTTCCCAGAAGTTCTGGGAACATAATCCAGCTCCATTCGAGATGAGAAAATTTTATTTCGAGCATGAATAATGAACGTTATTGTATCAAGGATAAATTTAATATATCAGTAATATGGAAATTTCAAAAGGTTTGCTCTCGTCTTAAATACATTCAATTATTAACAGTAATTATTTTGGAAAATTCTCTCTCTTGCATTTCTTTCTTTCTCTCTTAAAAAAACATTTGCTTATATAATCATAATCGCATTTTAACGACTCTCACACAATTGTACTATTCTTAATTTATCGCAAAAAGTAGAAATAAATACTTGTGTAATATTCAGTCACTTAAAATAACTTGTTATCAGATTCTTCGTTAAAATATTAAAAAATTGTTCTTTGTTTTATTGTTAGATATACATCTATAAATCAACTGTGAAACTTTCAAGATATTGGGTTACTATTTTCACAGCTAATTCGATTTCGAGCAAAATAATTGATTGACCTTTCCTTTACCTAGCATGTTTTACGACTTTATTGAAGAAAAGTTGTATAAGAAAAGTCCTTTGCGATATCAAATTCGGAATTGTGTTATTTTCAAAATAGGTTCCCTCGATACATCATTTCACATTTAGGACACTTCTCAAGACTCGACAGCGAGAGAGCGTATCTTCAAAATTCGCAAGTCAGGTCTTTTATCAATAGAAATACACAATTACACAGCCAGCCGTTACGATAATAGCCGTCAAACCGCATTTCGAGTTTCCCAAATCCGGACATCGCTGGCGCTGTTGTTGTCCCTCGGGAACACGAAAATGGCCGGCGAATCGTATAACTTTAAATTGGTCGTCCGAGTGATATCGGGTAGCTCACGTGGCGTGGCATCGACTGGGAGAAGGGCTTCCATCGAAACGAAACGATCCCGTCGTTTTTCTATCCGAGTTATTGCCTCTCTACGATTTTCGGAAAGTTCGCCGATATCGCGCTCGCACGCGTTCTTGCTCGCTCACACAAGTTATAATATCTCAGATCGGTACTTCAATGAATTTCCAGCGTCGTCCAGCTGGTGATAGAACCTCAGCAGAGCTTCCTTTCGAAACCTTTACCTGAGAGATGCTTTCATAAATTAGATAGCAAAATTTCCAAGGGACGATAGTATATTTCATTATTTATAACAAAGAGCTACAGTGTTTAATCACTATCGTATTTTTAAATTTATGAACGTTTTTTTTTGCGGATTATGAAACATATAGAATACAAATTTTACACTTAATAAACGTTACAATAATTTCTACTTTATTAACGTGTGGAGATTATATATTTATTATAATAGATTCTATTATAAAAGCGAGCTATAAAATTAAATACTTACAGATTTTATGCAGTAAAAGGAGAGATTATCCTGCTTATATACATTTATAATCAAGATGCATTATTCTCACAAAGTGTTGAAGAATAATTATTCTCAAAGCGCTTTACTTTTGATCTGAGATATAAACGAAATTTCATCTCAGATGATGATGATAAAAACACGAACGGTCGGTCTAGATTGCTCTCTTTTAGTCTCATTGCAAACGGTGGTCTTGACGTAGCGTAATTCATTACTATAGTTTTCCTTAAAACCGCATTAATTAGTACTCAGCTATTAGGTAGTGGTAATGCGTTACTTTAAAGTCCAAGTAATTTATCATCTTTGTATTATCTGAGAAATTATAATCATCTTCAAACAAAAAATGTCAAGATAATATATGTATGATAATGTGTGTATAAATAAATATATATATATATATATATATTATAATGTCATACACGAAAAAATGATTAAGGTCTTAAATCAACTATATAACTATATAATATATTTGTATATAAGTAAAAATATTGTAATCTTACTTCAAAGATTTTAATCTTGATTGAATTTGTGTTGCTGTATTACTTTGTATTCAAATCAAGATTTGCTTAGTTAAAAATCTTACATCGACACAAATTCAATCAAATCGAGATAAAAATCTTTGAAGTAAGCTGAAATAAGCTCATAACGCTGAACTATTTTAAAAGAAAAAAAATATACGTATTATTAAAGATTAACAATATTTATAGAAATAAATATGATTTAATTAATGTTTGTAAATATATCATTTAACTAATATTATTTAGCGAGGAGATGTGATTAATATTTCCATCGAATAGCTTAACTTATCCCTATTAAATTTTTACCACATACTCTTTCTTCTAGACGTCCCAGATACCCTGATACTAAAAATACGCTCGACGGGAATAAAACGCGCGAGCGCGCGATATGTGTCATTTATTTATTTTCGAACATGGGATTTCCATCCATTCGTACGTCGCTCAGCGATCTGGCCGCGATTGATTTCGTCGATGCAAGCACGAAATCCTGTCGGAACTTTTCCATGGCGGTTTTAGTCAATCCCCCGAACCTTCTTCTGCCATCTCCTTTTACGAGACATCAATTATGACCGACAAACTTTGCAACTTTGCGTTCATCCCTATGGGATAAGTAGTGGGACGGAAAGTTTTGGTAGAGAGAGAGAGAGAAAATCGCTGGTGCCGGTTGGCTGACTGGACAGTCCTAGCGCGTGTAACGAAAAATTAATAACCAGAAACTTTTTCTCTTATCGCACCATTTAATTCTGTCGATATGACCGCACATCGCATAAGAAAGTGGAAGAGAGAACAATGTGTGCGTATTTAATGTGTTGGTTTTTGTTATATACTTATATTATGAAAGACATTGCAAAATTTTTAGTATTTGTGATCAATGTAAAAAAAAATCTTATAAATAATCCTAATTAAGATTTTATCGATAATTATAAGTTAAAATTAGATTGATAAGAATAAATCAAATAAGAAAAAGAATCCTATTTTTGGTCGAATTGGATCTGGTACTTAATAATATTCAAAAGGAATGGAAAGCCACTTTTTATAATAACAATTTGATAATAACGTTGCATTTTTTATGACTAATAATAACGATACTGGGATTGCGCTAAGTTTGGAAAAATTACTTTGAAAAATCACTTGCATCATGGGTTTGCTTACTGAAAAAAGTAATTTTTAACCAGAAAAGAAGATAGCACTTAATCGCTCTTAACACGTACACGTGTAAAACGTAATTTTGTATTACAATCGCGCGGTGAATCAAGCCTCAGTCTAGCTTGTCAATCGATTAGCAGTTAAACAACTAAATTAGCTGAACGATTAATCGTGCAAATCGTTTTAATAATTTAACAACGTCCTCATTGTTTTGAAGCGACTATGGCCGAACGTTTCTCGTTATACTTTGACTAATTTCAACGTTAAATACATTATTGCACGATAACGATTTCTATCAGGTGCAATAGATAGATCGACACATCTCGAATTGGCAGACAAATGATAACCATTAATTATGTGTATATATCTTATTTATAAAGACGTCAGTTACAATTTCTACGATCTATTTTAACATCACAATTACTTTTTTCTTTATTGCACAACTTTAAATTCTTCTTTTTAATTTCTCTTTTTAATTATGTGTATTGGAGATTTATTGGATAGCCGCCTTTCTTATTTTATATAAGAAACTTATTTTGTTATTGCTTTCTCTCGTCTTTACGCATATCATTTTCAGATACAATATTTTCCTTAGTTTCGTTCGAAATTCTGATAACAATAATGAATAATAAACATTTTTTTATCTAATAATAAATTTATTATTTTATATACTGTGAAATTTTGATAATACATTATTAACAGGATTTTATGAATCAAACTTCTGCTTAAATTGTTAAAAAAGTCGATGTATGTTATTTACGTATCTATTATACTTATTACTATTATTACGACGTACAATAAGTGACTTAAAACTTTTGAGACAATGTGAAACGCAATAAAAAAATTCTAATTTGTTCTAAATGTTATGAATATAATTTAAATTTAGCTATCATTGTTCCGTGACAATAATTTTGCGCTCAAGATAATAGTGTATAATGATAATGGTATAACAGGCTCAACAAAAGGCTCTGGTGCGACGAATTTCTCAGAAAAATTTCCGCATTGTAGGGGTGCACATCGCGTCGCGTCGGATCAACGAACCTGGATGTCCGAAAAAAACTGAGAACAGTACACTGTGGAGACACCCTCGTTTTACATATCGTTCTAATAACAGAGAGTCGCTTTATGCGGCAGTGTTTGAGTGGCTAATTAGGTGCTTGAGGCCCTCCGGCAGGCGTACAATGCTGCTCGAGGTAATTTCGCAACCCCCTTCCGTGCTTCTACCCTCTCTTTCGTCTTTTCGTTCTCACTCCTTGGCAGCCGCTTAACGTGTCTCCCTTCCTTTTCCTCCCACATCACACTCCCGCAAATATATTTCACAGTCGTATAAGTGTCGGTCTCCTTCATCACTCAGTGTTTCGATGATTGCACTCTTACGCAAGAATGAATTTCTATAATACTATCTCTTACTTGAGACATAACGCTTTATAATTTCGACGAAATGGGGAAATTACCTCTTCGTTGTAGTACCTTTCGGCATTATCGATCGACGACGAGATTCGTTAGCGGGCAGTCGAAAGTAAAGAAAAACTTTTAATCTTATCAGAAATGAGAATTAAAAGACCTGTAAAAGAGCCGTCTCGACAATTATTTGCCAGTAACAGTTTGAAATGGCTAAAAAAAAACTACCGCGAGCACGACTTGACTTACACGATCTCGAACGAAAAGTATAAATTTATTTCGGAACATAATACAGTAACACATTTATACTTACTAAAAAAAACTTTATATTTAAAAAAAAAATATTGCTTACAATTCACTAGATTACACACACATTAATATAAATTTTGTTATATAATTTATAATAATAGTAGTAATAATAATTGTAATACGTATTACAGATATTAAAATAATAGTAGTAATAATATTACACTTTTTATTATTATTTAACGAAAGCAGACATTTCGTATTTTAAAATAATTTAAAAATGTGTGTGTGTTTACATTATTAATATAATGTAAACATACACGATATATCCGTTTAAAATGATTTTAAAACATGATAATGTCCGCTTCTGTTATACAAATCATTAGCTTCATCCACTTGTCTTCTCAAGCGTAAAACTAGAATCAAAAGTGGAACAAAAAAACGCGACTTTTTTATATGATTCCAATTCCTCGGCGCCTTTGTGTCTCGGTAAAGTGGCAAGTCGATCTACAATCGAACGCCACCGTAAACGTAAGAAGTAACGAAAATATTTCCAAAGTCACCAGAGAGACTTTCTCGATCGCGAGACGTGCCCCCGGCAATGTACTTTGCAGGTTATTCTACTTACTGGTCGCCCGCGGGGATCCTAATGGCTTCCTTAGGGCCGTGCGAAAAACAGCGAGAAGCTTTTAAATTACAAGCCAACACTTCCGATCTCCTTCTCCCTCCCACCCATTCTTTTATCCTCCCATCCACAGCTCGCACTTTGCTCTCCGTACGTTTTTGCGAGCAATTTTAATTTTAACGCGAGCCGCTGCCCGACACAGCTCCGCACCGCGGTGCCGCCGCTGCACTTTAATCTTCCAGAAGAACGCCCATTGTGTGCATCGTCCTCCCTCCGTCCGCTCCCACCCCGTCGTGCCTCCTTGCTCTCTTTCCTCGACAGTCTTCCGAGCGCACCTTCACAATAAAAAGAAAGCAAAAGGAAAAAAAAAGAAGCGGAAGGAATTCCGCGAGCGTACACCACCTCGTGCCACTCGCGCGAATTAAGCACTCTCACCTCGCCATCACCCTTTGTTCCCGATCGTCGTGATGTTACGATACGCTAACGTTCTTCTTTTTTCTTTTCTTCATGAGACCTGCGGCCTTATACGTAAACGATATTACGGACTCACTATTCAAGAGAGCTTGCGAGATGAGTCGTGATTTCATCTCGTTTCGACAGCTAAGATAAATATGTTATATCAAACTGTTAAAAATATTTTTATTTTAAATCAACTCTTTAGCATATAAATATAAATAAAAATATGGTATTGTTTTATACATAAAAATTCGTAAAATTGAAATAAATAGAATAGAGTTAACACGAATTTAGCACGAATGCGATAGTGCACAATTACACATATTTGGAAAAATAATTGATACCTTAGATAGTCTCGAGTATTTGGATCCAAGTTTGAGGTCTTAATAAGTATGGTATAAAGTACAATAAAATATGCAAAGATTTAATTCAAGATGAAATCTATGTTTTATACGTTGCTGAAAGTGGCACAAATTTGAATCAAAATATTTAACTTTCTATATGTATTGTTTATTTGTTTATTATTTTATCAAATATACTCAACAAATAGGAAACATTGAATTATGCATACTATATATATATACTTGTATATATACCATATTTGTACTTTTGTAGTCATTTAAACTGCGTGCCGAATTTTTTCGAGCTTAAAACACAGCTAAACTATTAAAATAATATTTACAATTAAATTTTGATGCTTAATAGGCATCTGTTAAAGAGATCTTAATATAACAGAAATCTGTAAATATATATATATATATATAAATTTATTTATTGCGAAAAAAATATTACCACGGCCGGAAGTCGAACCCAGATCTCTAGCATTCCGTGCGAGCCTTCTAGGTCTTTAAACTACCGAGGTTCTATCAAATATAAATGTGCATTGTCATTCACTAGACTCTTATTAGCCTTATTCTAATTTTGTATTTATTTACAGTAACAGTTTAAATTTTCGAACACTGTATGAAAAACGTTTTCGTCAATCCAAAGATTTCATATTATAGGATCGAAGATCGTTTTAATTAGCCCGTCGATTTGCATTCGAATAGATCACAAGCTGATGGCGAAATTAAATTCGGGCATTACACAGCGTCTAGGTGATTTATCGATCAGTGCTCGGTTGATTAAGACGGTCCGCCGTGTCGCAAATCCATTCGACAGCCGTTCTTCGGTAGACGACGGGAAACTTACTTACTCACACCCACCAGCTATCCCGGGGCGAAACTCCATTCTTGCCTATCTACAGCGGAAAGTCAGCGAAAGTTTGCGCCATGTGCTATCGAAGGGATCCCGGGATTCGGATAGTAGTACGTAGTCGAACAAACAAGAAAGTCGAAAGAAGAAAAGCGAGAACACCAGGACCAAATGGTGGGTGCACCATCTTGCGGAGTTTCATCGCGCATTTCGGTGCCCGCGCACTCGTATATTTCGTACTCTCGCTCTGAAAGATGGATCTGCAAAAATTAATTCGCACATGATTTATAAATACAATCTTATCGCTGATTACCGTAATGCTCTTCTCGTGGAATTTACTCGAATGAAACAACGATTGGCTAAGGAAAACAAAGGACAGAATTCTATTATTCCAATATATTGTACTATCAGTTTACACGTTATACTTGACGACGATAAGAGCTACGCGAAAATGAAGATGACGAAAACCAACGAAGTGCATTATGCTTCCATCGATGAAGCTGACTTGGGCGGAGCTCTAAACCACATATATAAGTCGGGTATAATGATATCCGTATTTGGCTCTTTTCAGCGTAGCAAAATTGCTCGAGTTACTGTAGTATTTCATCTGGCGGTTAAATGACAGATTCATAAATCACTCGTGCTTGCGATTGGCCAGTGATAGTCACCAAGGAGATGCAGGGGACCATGGCAAGAAAGGGCGAGAAGAAGCGCGGAGATTTCGCATCAAAAGGGCTCGATCCTTGGCTCGAATTGGTCCAAGCTTTAGGACCGACAAAAGGAGCCGGCAATGCGGGATGAGGGGCGAAGAGACGGAGTCAGGACCCACAGAAATTTAGTTTCTAAAACGAGGGTCTAATCGTTGGCGCGATATCTCCCAGGACTTTACGATGCCGCGCGCGGCCTTACATATATACTTACACTTGTGTACATGTGCACGTATATGTGTCATGTGTATGTGCATCGAACAGGTGTATGTGGATAGGTGCAGCCCCGAGGCCCCTTACGTGCCAGCCCACACGGTAAAACATCGCCAGCAAGATTACACCGGAGTTTCGCCAGTTCCCGATGTTTTATCACGATGGCCCTCGGTTCTCCTCTTGCCATTCGCCTCCCTCTACCTCTACCCAACTGGCACGGCTGGCGACGTCCCGCAGAAAGTTGGATGAAACTCTACGAATGGTATGGCGGCGCCCCCGTGAATCTCACCTCGAGAGAAGCAACGAGAATCTCCTAATCGTAATTCCCCGAAAATTTACCACAAAAATCAGCACATCGAGCACCCTTCTATATATTTCCTCTTTTTTTTCTTGATGAGAATCATTCATTCAGAGAGTACATCATACAGAGTGTGTAGATTAACTCCTTGACTTGTATCCATGGATGGTATGGCATTTGCATGAAGGAGTACTAAATGATCGCGATTATGTAATGGCAATATTGAGGAAAGAAGAAAATATAGTACGCGTGTGGTTTAGTTACTTTAAGAATAATTTTTCTTTTTATAATTTACATTATACTCTTTTTACTGATTTTTATTTTCACGAAAGTACGTTAACTTAATAAATAATAACGTTTTCAGCGTTTTACATAGCAAAATTAATTTTAAAAAACTTAGTGTTTTATATTAAAATCACAGCACAATTGGAATGTTATCAATTGCTAATTGAAAGGATTACAACTATATTCCAGAATATGTAATAGTCCACTCAAGAGTCTCAATATCACAAACCTGTAGCTCAATAGTATAAATACGACGAATATCATTATCCCTTGTGAAACCACTGGAAAATCATTAATAGTATAATGAGACAGGATCCCACATTGAGTGAAAGCTTGAAATGAGATCAAACCATAATCCGCCCAATATCGGTTAGATAAAACCCAGCTGCAATCGATCAAATTACTGGACCATCACGTCACGCTGCTGATCCTCGCACATTCTACATAAAAGGGTTCAAAATGCCGTTCAAAGCATCTCTATTTCAATAGATGACTCCGGATAATAACAAAAGTATCTTTACATTAAGAGCATATCCAATTCGCTCGTGTGCTCAAATTTATTTAATCTAAATCTACACTTAGATAAGATTATTCCTATACGAGTATGTCAATTATATGATTTAAACTATGATAAATTATAAGGGAGGAACAAGTACAATATTTTGCTTTACATAGTTACGAATTTAGAAGGCGTTTATGAGATAATGGTTGGAATTAAACATCCTATTTAAACTAAATTAAAATAATGTTGAAATTAAATTTTAAAAGATTTTTAATAATCAACTCTCCAAGCTAATGCCAAAACCTGCAACACAATTACGCTGGATCTGTAAAAGATACATTTATGTTAATTAAATATAATTAAAAGGCACTATAATTAATTTTAAATAATCAAACTGAAAAAAAATAGTTTCTAATAGATTTCAATAAAAATAATCCAAATATACTATACAGATGTAATATGAAAAAAAATTGTAAATTAAGTGAATAAAATGGATCTGTTGTCAGCTCTAAAACGCTATCAACTCATAAATAAAAAATTGCTTTTCAATTAAGTCTTAGGCTCGTTCAACTGTATTATCAATCAGTTCTGCTGCGCGGACTTTAAGTTGTCACGAGATTGTCACAACGACAATATGAGATTCTACAATAAAGAATTAATCTGTTTACTCGGTGTACGTAATCAGCCGTATGATTATTCCATTCAAAGACTTTGGTAAATCTTCTCTTCGGGACGAGTAATCCCTATTCCGGGGAAACGGTTTTCCACATCAAACGCGCGTTTGTTATAGCGTTACCGAACAAATGCGATTCATGAAAGTTTGATACCGCACGGAACTTTTCTGCTTCTCGGCTATGACGGAAATTCGCCTCGGATGTTAATTTACGCGACCTTATGCACACGTACGTTTTGAATCGATCCGTGCGTTATACAAAACGCTCGCACATATACGCGATTCCCGCGTGCAGAAGGATATATCTCATGAAAAACTAAAAAAAAAACGGGATATAAAATTCAACTCCACTTTATTGCGATATTCTTTTGTGAATACGTAAAAGCAAAATTTCAAAATTCAGCGTATTTTATAATAATTTTACACGAAAACTGGAATACGAATTTTCCCTCTTTATCATATTACAGCTCTATTCGGCTCCGCTCAAAACTCGATACGTCACAATAAATCCGCGCAGTCTGTGTCTCCAATTTTTCAATGCCACGCGTGATCGTACCGCGGATTTACTTCCGATTTGCGGCTAGAGCGAATATGGCGAGCAGGGGCAGGAGGAGGGGGTTTCTCTCTGCAATTCGCAGATGGAAACCGTTCGAAAGCGCCAAGCGCGTGCAATACGTCGCTTTAATCCGATTATTCCCGGCGATTAATTCTCTTGTCTATCGCACGTATATCCTTCCTTTTAGTCGGCCTTCAAACGTAGTCAGTCTGTCTAATTGCCCCGTTCGGTTTGCACTGTCCTAATTGTTTGTTCCATCGCTGGAGGTAGTATGCAGATGTCGACGACGGGCGTCGCGACGTCTTCGGTAATCCGCACCCTCTGTATATTCTCTTTCTCTCTGTCCCTCTCCCTCTACACATGCACGCGCGCGCGCGCAGACACACATATATCCGCTTCCCCTCTATTGAGAGACAATATTTATCAGAGAGACAAACAATCGACAAAATCTGAAATGTATCCCATTAACAATAGAAATGACTTCGCGTCGACGTATAATATTTATCGATCGAATTAGTCATATTTTTTGTATTAAAATTCTACCAAATTTGAGCATTTTCTAATTATTCTATCAAATGCGTTCGCTCCGTCTATGGATAATTCCTCAATTTGAATATCGCAGTTCTATTATCACGTTTCGCAAATGCGTGCACGTATGCAAAACAATTTCTCGTGTTCACCTTCTTTTTATATATACGTATTCTAATTTTCAATACTACGGAATGTTATAAAAATAATTCCAAATTATGCATCAAATGAAAAGTAGTCAGCACGCAAAATTTCTGTTGTATTTTATACAAAACTGCAGAGATATTTATTCTTCCTCTGACACACACACTCGCACACACAACTAGGATCTTTAAAGATAAAGCTTTGACTAGTATAATTACTTTTTCAATTTTTTATGTATTCCGAAATAATAAAAGGTTTACTCTGCTTCTGGAAGAAAAGTTATTGTTGTTGATGGAAGAGTTCAATTTTATGTTGTCGACGATTAATAATATTGAAGTAAAGTACTTAAGATAAACTAATCTTAAACATCTTTGTTATTGCTGATAATGAATAGCTTAACTTAAAGTAAGCTGAAACATTTGATTTTATTATAAAGATGTTATTGTAATGTTTACGTTGCTTTATTATTGCGAATTAATTACTGCATTATTTCTTTCACGATTTTTAATTGTTTTAAGGTTTATTGTTGACTACAATTTTAGATAATTTTACATTAATGTACAAAAGATTTTGAAAAGTTTTCTTACGTTAATCAAACGTTAAAATATCGGAACAAACGCCTCAATATAACAAGTTTGTCAATTTATCCCGTGCAACTGTTCGTTTCCGCGACGCATCCGAAAATTGACATCGATAATCGACATCGTTCGTTTTCATTGCATACTGGATACATAACGATACGTATGCGTAATTATTTAGAACGGAATTAATAATAACGTGATTTTAAATGTGTCTCGCTAATGCGTGCCATGTTTCCGATCGGTTTAATATCAGTTGGGACAATGTCGGACTCCCACTTAACTATTCATCCATCCAGCAATATTAATTCACATGACCGGGAAGTGTACACACGGACGGAAACTGCCGGTTTAATGAAAAAAAAAAATATACTTTATTATTTTTTGAAAAGTCAAAACGTTCGATGTACCATTGGACCCACTATACAAGGCTTGATTAAACATTCATCAACCGCGCCATAAAGCAGACATTCCGATCAATCGCTGGAAATTGCCAAATACTCGTCGACTATGACATAAATGTAAACATGGTTGTTGGAAGAGTATCGGACTAATTACGCGATGCACGGTAGCTATGTAGGAGGTACTTTATAATTTCAGAAAATCTGAATGGATTATTGAATGATGAAATGTGTAATTAAAAGATCGCAAGAGAAGGTAAGCTTTCTAAAATGAGATTCTGAGCGTTTTTATTGAAAATGTCAATGTTGAATGTTGTTGCAATTGATATTTGCCATTGATGGTTATTATCCTAGTTCAGAGACAGGCGAAAATACTCCCATACTCCTTAGAAGAATACAGGAGTCGTCATAATGATAGTGGTAAACTCTTTCTGAAAAAAAAAAAAAAAACAATAGCAACAAGGTTGAATTTTTGTCTACTACTTAATTTTAATATCAATTATTGAGAAATATGATTTCTATACCTTTTGGATGATTACGAAGGCAGTTATACTTACCTGACACATACACACACACACACGTATAATTTTTGTACTCCATTCATAAAAACGCACAAAATCTGCAACATTTTGAAAAACCCCCTTCAAGGAATCGCGACTAGGTTTAAATATATTTTCTTTTTATAAATGATTTATATAAAATAAAAGGTTACCCACTTCCCATACTTGTCGAAATGGATAACAAAATCATTACAGTAGTCTCTTGGTCTATATATGATAATAACTTGAAAATCACATTTTTTTTTAGCTGTACCACTTTTGAAACAAAAAGAAGCGATATTCGCCAAACAAGATCAATTCAAATTTCAAGAGAAAATACATACCTCTTTTTAGTAATGTAACAGCGTTTTGTATGTATTCTCTTTTGAAACATACATTGTTATTGCGTTGTTACACATATCGCGGTGTTATGGTGAATAGATGCTAGCTGAGATCATTATTTCTCAGCTCGACGCAGAGGCGTGAGACCTTCTCAGGTGCATAAAAGCCGCGGCTATCGGCAGAGGCGACGCTTTGTGAACCGCGAGCTCGAGTGAGCATTATGTCTAAGCAAGTGCGCGCAACATCCTTGAAAAGTAGTCCAAGTGAATAATGACTCGGAACAATGCGAACGTATGAGGGACAGCATTGCCTCGCGCCTGCGACTTTGTCGGTGCATTCTTTAACGCGATGCAACGGCACTTTGCGCGACTTGTCACGTTTCCTATTCAGAAGCTTATTTTTGTTGCACTGGCGAGAAAATAATGATCGTGATCACAAAGAGGCAACATTCATCGCGAGCGTAATCATGCGTTGAAACACGCGAGGTAGTACATCGCGCGCGACAAAAATGTAGACAAAAAGTAGTCACGTTCAGGTCCTGAAATAGAAAGCATTTCCGAATAATACATGTCAGAGACAGCAGGGAAGAAAATAAAATCCCGCTATGCCGAAAACTGTGTATATCAAGATTTTATTTGAACTCATTACGTACTTCGTTACTTATCTACAGCAGCTAATGTAGTTGTTATTTCTTCCCGCGAAATGTGACAATGCGATAATATATCTTCATGATAATGTAATGCGTGATTATGATATAATATATTATTTTATCAACTTACTCCTGTACGTAACATTTTTCTGACGTTCCTTTTATCGATAAATTTTTTTGCTCAATTATAAATTATCGATAATTTCAATAATTTGTATTTTACAAAAGCGTTTTAACTTCCAGAGTTGACAGTGACTCGATCCAATTATAAATCTGTTTATTAAAAATATCAAAAAATTTAATTTTCTTTATATTACATCTCCAAATTTCGGTTATTCTTAATGAAATATATTAAATATATATTTTTTTCACGTCATTTTTTGATTAAAATTAAGTATCTTTTAATTAACACAAATTATAAATTAATATAATTAATATAAATGGATCTTACACAACTCTCCAACTGTTATAGATTTTAACGTTAAATCTGGAGGATTAAATAAAGATGCCAATTAATTTTCTCCTTTTGTGATTATCAATTGTTCGACAATTGAAATCGCGTGACGGCAATTCCTTACGAGACATCTCTAAAGGATTGAGAAAACTGCGAGACTCATTAAATCATGAAGCAATCGAGTCTCACAACTAGTTCCGGAAAAGTTAAAAAACTTTTGGGCCTGAAGCATTAAAAATTTTTAAGCTTTACATTCTTGAAACACATACAAACTATCAAAAAATAAACATTTATTTTATTTAATGAAATAAACACAAGATTTTTTCGTTTTTCTTTTGTTTTTCGGAATCAGAAGCATATAATTCATTATTCATGTTATCTAAATCTAGCATAAGAAATAATAAAAAGTAATAAATAATGTTAATTTCAATTAAAGTGAAATCTTTTTTTATATATATATTGTTTTCGAACCGAGCGGGTTTGCACCCATCTGGGTTAGATTAATAGTATTAATAATGTCACATGCTTTACTATTGGTTGACGTTATATGTTCAACCAATAATACAGAATGTAACGTCATTAATCCAAATCAGATCGGTTTGCGTTTCCGACTCAACTCTACAACGCACACGCTTAACTTGACACGATCATACATGTCATAACTGTAGGCATAGAGTGCGCTTCGAATTACGCACAACAACAAAAACAAATGATGCATTACACAAAGTGCTTGACAAATGATGCATTACACAAGTGCTTATCGAAGAATAAAGAAAAATAAAATGATACTTCATGCTCTTCATGCGTAATTCAGAACCCTTTAATATATATCAATTGTAACTAACAAATAACGTTATACACAGCGATCAGCACAAGCTGGCCGCCCACGTTGACGATTAACGAGTACATGAACCACAGGGCCGGGCCTTCGCAATAATCAAGCTCTTGAAACGTATACTTCATATGCTACCGTTACTACTGACAATAAGTCGGGGATATTCCAAGTCTCGTTCTTCTCCTGTCTCTCGCTCGCACCCTGCCATTTATTTTCTTCGCCCGTGAAAGATTTTGCCCCATTGGCCGCTCCCGACGGCTCGCGGGTTCGCGTCTTGAACAAAATCATAAAAGTTTTAGCCTACTACAACTTCACAACTTCGAAATGCAAGAGCGGTCTCTCATGTGTGCCTGGGAAGAAGGTTTTCGATGTTATTCGCTCCGTAACATTCTCGATCATTTTGTTACTTCTTTTTTAAGGCAGACAGGATAAAGTAATGATATCATTTCCTTATTTTCAAAATGATACGATTAAAAAAAATGTGATTTTCAAGTTATCTTGATTACGTTAGAAAGAGAGAGAAAGAGAGAAGTATTCTGTACTCTATCAATTATTCAAAATAAATTAATGTAACTTCGCAGTCTGTCCGTTAAATAGCACTTGTATCTTAAGATTTTCAAAAACATATCGTAATACATTCTATAAGAATGATACATTTTAGTTACACAGTTTTCGTAAATAAAAAGAATTTTTTACAGAGAACGGGTTAAAAGTTAAAACTTTTTTATTTGACAATTTATATTTGAAGCTTGAAACAAAAATTTTATTTTCATTTTATTAATTTTTATTTAATTATTTTATTTTATTTTAATTATTTTAACT